>NC_069504.1:111620167-111992667 GCF_027579735.1 Bombina bombina
CAAAGAAGGAACAAACAATCTGATTATTACTATTCCAAACAACTTTAGGAAGGAAACCCAACGTAGTACGCAGAACCACCTTATCAGAATGAAAGATAAGGTAAGGGGAGTCATACTGCAACGCCGAGAGTTCAGAGACTCTCTGAGCAGAAGAAATGGCAACAAGAAATAAAACCTAATATAACATCTTAATATCTAAGGAATGCATAGGCTCAAAACAGAGCCTGCTGTAAAACTCTAGGAACAAGGTTAAGACTCCAGGGAGGAGTAACAGGTTTAAACACAGGCCTGATTCTGGCCAAGGCCTGACAAAAGGATTGAAAAAGACTGAAACTCCAATCAACACAGCCTGAGGGTCCCTTGACCTTGAACTGTACCTCGGGAGCTTGGCATTCTGCCGAGATGCCATGAGATCCAGCTCCGGCCGCCCCCATTTGAGGGTCAAGCTGGAAAACACCTCCGGATGGAGTTCCCACTCCCCGGGGTGAAAAGTTTGTCTGCTTAGAAAATCTGCTTCCCAATTGTCCACTCCTGGAATGTGGATCGCAGATAGACAGTAGTTGTGGGTTTTAGTCCACTGAATAATCCGGGCCACCTCTGTCATGGCCAAGGAACTCAGAGTTCCTCCCTGGTGGTTGATGTAAGCCACCGATGTAATGTTGTTCGACTGGAACCTGATAAACCAGGCTAAAGCTGAGGCCAGTAGAGCATTGAAGATCGCTCTCAGTTCTAGGATGTTGATAGGAAGAACTGACTCCTCCCGAGTCCAAAGACCCTGGGCCTTCAATGAGCCCCAAACTGCTCCCCAACCCAGCAGGCTGGCAACCGTGGTCAATCACTCAGGCAGGTCTACGGAAGCAAGTTCCCTGGGAGAGGTGTTCCTGAGACAACCACCACTGAAGAGAGAGTCATCGCCTGATCCAGATCTATTCGCAGAGACAGATCTGCATAGTCTCTGTTCCATTGTCTTAGCATGCATAACTGCAGAGCTCTGAGATGGAACCGAGCAAACGGGATGATGTCCATGGAAGCTACCATCAGACCAATTATCTCAATACATTGAGCCACTGACGGACAAAGAGAAGACTGAAGGGCAAGGAAAGAGTCGAAAATCTTGGACTTTGACCTCTGTCAGAAATATTTTCATCGATAGGGAATCTATTATGGTCCCCAGGAACACTATCCTTGTAGCTGGAACCAGATAACTTTTTCCCAGATTCACCTTCTATCCCTGGGAGTAAAGAAAAGACAACAACAAGATCCCCATATGAGAGTTTGCTTGTTGAAAAGACGGCGCCTGAACCAGAATGTCGTCCAGATAAGGTTCCACTGCAAATCCCTGAGACTGGATCACTGCCAATAGAGCCCCCAGAACCTTTGAAAACATTTTGGGAGCTGTGGCAAGGCCAAATGGAAGAGCCACAAACTGAAAGTGATTGTCCAAGAAGGCGAATCTCAGTCACTTGTGATGATCCCTGTGAATGAGAACATGAAGGTACGTATCCTTTAGGTTTATGGTGGTCATGAACTGACCCTCTTGAACCAAGGGAAGAATAGAACGTATAGTTTCCATCTTGAAGGACGGTACTCTGAAATAGGTCTGAAAGTTCCCTCTTTTTTGGGAACCACAAACAGATTTGAGTAGAATCCGACCCTGTTCCTGCAGAAGAACTTGAACTATTACTCCCAGGGCGGAAAGATCCTTGACACAATTTAAGAATGCCTCTCTCTTTATCTGGTCTACAGATAATCTCAAAATAAAAAACCTGCCTCTGGGAGGAAAGGTCTTGAATTCTATTTTGTACCCCTGGGATACGATGTCCACCGCCCATGGATCCCAGACATCTGTTATCCAAGCTTGAGCGAATTGAGAAAGTCTGCCCCCAACTGCATCCGCTCCCGGATTGGGAGCTGACCCTTCATGCTGACTTGGAATCAGCTGCTGGTTTCTTAGACTGCTTCCCCTTGTCCCAAGACTGATCAGGCTCCCAGGAAGACTTGGATTGTTCCTGCTTGGAGGGGGGAGGGTTTACCTCTAAAGTTACGAAAGAAACGAAAATTACTCTGATGTCCTTTCTGCTTATTCTTCTGGTCCTGAGGAAGAAAAGATTCCTTTTCCTCCTGTAATATCAGAAATAATCTCAGCCAAGCTAGGCCCAAACAAGGTCTTACCCTTGTAGGGAATCGCCAAGAGCTTGGACATAGATGAAATCCATAGACCAGGACTTCAGCCATAAGGCTCTGCGGGCTAGAACCGCAAAACCAGACATTTTTGCTCCCAACAATGACCTGTAAAGAAGCATCCGTGATAAAGGAATTGGCTAACTTGAGAGCCTTAATCCTGTTCTGAATCTCCTCAAGAGGAGTATCTGTCTGAATAGAGTCAGACAAGGCATCAAACCAGTAGGCTGCTGCACTGGCGACAGTGGCAATGGAAACTGCAGGTTGCCATTGGAGACCTTGGTGGTCATACATCATCTTTAGTAATGCCTCCAACTTCTTATCCATCAGATCCTTAAAAGAACAACTATCCTCTATGGGAATAGTGGTCCTCTTAGCCAAAGTGGAAATTGCTCCTTCCACCATAGGAACCGTCTGCCATGACTCCTTAATGGCGTCATCTATAGAAAACATCTTCTTGAAAATGGGAGATGGAGAAAAAGGAATTCCAGGCCTCTCCCACTCCCATGCAATGATTTCTGTAGCATGGTCTGGGACCGGAAATACCTCCACCGTGGAGGGAACATCAAAGTACTTGTTCAGTTTACTAGCCTTCTTAAGATTAGCTACGACAGTCATGTCGGAGTCGTCCAAGGTAGCCAAAACCTCCTTAAGTAACAAACGGAGTTGTTCCAGCTTAAATCTGAAGGATACAACTTCAGCGTCAGAAGAAGGAATTACACTGTCTGAATCTGAGATTTCACCCTCAGACGCTACCAAAGTATCTTCAGACTTCTGAGAGGAAGCACCCTGAGTAGCCACAACTGGATCAGAAACCTTACTGATTCTTTAAATTTCCTTTTGATCTTTCCCTGCAGCATGGGAAAAGTAGACAGTGCCTCAGATACTGCAGAGGATACCTGGGCGGCAATATCTTGCAAAGAAACTCCAATCGGAGCATGAGAGGAAACATAGGGCACTGCATGTGTGGACGACAAAGATTGGGACGCTTGAGGAGAAAGCTGCTGCATATCTGACGCAGGAGACACCTGAATAGCATCCGCCATAGCTATTAATGGCTCAGTATCAAAAAGTCTAATGAAGAACCAAAAAAAAAAAAAAAAAAATAAAATAAAATAAAAAATTGGTACTGGTGGTTCCGCCTGGGAATCAAAACACAGACTATATGTAACACCCAGCAAGGCCTCTTGATCCATCTTAATGCTAAGAACACCAAAAAATAAAAACAACAAAACAACCTTTTATTTTAAATAGTTAGGGTTTTACAAAACAAAAAAAGTTACTGCCCCTTTAAAAGATATTTGTACAAAACGTTTGAAATGTATGAGCAAATAAGTTAATCTACACCCAGGCACACTCTACACCTCAGCACTTTGCTGAGGTGCTTACCTGATCCTGCCGACAGAGCTGGAGGCGAAAAAGAAAATGCTCCGGTTTACACACCTGAACTCCGCAATCAAACGGCTGCAAGTAACTCCACTGAAGCAGAGCCGACTATCTGAGATGCGTAGCTACTCCGGAAATCACAGGAAGAGAGTCCTGAAAGCACGCATAAACAGGCTTCCGTTTCTGAAGGAAAAAAACGCCACTCAGTAATCAGGGGCGGCCCCAGCAGCCATTCAGACCACAAAGCAAATTTGTGCACGCAGAAGTGTAACCACAAGTCAGTTTAATAATAAACTAAACACTCCTTAATTATTCCTTAACCGGATTCAACCAAAGTTAAAAGGGACACTGAACCCAAATTATTTCTTTTGTGATTCGGATAGAGCATGAAATTTTAAACAACTTTCTAATTTACTCCTATTATCAATTTTTTTTGTTCTCTTGGTATCTTTATTTGAAATGCAAGAATGTAAGTTTAGATGCTGGCCCATTTTTGGTGAACAACTTGGGTTGTTCTTGCTGATTGGTTGATAAATTAATGCACCAATAAAAAAGTGCTGTCCAGAGTTCTCAAGCAAAAAAAGCTTAGATGCCTTCTTTTTCAAATAAAGATAGCAAGAGAACGAAGAAAAATTGAAAATGGGAGTAAATTAGAAAGTTGCTTAAAATTGCATGCTCTATCTGAATCACGAAAAAAAAAATTTGGGTTCAGTGTCCCTTTAAGGACAACCACTCAGCCAAAGAAATAAAGTTAGCAAACAGTCTCCCAACGTCCACAGTGCCTGCTGTCTGCCCTGCGATTAACCCTATAGGGCCAATGATGCAATGTCCCCCAGCAGAATTAACTGCTTAAGTGCCAAAGTCTTCTTTAAAATAAAGATAAAAATACATGGCACTTACCTCAACTCCAATCTGTCTGGCAGAAAGACAGCTCACCTGGTTTTAGAGGTTGCCATCCCTCACATGGATCTGTGGAAAAAGGAAAGACTGGGTAAGCTTTCTCGGGATTTCTGAATAGGGCAGCAAAACCGTTTGAAAAAACGCAGTGAGGATTGTACACCACAAGTTCTCAAATGCTTAAAAGCCACCACTGCTCTACTAAAAAGACTGACGTAGAGTACAGCTAGACCAAAGAAAAGAGCAGAGTAAACCTGCTCTGCTTTAAAATAATAAAATCTTGATTGAAGAAAATTCTTATCAGACACTGAACACTTCACCTCCTCCTTGCACCGCCGGCAAAGAGAATGACTGGGGTTTGTGGGAAGGGAAGTGATACTTAACAGCTCAGCTGTGGTGTTCTTTGCCTCCTCCTGCTGGCCAAGAGTGATATTCCCAACAGTAATAGATGATTATCGTGGACTCACTGTGTCATTAGAAAGAAAGCAGCATTTATTAACCCCATCACCTCACCACTAACATCCACATTTACCCTCTACACGCACCTCACTCCTCCAGCACATAACTCAGCAGTCTCTCACTCAGCTGTTTCCTGTTATGCTATTCAACAATCTCCAACTCCTCCCTCAGGTAAAGCAGTGGACTTCAGTTAGTTATTGGTACTTCATTCTGTGGCTCTGCTCACACTAATTATAAAAACTTTCCTTTTCACTCAGTGTACAATTGCTTCCTGGCAATCAAGTAACCCAAGTACACTTTACACAACCCAGTCACACACAGCATTTCCTTAACCTTAAAAGGGACATAATACTCATATGCTAAATCACTTGAAACTGATGCAGTATAACTGTAAAAAGCTGACAGGAAAATCTCACCTGTAGCCAACCCGAAGGGAAGAGCTACAAATTGGTAATGCCTGTCTAGAAAGGCAAACCTTAGAAACCGATGATGATCTTTGTGAATCGGTATGTGAAGGTAGGCATCCTTTAAGTCCACTGTGGTCATGTACTGACCTTCTTGGATCATGGGTAGGATGGTCCGAATAGTTTCCATTTTGAAAGATGGAACTCTGAGGAATTTGTTTAAGATCTTTAGAT
This sequence comes from Bombina bombina, assembly GCF_027579735.1. Taxonomy (NCBI): domain Eukaryota; kingdom Metazoa; phylum Chordata; class Amphibia; order Anura; family Bombinatoridae; genus Bombina; species Bombina bombina. Next base: position 111,625,729 of record NC_069504.1, read on the forward strand.
CCAAAATTGGTCTGAAGGTTCCCTCTTTTTTGGGAACCGCAAACAGATTTGAATAAAAACCCTGTCCTTGTTCCGTCCGCGGAACTGGATGGATCACTCCCATAACTAGGAGGTCTTGCACCCAGCGTAGGAATGCCTCTTTCTTTATCCGATTTGCAGATAGCCTTGAAAGATGAAATCTCCCTTGTGGAGGGGAAGCTTTGAAGTCCAGAAGATATCCCTGAGATATGATCTCCAACGCCCAGGGATCCTGAACATCTCTTGCCCACGCCTGGGCGGAGAGAAAGTCTGCCCCCTACTAGATCCGTCGCCGGATAGGGGGCCGTTCCTTCATGCTGTCTTAGAGGCAGCAGCAGGCTTTCTGGCCTGCTTGCCTTTGTTCCAGGACTGGTTAGGTTTCCAGGCCTGCTTAGATTGAGCAAAAGTTCCCTCTTGTTTTGAAGCGGAGGAAGTTGATGCTGCACCTGCCTTGAAATTTCGAAAGGCACGAAAATTAGACTGTTTGGCCTTTGCTTTGGCCCTGTCCTGAGGAAGGGTGTGACCCTTACCTCCAGTAATGTCAGCAATAATTTCCTTCAAACCAGGCCCGTATAAGGTCTGCCCCTTGAAAGGAATGTTGAGTAATTTAGACTTCGAAGTCACGTCAGCTGACCAGGATTTAAGCCATAGCGCCCTACGCGCTTGGATGGCGAATCCGGAATTCTTAGCCGTTAGTTTAGTCAAATGAACAATGGCATCAGAAACAAATGAGTTAGCTAGCTTAAGTGTTCTAAGCTTGTCAATAATTTCAGTCAATGGAGCTGTATGGATGGCCTCTTCCAGGGCCTCAAACCAGAATGCCGCCGCGGCCGTGACAGGCGCAATGCATGCAAGGGGCTGTAAAATAAAACCTCGTTGAATAAACATTTTCTTAAGGTAACCCTCCAATTTTTTATCCATTGGATCTGAAAAAGCACAACTGTCCTCAACCGGGATAGTGGTACGCTTTGCTAAAGTAGAAACTGCTCCCTCCACCTTAGGGACCGTCTGCCATAAGTCCCGTGTAGTGGCGTCTATTGGAAACATTTTTCTAAATATAGGAGGTGGGGAAAAAGGCACCCCCGGTCTATCCCACTCCTTGCTAATCATTTCTGTAAGCCTTTTAGGTATAGGAAAAACATCAGTACACACCGGTACCGCATAGTATTTATCCAGCCTACACAATTTCTCTGGTACTGCAACTGTGTTACAGTCATTCAGAGCAGCTAATACCTCCCCAAGCAACACACGGAGGTTCTCAAGCTTAAATTTAAAATTAGAAATCTCTGAATCAGGTTTCCCCGAATCAGAGATGTCACCCACAGACTGAAGCTCTCCGTCCTCATGATCTGCATATTGTGACGCAGTATCAGACATGGCCCTTACAGCATCTGCGCGCTCTTTATTTCTCCTAACCCCAGAGCAATCGCGCTTGCCTCTTAAATCAGGCAACCGGGATAATACCTCTGACAGGGTATTATTCATGATTGCAGCCATGTCCTGCAAGGTAATCGCTATGGGCGTCCCTGATGTAATTGGCGCCATATTAGCGTGCATCCCCTGAGCGGGAGGCGAAGGGTCTGACACGTGGGGAGAGTTAGTCGGCATAACTTCCCCCTCGTCAGAATCTTCTGGTGATATTTCTTTTATAGTTAAAGACTGATCTTTACTGTTTAAGGTGAAATCAATACATTTAGTACACATTCTCCTATGGGGCTCCACCATGGCTTTCAAACATAATGAACAAGTAGTTTCCTCTGTGTCAGACATGTTTAAACAGACTAGCAATGAGACTAGCAAGCTTGGAAAACACTTTAAACAAGGCAAAAACTTTTTTTTTTTTTCAAACAGTCACAACAACTGCCACAGCTCTACTGTGGCTTTTTACCTCCCTCAAAAACGACTTTGAAGCCTTTTGAGCCCTCCAGAGATGTCCTGGATCATGCAGAGAGAAGCTGAATGTCTGTCAGTATTTTTAGCTGCACAGAAAAGCACTAAAAAAGGCCCCTCCCACTCATATTACAACAGTGGAAAGCCTAAGGAAACTGTTACTAGGCAAAATTCAAGCCAGCCATGTGGAAAAAAACTAGGCCCCAATAAGTTTTATCACCAAATACATATAAAAACTATTAAACATGCCAGCAAACGTTTTATATTACATTTTTATAAGAGTATGTATCTCTATTAATAAGCCTGATACCAGTCGCTATAACTGCAATTAAGGCTTTACTTACATTAGTTCGGTATCAGCAGCATTTTCTAGCAAATTCCATCCCTAGAAAAATATTAACTGCACATACCTTATTGCAGGAAAACCTGCACGCCATTCCCTCTCTGAAGTTACCTCACTCCTCAGAATATGTGAGAACAGCCATGGATCTTAGTTACTTCTTCTAAGATCATAGAAAACGCAGGCAGATTCTTCTTCTAAATACTGCCTGAGATAAACAGTACACTCCGGCACCATTTAAAAATAACAAACTTTTGATTGAAGAATAAACTAAGTATAAAACACCACACTCCTCTTACGACCTCCATCTTGGTTGAGGCTTGCAAGAGAATGACTGGATATGGCAGTGAGGGGAGGAGCTATATAGCAGCTCTGCTGTGGGTGATCCTCTTGCAACTTCCTGTTGGGAAGGAGAATATCCCACAAGTAATGGATGATCCGTGGACTACATACACTTAACAAGAGAAATAAATAAAAAAAAAAAAAAAAAAAAAAAATGAACAGCAGCCAATCAGCATCAGCAGTGCTGAGGTCATGAACTCTTACTGTGATCTCATGAGATTTCATAGTAAGCTGAATAGGGAAATAATATGAGAGTGCACGAAGCTCATCCCCTAAGATGTCCCAGGACAGACATACTAAAATGCTGCTTTGAAATCCTTTACAATGGGATGTGGCTATTGAGGAACTTTTGAGGTAAAATATCTTTCTTTTTTACATAGAGATGTTCAGGTGATATTTTCTAGTCAGCTTTTTACAGCTATGCTGCATCACTTTCAAGTGTTTCAACATTTGGGTATTATGGCCCTTTAAGTAACTCTATAACTGTCAAACAGCTCAAACTATTCATATGATTTTCCATTTTTACACTTTTCAGTGGTGATATTCTCTAACTGAACCTGTATGATTTCTGCACTTTCTAATAAGCCCAATATCACACTCAAAATTACCATGCAGGTTTTTTGTCAGCCCTATAGACACAAAAAGCATGATATTCCCTTGCCCTGGAGCCTTTCTGAGATTCATATCTCCACATAAAGATCCCCTGTCCCTATGGCCCCAGTGACATCCACAAACCACATGAGACTAGTACTTAAGACTCCCAACCATATATTTCCTGTTAGTCATATGCATACAAGAGAAAATCAGATCAGACACTATAACCCTGCAGACCACCTTTCACACACACACATATATATATATATATATATACACACACATATACACACTGCACGATTAATCGCGGATGCGGTTTTAACAGCGATTATTGCATCGAGAGTAAACGATTTATAACCCCGCCCACTATGATGTCACCTAAGATGTACAGGAGGGCTCCGCGGCGGCCACATGCGGGTAAGGTGGGTGGCAGCCATGTCGGATCTAGAGAGTGTGTGTATATATATATATATATATATATATATATATATATATATATATATATATATATATACACATATACATATATACACACACACATACTGCAACAACTAATCGTCATAATCGATTATGAAAATAGTTGTCAACGAATCTCATAATCGATTAGTTGGTTGGCAATTAGTTGGTCTGTACACAACACCAACTGCTTTACTCCAATGAGCTCCTGCACATGGTATTGGGTTTTATAGTTATGTCCTTAGCCTAATATTTACTTTTCACGGACAGTATACGTTTACAACTACCCCTGGCTTATGTGCAAACCAGATATAATAGTCATCATTTGGATTGTTAAATTAAATCAGGTAATTTGGAACTATGTTTTGCATGATATAGTGCCAAGCTTGTTATTTACACCTAGCCCCTAGATTGATGGGAATTATTTAAAATTGATGTGCACTATTATCTGTTTGCACAATTATTAGCGGATGCTTGCTATTGCCGATTCTATGTACTGTATAAAAAAATGTGCAAGGCTTTGTCCTGTTATTGATATATAGTCCTTAGTGCTTTTGATTTGTTTTTTATTGTATTTTTATATTTTTAATCAATCGTGATAATATGTACCAGATTCAACCTTTATAAGTATATAGCTGTTATTTTTAGAGCGGACTAGATATGTTTCCCTAAAAAATTTTAGCTGCTTATTTACCATTACATATAGTATATTACAGATATTTTTTTATGTTAGAATGAAGTCAAGGGTTACTTTATTGAGAGGCCCCTTAACAAGGTGGAACACACATTGCATTGGTGAAGAGCTAACAAAATATAAATATCCCACTTTGGTGAAATTGGCAAAACCCTACTTATGCATCTCAAGCACCTCAACACCATCTGAGTGCCTCTTCTCTGTACCTCAGGAAATATAGCTGCAAACAGAGAACCAGTCTTAGCAAGAAGCATGTGGACTTGTTGAGATTTTTGCATTTCAATGCAAAGTTTCTGAAAGAGTGAATAACAGAATGTTATTAACAATGATAGTCTAACACTTTCTAGTTCTACCTCTTTTCAAACAGTTTGTGGTTTTATTTTGCTTAATTATAAAACTTTGTTCTGCTGCTTAAAAATTGGACAAACAGTTGTGTTAATGTAAAGTTTTAGTCTGAAGTTTATATTTGTAACACTCAGTATGTGGATTTTATTTAAAATTTAGGAAACAATTGTTGATTATTTTTTATCAGATTAATCGAAAAAATAATCGGCCAATTAATCGATTATGGAAATAATAGTTAGTTGCAGTATATATATATTTTACACATACATACAGGTAGCCCTCCGTTTACATCGGGGTTAGGTTCCAGAAAGAATGGTCGCAAATCTAAACCCTTGTAAATTGAAACCCAGTTTATAATGTAAGTAAATAGGAAGTGAGGGAGTTAGGTTCCAGGCCCCTCTCAAAATTGACATAAGTAACCTATAATACATTATTTTTAAAGCTTTGAAATGAAGACTTTAAACGCTAAACAGCATTATAAACAGTATCAAATACAACACAGAATATATAATTAAACTAAGTTTAATGAACAAAAACATTTGCTAAAACAGTATTATAACCTAATAAAATAATCATACAACACAGAAAATATAATCAAACTAAGTTTAATGAACAAAAATAATTTGCTAAAAGCACCTAATAAAATAATTACACAACAGACTGCATCATCATCAAACTAAGTTTAATGATCAAAAACGTTTTTTACTTGCATTTTTCTGCAAACAGGTCTCTGCATTGTTAGATTATATTGGGTCTGCACCTATTCTATGCATTTCAATCTGCAGTGATCAATAAGCAGTTAGTCACCCTCACCTCAAGCAGCTGGACAGAAAGATAATAGGGAAGTGGCTGCTAGATCTTCGTCGATAGCTCTGGTCTAATCTGTGTACACAGATTAATTTCAGACCTGCTAAGCTTGCTTAACTTTGCTGCAACACTGCTCCAACTACTGGCTATTTTAATTAGTGCACTGCTTTTCAATGCATTTCACATGACTGAAAAAAACATAATTTATGCTTACCTGATAAATTCCTTTCTTCTGTAGTGTGATCAGTCCACGGGTCATCATTACTTCTGGGATATTAACTCCTCCCCAACAGGAAGTGCAAGAGGATTCACCCAGCAGAGCTGCATATAGCTCCTCCCCTCTACGTCACTCCCAGTCATTCGACCAAGGACCAACGAGAAAGGAAAAGCCAAGGGTGAAGTGGTGACTGGAGTATAAATTAAAAAATATTTACCTGCCTTAAAACAGGGCGGGCCGTGGACTGATCACACTACAGAAGAAAGGAATTTATCAGGTAAGCATAAATTATGTTTTCTTCTGTTAAGTGTGATCAGTCCACGGGTCATCATTACTTCTGGGATACCAATACCAAAGCAAAAGTACACGGATGACGGGAGGGATAGGCAGGCTCTTTATACAGAAGGAACCACTGCCTGAAGAACCTTTCTCCCAAAAATAGCCTCCGATGAAGCAAAAGTGTCAAATTTGTAAAATTTGGAAAAAGTATGAAGCGAAGACCAAGTTGCAGCCTTGCAAATCTGTTCAACAGAGGCCTCATTCTTAAAGGCCCAAGTAGAAGCCACAGCTCTAGTGGAATGAGCTGTAATCCTTTCAGGAGGCTGCTGTCCAGCAGTCTCATAAGCTAAACGAATTATGCTACGAAGCCAAAAAGAAAGAGAGGTAGCAGAAGCTTTTTGACCTCTCCTCTGCCCAGAGTAAACGACAAACAGAGAAGACGTTTGTCGAAATTCCTTAGTTGCCTGTAAGTAAAATTTTAGAGCACGGACTACATCCAGGTTGTGCAGTAGACGTTCCTTCTTCGAAGAAGGATTTGGGCATAAAGAAGGAACAACAATCTCTTGATTGATATTCCTGTTAGTAACTACCTTAGGTAAGAACCCAGGTTTAGTACGCAGAACTACCTTATCCGAATGAAAAATCAAATAAGGAGAATCACAATGTAAGGCTGATAACTCAGAGACTCTTCGAGCCGAGGAAATAGCCATTAAAAATAGAACTTTCCAAGATAACAACTTTATATCAATGGAATGAAGGGGTTCAAACGGAACGCCCTGTAAAACATTAAGAACAAGGTTTAAACTCCATGGTGGAGCAACCGTTTTAAACACAGGCTTAATCCTGGCCAAAGCCTAACAAAAAGCCTGGACGTCAGGAACTTCTGACAGACGTTTGTGTAACAGAATGGACAGAGCTGAGATCTGTCCCTTTAATGAACTAGCGGATAAACCCTTTTCTAAACCTTCTTGTAGAAAAGACAATATCCTAGGAATCCTAACCTTACTCCAAGAGTAACCCTTGGATTCACACCAATATAGGTATTTACGCCATATCTTATGGTAAATCTTTCTGGTAACAGGTTTCCTAGCCTGTATTAAGGTATCAATAACTGACTCAGAAAACCCACGTCTTGATAAAATCAAGCGTTCAATTTCCAAGCAGTCAGCTTCAGAGAAGTTAGACTTTGATGTTTGAAGGGACCCTGAATCAGAAGGTCCTGTTTCAGAGGTAGAGACCAAGGTGGACAGGATGACATGTCCACCAGATCTGCATACCAAGTCCTGCGTGGCCACGCAGGTGCTATTAGAATCACTGATGCTCTCTCTTGTTTGATTCTGGCAATCAATCGAGGAAGCATCGGGAAGGGTGGAAACACGTAAGCCATCCTGAAGTCCCAAGGTGCTGTCAGAGCATCTATCAGGACTGCTTCTGGATCCCTGGATCTGGACCCGTAACGAGGAAGCTTGGCGTTCTGTCGAGACGCCATGAGATCTATCTCTGGTTTGCCCCAACGTCGAAGTATTTGGGCAAAGACCTCCGGATGAAGTTCCCACTCCCCCGGATGCAAAGTCTGACGACTTAAGAAATCCGCCTCCCAGTTCTCCACTCCCGGGATGTGGATTGCTGACAGGTGGCAAGAGTGAGACTCTGCCCAGCGAATTATCTTTGATACTTCCATCATAGCTAGGGAGCTTCGTGTCCCTCCCTGATGGTTGATGTAAGCTACAGTCGTGATGTTGTCCGACTGAAACCTGATGAAACCCCGCGTTGTCAACTGGGGCCAAGCCAGGAGGGCATTGAGAACTGCTCTCAATTCCAGAATGTTTATTGGCAGGAGACTCTCCTCCTGACTCCATTGTCCCTGAGCCTTCAGAGAATTCCAGATGGCACCCCAACCTAGAAGGCTGGCGTCTGTTGTTACAATTGTCCAGTCTGGTCTGCTGAATGGCATCCCCCTGGACAGATGTGGCCGAGAAAGCCACCAAAGAAGAGAATTTCTGGTCTCTTGATCCAGATTCAGAGAAGGGGATAAGTCTGAGTAATCCCCATTCCACTGACTTAGCATGCACAGTTGCAGTGGTCTGAGGTGTAGGCGTGCAAAGGGTACTATGTCCATTGCCGCTACCATTAAGCCGATTACCTCCATGCATTGAGCCACTGACGGGTGTTGAATGGAATGAAGGGTGCGGCAAGCACTTTGAAGTCTTGTTAACCTGTCCTCTGTCAGGTAAATCTTCATTTTTACAGAATCTATAAGAGTCCCCAGGAAGGGAACTCTTGTGAGTGGAACGAGTGAACTTTTCTTTTTGTTCACCTTCCATCCATGTGACCTTAGAAATGCCAGTACTAACTTTGTATGAGACTTGGCAGTTTGAAAGCTTGAAGCTTGAATTAGAATGTCGTCTAGGTATGGAGCTACCGAGATTCCCCGCGGTCTTAGTACCGCCAGAAGAGCACCCAGAACCTTTGTGAAGATTCTTGGAGCTGTAGCCAATCCGAATGGAAGAGCCACAAACTGGTAATGCCTGTCTAGGAAGGCAAACCTTAGGTACCGGTAATGATCTTTGTGAATCGGTATGTGAAGGTAAGCATCTTTTAAATCTACAGTGGTCATGTACTGACCCTCTTGGATCATGGGTAAAATTGTCCGAATAGTTTCCATTTTGAACGATGGAACTCTTAGGAACTTGTTTAGGATCTTTAAGTCCAGGATTGGTCTGAAAGTTCCCTCTTTTTTGGGAACCACAAACAGATTTGAGTAAAACCCCTGTCCCTGTTCCGATCGTGGAACTGGGTGGATTACTCCCATTAACAAGAGCTCTTGTACGCAGCGTAGAAACGCCTCTTTCTTTGTCTGGATTGTTGACAACCTTGACAGATGAAATCTCTCTCTTGGAGGAGAGTATTTGAAGTCCAGAAGGTATCCCTGAGATATTATTTCTAGCGCCCAGGGATCCTGGACATCTCTTGCCCAAGCCTGGGCGAAGAGAGAAAGCCTGCCCCCCACTAGATCCGATCCCGGATCGGGGGCCCTCAATTCATGCCGTTTTAGGGGCAGCAGTAGGTTTCCTGGTCTGCTTGCCCTTGTTCCAGGACTGGTTAGGTTTCCAGCCTTGTCTGTAGCGAGCAACAGCTCCTTCCTGTTTTGGTGCAGAGGAAGTTGATGCTGCTCCTGCTTTGAAATTACGAAAGGAACGAAAATTAGACTGTCTAGTCTTAGATTTGGCTTTGTCCTGAGGCAGGGCATGGCCTTTACCTCCTGTAATGTCAGCGATAATCTCTTTCAACCCGGGCCCGAATAAGGTCTGCCCTTTGAAAGGTATATTAAGCAATTTAGACTTAGAAGTAACATCAGCTGACCAGGATTTTAGCCACAGCGCCCTGCGTGCCTGAATGGCGAATCCTGAATTCTTCGCCGTAAGTTTAGTTAGATGTACTACGGCCTCCGAAATGAATGAATTAGCTAGTTTAAGGACTCTAAGCCTGTCCGTAATGTCGTCCAGAGTAGCTGAACTAATGTTCTCTTCCAGAGACTCAATCCAGAACGCCGCTGCAGCCGTGATCGGCGCAATGCATGCAAGGGGTTGCAATATAAAACCTTGTTGAACAAACATTTTCTTAAGGTAACCCTCTAATTTTTTATCCATTGGATCTGAAAAGGCACAGCTATCCTCCACCGGGATAGTGGTACGCTTAGCTAAAGTAGAAACTGCTCCCTCTACCTTAGGGACCGTTTGCCATAAGTCCCGTGTGGTGGCGTCTATTGGAAACATTTTTCTAAATATCGGAGGGGGTGAGAACGGCACACCGGGTCTATCCCACTTCTTAGAAACAATTTCAGTAATTCTCTTAGGTATAGGAAAAACCTCAGTACTCGTCGGTACCGCAAAATATTTATCCAACCTACACATTTTCTCTGGTATTGCAACTGTGTTACAATCATTCAGAGCCGCTAACACCTCCCCTAGTAATACACGGAGGTTTTCCAGTTTAAATTTAAAATATGAAATATCTGAATCCAGTTTTGGATCAGAACCGTCACCCACAGAATGAAGTTCTCCGTCCTCATGTTCTGCAACCTGTGACGCAGTGTCTGACATGGCCCTAATATTATCAGCGCACTCTGTTCTCACCCCAGAGTGATCACGCTTACCTCTTAGTTCTGGTAATTTAGCCAAAACTTCAGTCATAACAGAAGCCATATCCTGTAATGTGATTTGTAATGGCCGGCCAGATGTACTCGGCGCTACAATATCACGCACCTCCCGAGCGGGAGATGCAGGTACTGGCACGTGAGGCGAGTTAGTCGGCATAACTCTCCCCTCGTTGTTTGGTGAAATTTGTTCAATTTGTACAGATTGACTTTTATTTAAAGTAGCATCAATACAGTTAGTACATAAATTTCTATTGGGCTCCACTTTGGCATTGCAACAAATGACACAGGTATCTTCCTCTGAATCAGACATGTTTAACACACTAGCAAATAAACTTGCAACTTGGAATACAATTCAATTAAAAACGTACTGCGCCTTTAAGAAGCACAGAAAATCTATAACAGTTGAAAATTAATAAATTGAAACAGTTATAGCCTCAATCCTTGTAAACAACACAACTTTAGCAAAGGTTTAATCCCAATAGCAAAGATAACAAATTCTGAAAGCAGGAAACAATTACAGAATAAACGTTTTTTATCACAGTCAACTATAATTCTCACAGCTCTGCTGAGAGAAATTACCTCCCTCAAAATAAGTTTGAAGACCCCTGAGTTCTGTAGAGATGAACCGGATCATGCAGGGAATACAATGAGCTGCTGACTGAAATAACTGATGCATAGAAAAGGCGCCAAAAAACGGCCCTTCCCCCTCACACACAGCAGTGAGAGAGAACAGAAACTGACAGAAAAAGATTAAGCAACTGCCAAGTGGAAAAATGGTGCCCAAACATTTATTCACTCAGTACCTCAGCAAATGAAAACGATTTTACATTCCAGCAAAAACGCTAAACATAATTTCTAGTTATTAAACAGCTTTATGTACTTCTTACAGTGTAATTCTAGTGAAGTACCATTCCCCAGAATACTGAAGTGTAAAGTATACATACATGACATTATATCGGTATGGCAGGATTTTCTCATCAATTCCATTGTCAGAAAATAAAAGCTGCTACATACCTCTATGCAGATTCATCTGCCCGCTGTCCCCTGATCTGAAGTTTACCTCTCCTCAGATGGCCGAGAAACAGCAATATGATCTTAACTACTCCGGCTAAAATCATAGCAAAAACTCTGGTAGATTCTTCTTCAAACTCTGCCAGAGAGGTAATAACACACTCCGGTGCTATTTTAAAATAACAAACTTTTGATTGAAGATATAAAACTAAGTATAATCACCATAGTCCTCTCACACCTCCTATCTAGTCGTTGGGTGCAAGAGAATGACTGGGAGTGACGTAGAGGGGAGGAGCTATATGCAGCTCTGCTGGGTGAATCCTCTTGCACTTCCTGTTGGGGAGGAGTTAATATCCCAGAAGTAATGATGACCCGTGGACTGATCACACTTAACAGAAGAAAAGGTTGTTATTCTGAAACGGCGCAAATTGAACCGGCGTAAACCGAGGGCCACCTGTAATTATAAACTTTCCTTTTCACTCAGTGTACCATTGCTTCCTGGCAATCAAGAAACCCAAGTACACTTTACACAACCCAGTCAAACACAGCATTTCCTTAACCTTAAGTAACTCTATAACTGTCAAACAGCTCAAACTATTCATATGATTTTCCATTTTTACACTTTTCAGTGGTGATATTCTCTAACTGAACCTGTATGATGTCTGCACTTTCTAATAAGCCTCATATCACACTCAAAATTACGAAGCAGGTTTTTTTGTCAGCCCTATAGACACAAAAAGCATTATATTCCCTAGCCCTGGAGCCTTTCTGAGATTCATACTCCACATAAAGATCCCCTATCCCTATGGCCCCAGTAACATCCACAAACCACATGAGACTAGTGCTTAAGACTCCCAACCATGTATTTCCTGTTAGTCATATGCATACAAGAGAAAATCTATATATACATACATACATACATACATACACAAACACACACCACGATTAATCGCGGATGCGATTTTAACAGCAATTAATCACAGCGAAAGTACACAATTTATAACCCCGCCCACTATGTCACCTAAGACGTACAGGAGTGACATAGTGACTGATTGAGCTTAGGCAGCCATGTCGGATCTAGCTGGAGGGATAGCCGGCCATGGTGTGTGTGTGTGATATATATATATACACACATACACACACACATATTTATATGTATGTATGTCCTCTCAAACAAATACACTACAGTATTTATAATCCAAACATGTAAAACATTTGTTTTCTGTTCCATCATCCACTTATTTTAACTTCAATCAACATCTCATTCTGTTTCAGGATGTAATTTCCTATTAATTAGTAAAATTCAATACATTATCAATCTGTGGAACACTAGTAGCAAAATAGACCTCAGTGCATGAATGTACTACCTTAGTTTAGTGTGGGTATCAGGTGCACTCCCTTTTTGACCCAAGCATGAATAGAATGTGCATAAAGTTCAGGCATTGATAACATTGCAAAGATCTTGTTGACATGGGATTTTAATCAGTTGATTTGATACTTGATAATAAAAACAACAAATACCACTACAGTTCTGACCCTGTGATGCTTGGATTTTCATTACCTCCCTTACTACATGTGGAGACAATATGCAGACAGTTATTACCCTGTTCTTACTGATGTCAGGCAGTTTATGTACTTATTTTTATTTATAATATCACATCTGTGTAGGTCAAAAGACCATCTGCATCCTTGCAGCTAATTTCTATTACCTTTTGTGATGGCTGACAAACGTATTTTTACATGCACACTACCTCATATTAATATGGCAGCACAGGAAATTCATCAATATGGTTTCTGAACAATAAGGCCAAAAATAAATAGAAAAAAAATAAATATATATATATTTGTTTTAATGCTTGTAAGGCTTGTCTCTGTCCAACAATAATGCACCCCAATTCCACTTCCTGTTATGGCCGACTCCAAAAAAGGTTTGTTTGTTTATATTGTATTTAACTATTGATCTTTGACTGTCCAACTAAGATGAATTTGCATTCTGCAGCTTCCAGCACTACACAATCATTTGGGTATAGTATAATGGGAATTTTGTGGCTAATAATAATAATAATAATAATAATAATAATAATAATAATAATAATAATAATAATAATAATAATAATATATATATAAATTCCCATAGAAAAAAGGCACTCACTGGACACAGTATCCAAAATTTAATTCATATTCAGAAACATCTCATAAAAGAGATTATATATATATATATATATATAAAAAAAACTTTTTCTGTGTATTAAGACCAACCAAGCATACAAAGGCAGGTCACATGCATTAGTTTTTACCGTCAGTTACACCCCCTGAGTGGCAGTGACATTACAGAATTCAACCAGCCAACATATCCTCTGTAAATAAGAGACTTAATTAATTTAATTTGTGTTGAATTAACACTGCTATAACTACAGTTGCACTATTTCAATACTTTCAACCTTTCGTTGTCATATCCCTGGCATACTTTTAAAAATCACCCAATGTGTCAAATGAATAGTTTGAACTAAGAATTTACAAGTAGTACACATTTCATTAAAAAAAAAAAAAAAATGTTCAAAAACTAAAAACAATATTTAAGCTTAATTGATAAATTTATATCATGGTGGTGAGAGTCCACAAGACATTGCACAATTTTTTAAAGGGCCACTAAACCCAAAATCTTTCTTTCATGATTCAGATAGAGAATACAAATTTAAACAAAATTACAATTTACTTCTATTATTTATTTTGCTTTATTTTTTTAGATATCCTTAATTGAAGAATAAGCAATGCACATGTTGAGCCAATTACACGAGGCTTCTATGTGCAGCAACTAATCAGCAGCTACTGAGCATATCTAGATATGCTTTTCAGCAAAGAATATCAAGAGAATAAAACAAATTAGATAATAGAAGTAAATTAGAAAGATGTTTAGAATTGCATTCTCTTTCTAAATCATGAAAGAAAAAATGTGGGTTTCATGTCCCTTTAATCCCTCTCACGTCTCTGATATCTCAGTCTAATAAATAGCTGAGAAAACGAGAATAATCAAGAAGAAAAAGAGGACAAAAGCAGGAAAAATGAGGTGCATACTAAACCATACTTAATGATTGCTTTAACCAGGAAGCAAAAGTAATGACTGCAGTCTTCTGGCTCATACGTTGACAAATAAAACTTTTTTTTAAATTTTAAAAAAGATAAAATGGTAACGATAAGACATAATGTGACTAGATCTAAAACAAATATCTGATACCAGAATCTGATAAGCAACTTGCAGAAAAGTCTTTGACTAAATTATCTTTTGAGAATTTAAGAATTCCCGAAAATTCAGAGAAATACTGGCAAAAATAATGTTTATCACATTAAGAAAGAGGAATTAAAAACCGGTGGAAAAAACAAGACACCCTCTTATCTTGTTACAGACTGAATTTCCTAAATAAAAAGCCCATCATTATCTTGTCCAAAAAAATTAAATCTAGTTTAAGAATCAAGAATCCAATCTACGGCCGTTAAATTCAAAGACCTGAGATAAAGGAAAAAGAAGAATACTAAGTCAGTGGTAAAGACCAAATAGTAAGACTGGACATCCAATTTAAGTCTGCTCCAGCGTTATTATGCAGAACTGGCTTTGCATTCACAATTACTCATTAGTGATAGAGCTTGATTCTAGCTACGAGTGGTAAAACAGATGAAGGAATAAAATGAAAGTTAGTTGAAATAAAAAATAGCTACAGGTGCTTCCCCCCCCCCCCCAATAGATCTGGCAAAGCATCTGGAAAAGAAATCTTTTTTTTTTTTTTTTTTAAAGAGACCCCAACTAGTAGAAAACCCCTTGAAGGAGAAACCCTTCTACCAGATGAAGAAATTGTAAACCTAAGCAATCTGCCTCATAAACGTTCCATTGTAGTATGTGAAATAAAGAAAGAGTACACTACTCAGTTCAAGTGACTTCCAGCATTGGCAAGGAAAATAGAGGTTACCCATCGAAAATCAAAATGACACAGCAGTGACATTGACTAAAAAAAAAAGTCAAAAAGGGATGTCTTATTTGAGAGAAGGCCAAGCATGAGAAACAAGAAGACTGCACACAATTTGAAGATATTTATTGGTCACCTCGCCTCCTGAGAAAATCAACTCCTTGCGCTCTCCTCAACTCCCAGACCATGCTCTAACTCAACAGACTGGTATCAGTAGAAATTATAGTACAAGAGGGACGAATAAAGAATGCCCCCAGAAGACTGTTCTAGGGGGGGGGGGGGGGGGTGTGTGTATACAATAATAGTGCACATCAATTCAAATAATCCCCATTAAGAGCTATGTGTAAATAACAAGCTCAGCATTTATCATGCAAAGCATAGTCCCAAATCAACCGATTTAATATAAATAATCCAAATGATGACTCCTATTTTATTTCTGAGTTGCACGTAAGCCAGGATTAGTTGTAATACTAATGCTTTTCCTGACATAAATGCTTGGAGACCTATCTTGACTTCATCAACATAAAGCTACTAATTGACACTACTATATTATTACTTTTTGGAAATTGACTATTTGCAGTTTTTCATTATCTTTGCAAAGATTTTTTCTTAAAGTAAGAGTGCTGTTATTTCCTAGTCGTGGCCACATAAGATTTTTGTGACTAGGTATAAATTTCAATGCTGATGCACACTGCAGTGTGTTTCAATATGTATGTTGAATGAATGCAATGTGTGAGTACTTGATACTTTGTATATATATATATATATATATATATGTATATTTGTTCAGCTTTACTAATATTTGCTTGATTTGTTTCAGTTCTGGATTTGGAACTGTGTAACAATAAATATGTGCTTTAGATAAATATAAAGAGTGCTGTATTCCCTGTCTTTTTAAAGGCCTAATATTAGATTGAGGCTTTTTTTTCCTTTTCTTATAGTGTTGTATAAATTGATTAATTAAAAGGTGTGCACCATAACAGGCTATTATACCTGTGAAAATTTAAAGGGCCATAATACCCAAATGTTTAAACACTTGAAAGTGATGCAGTATAGCTGTAAAAAGCTGACTAGAAAATATCCCCTGAACATCTCTATGTAAAAAAGAAAGATATTTTACCTCAAAAGTTCCTCAGTAGCCACCTCCCATTGTAAAGGACTTCTAAGCAGCATATTAGTATGTCTGTCCTGGAACATCTGAAAGGATGAGCATCGTGCACTCTCATATTATTTCACCAATCAGGTAAAGGAAGCTTACTATGAAATCTCATGAGAGTTAAGTAAAATCTCATGAGATCACAGTAAGATTTCATGACCTCAGCACTGCTGATGCTGATTGGCTGCTGTTCATTTCTTCATTTTTTTTTTACCTGCAGCTGGGAGCAGCTGAGTATAACTTTTTACACAGAACTTACTCTGCTGAGCTGAGGAGATTGTCAGGTAAAATATCTTCCTTTTTTACATAGAGATGCTCATGTGATATTTTCCTGTCAGCTTTTTATAGTTATACTGCATCAGTTTCAAGTGATTTAGCATATGAGTATTATGTCCCTTTAAGTACTGTGTATATGGAATAAGTGTTATTTTTTACCAGGATTAGTTGTAAACTTATACTGTCCTGAAAAAAGGTGAAAAGTAAACGTCTGTAGACGTCTTTTAGGCTAAGGTCATAACCAAAAACACACAATACCATGGGCATAAGCTCATTTGAGTAAAGCAGTTGGTGCTGTGCACAGACCAACTAATTGCAAAACAACTAATCGATTATGAAAATAGTTGTCAACGAATCTCAGAATCGATTATCATTGATTATATTGATTAGTTGTGGCAACTCTACTTTCTAATAAAGAATCTGGAGTACCTCAATTATTCACCTTCCTCCAGTGTGAGGCAAAAGTTAAGACTGGAATATTAGAGACATAAAAGCTTGTGAAATTTTGGGTATCTTTGCCCTCTCGTAGTGGCCAGGAATTGAATCCCAGGTGTAATACCTTGTGGACTCTAACTACCTTATGTCATGAATACCCCATGATTCAGATGCTAAGGGGTTAACTTTCTGTAGTTTTGTGCTAAAAACACATTTGATTTATGAAAGAAAAATGTTTTTTTTTTTTTTTTTTTAAAAAAGAACTGTGTTGCTGTGTTTGTGTGTGCATTAGATTTTTCTTTGGTATGCCAGACCCCTCAAATACTTTGTAGTATACACAGAAGAGACCTTTATGGCTCAAACTGTCAGCAGAGGGCATGATGGAACACAGAGCCTCAAACCAGGAACTACACTGGGGTCAGTGATAGGACAGCCAGCTCTGTGTATAAATGCTTTTATCAGAAATAATGTTTCAGGAACATAAAGAACGCAATATATATGGGGTCTGGTATCAAAATACTCATATCCCTAAGGGATTGCCTCTGTATACATGCACTAGATTTACCTAGTAGAAATGATGTGTTCTATAATTTCAGGCAAAGACTAAGAGTTTATTGACTGTCGTAAAAGATAAGGCGCTTCCCAGCCCCTGCAAAGAGGGAGGGACAAGCAACCTGATCTCCTAAACTCTTGTATAAGAATTTTGTGTCTTAACAATGAAATGTTCATTCTTACATGGGAAGCTGTTACTGACAGAGTAAGGGACCAGTGTTTCCCGCCATATCCCTGGCGCAGATACCAAAGACTAGGAAAGTGTAAGGGCTTCTGATATTTTCTCCTTTGTATTTTAAACTATTTGCTTGTGTAATTCTATTTGTTAATATCTTTTTATTATTAATGCATTGTGCTAATATTTCGCATAATAAACCTTCATTTATTAAAGGGACATAATACTCATATGCTAAATCACTTGAAACTGATGCAGTATAACTGTAAAAAGCTGACAGGAAAATGTCACCTGAGCATCTCTATGTAAAAAAGGAAGATATTTTACCTCACAATCTCCTCAGCTCAGCAGAGCAAGTTCTGTGTAAAAAGTTATACTCAGCTGCTCCCAGCTGCAGGTTAAAAAAAACAAATTAAGAAATGAACAGCAGCCAATCAGCATCAGCAGTGCTGAGGTCATGAACTCTTTTACTGTGATCTCATGAGATTTGACTTAACTCTCATGAGATTTCATAGTAAGCTGAATAGGGAAATAACATGAGAGTGCATGATGCTCATCCCCTAAGCTGTCCCACACACATATGCTGCTTAGAAATCCTTTACAACGGGAGGTGGCTACTGAGAAACTTTTGAGGTAAAATATCTTTCTTTTTTACATAGAGATGTTCAGGAGATATTTTCTAGTCAGCTTTTTACAGCTATACTGCATCACTTTCAAGTGTTTAAACATTTGGGTATTATGGCCCTTTAAGCTTAGGCCTTTGTCTAATATTTGAACCACGTTACTGAAAGAGACTGGTAGTAGTAAGACTGTATATTTTAGGTTATTTTCTGCTAAATTGTATTCTGAGAGTTAATGTGTAAGTCTGGGTTTTTTTCCTTAGGATTTTCCCTTTAATAAATCATAAGTGGTGGCAGCTTGGAGTTATATGGTTTTTATAGTGTGGGTGGCATTAAAGGGGAGTTTGTGGATTGTTTTCTGAAGTCTAGTACAGACCAGACAGTGTGTTAACCCTTGCACACTCTGAATTAAGTCACAGGCTTGCCTGGAGTGGCTAGATTGTGACAGATTAGTGACAGTAGAAGGGGTCTGATAACCCTTTCTGTGCCAAACAAGTGACTGGCGCAGGGTTGGATAACCCTGGTCGTCACACCTTATAAAAGAAAAATTTATTCTGAAAAACAAGCAAACAAAAAAAAAAAAAATACAAGAAACAACAACAACCTTTAGTTTCAACAATTACTTCACATGATAGTAAACAGAGATTGTAAAATAAAAATGTTCATTTAGCTGAAGTAAAGCAAGTTTGCGGTATTGTTCTTTATTTATTTTGGCCCCTTTTCTTGTAAATTAACTCTGAAAATTAAAAGTTTTCCCATTTGAAAAATTAGGAGTGCCTCTGGCAGACTTCTCAAATCTAACTGCCACATAATCTGTCCCTAAATAGCCTCAGCAGAGGTTATCGGATAATACGTTTAGTTAACAAAATGTTGTCTACTCTAGTTGTAAATCCAGATTGGCTACTCCAAATAAAGCAAGTGGTAAATTGGATTTGGCCATTAAAAATCAATTGCAGAGAACAAGGTGTAAATCTGTTGAATAGCAAGAGAACTTTGTTTTCCGATGTATATAAATAAGTCCGGACGGGAAGGGGGTTCATTGAAAAATTCCACAGCCATTGTTTAAACAATTTATCTGGCCCCCTCTAATTGGCTCAACAAAAAAAGATTAGATGAGGGAAACAAAGTTTTCAATATGGCAGCACCCATTATTCCACTATCTATCTATACACACACATTTTATACTAATACAATAAACGTTTTGTTTTATTACAAAGTCCAGTGAGTGCCTTTTACTTGGGAATGAAAATAGATACTGTATATCTTTCTTTCTTAAGTGCATTCTTTATACTGCCCTTTTTGTTTTTTAAATAAAAAATAATTTAACTCTTAGAATAATGCCTTTTCTTAAAGGGACAGAAAAGTCAAAATTAAACTTTCATGATTCGGATAGAGCGGGTCATTTTAAACATCTTTTCAATTTACTTCTATTATCTAATTTGCTTATTTTCGTATTATCCTTTGTTGAAGAGAATAACTATTTAGGAGTAGTAATGCAATACTGGGAGCTAGCTGCTGATTGTAGGCTGCAAATATATGCCTCGTTATTAGCTCACCCAATATGTTCTAGCTCCCAGTAGTGCATAACTGCTCCTTCAATAAAAGGATACCAAGAGAATTAAACAAAGTTGATAATAGAAGTAACTTGGAAAGTGGTTTAAAATTCTATACTCCATTTGATTTATGAAAGAAAAATGTTGGGTTTTAAGTCCCTTTAACTGCTCCCAGAGAGTGCAAACTGGCAAGAACCAAAACATTATACACAGGGATTGCTTGTTCAGTGCAGAAGCTTGTGTATATACATGTACCTACTTGGCTACATTAAAGAAGACCAGATTAATTTTCTTAAAGGGACATAAATCTGCAATTAAAAAGTGTAATGCAATTAAAATGACCACTTTACCCAGGATTTTGTACCTACTCCAGGCTGTCCCCGTAGCTCTCCCCAAATGGTACCTAGCTCAACTTCAAAGGCACATAAATGCTTTTATCTGGGGAAAGGGTAAACCTAGGATTAACAAATCCAACATGTAAAGAGCAACAATAAATGGAGGGCTGGGTCTGCCAGACTTATCAGTATATAATAATGCAGTCGCCTTACAAAGAATTCTGGACTGGCACAGAGCAGGTGACTCGAAGGCCTGGGTATCCCTAGACTCTAACATCCTTAGAGTTCCTTCAATGGGTGCTCTTTGTTGGGTACCAAAATCCTTACGCCCACCATAATGTAATGACTTAATGATTCACAAACACGTTTTTGACTCGTGGGATAATATTAATCACCACCAGACGCATCTTACTGGGGCCCGCTCACCCCTTTTTCCCATTCCACTGAATGCCGAGATGATAGGAGGGTTAGATAGAGGACAACAGAGATTAACTGAATGGGGATACACGGTACCACTAAAAGAATTTACGCTTCGCGGGAGGCTGGCGGGGAGAGAAAGTCTGAATACAGTGGCAGGGGGACGATACTCCAACTGGCTAAAATATTCTCAATTACATCATTTTATATACACCTCACCACACCAGAAAGACTTTCTTAGGGAACTGACCCCATTCGAAACTCTTTGCACAAGCACAACCCCACTACGACACTCGCTGTCCTTAACACGTAAGCTTTTACAAATAGAACACATACACACGCTCCCCTCGTATACGTCCAAATGGCACTAGGAACTGGGACATGATCTGAGTGAGGAGGAATGGAAAAAGATCTTTCAAAACACAAAAAAATCATCATGCTCACCCCAAATGTTAGAACTTAACTTTAAAGTGCTGATGAGATGGTACTTGACCCCCTCACGCATTCATTCCATCTACCCAGAGGCAGGTAGTAACTGCTGGAGAGGCTGCCCTACTAGGGGCCAATACTTGCACATGTGGTGGGACTGCGATAAAATCAAGCCATTCTGGTGCGAAATAGAAACTTTCTATAGGCAGACACTGACTGAGGAATTTGGGCTGACACCTAGAATAGCTCTGCTAAACGACCTCCCCCCATTCCCTTGCAAACTGAGACTCAGACTATTACAAATAGGCATTACAAGCGCTAAATCTCTAATAGCACAGGCCAACACTATTAGAATGGATTAACAAGGTCTCAGATATGATAACACTTGAGGAATATGGTTACTATAAAAGGAAGCAGATTGGCACTTTTGCAGACATCACATTTATTTGGGAAGAACTAACTACACGACAGGTTCCTTTACTTACGTCAATAACAGAGTTCCCTCTCTCCCTGCCTCCCTTTTCCTCCTACTCCTCCTTCTGATACCTATTTCTGGTACCCTCCCCCTTGAAGGAATGGTGGTTCCAACGTTTATAGTTAAGTTTATCGTTCCAAAGTTATGAATATAATTTTTATATGGAGCAACAAATCCACACACCCGTGTGATAATATCATCCAAGTCTATACACTGGGAGAAGATTGTAAAAGACTATTTTTATGTATCTGAAGATTCCCATTTTATTGTCCTGGTTCTGTATTTATTTTTGGATGTCAATAAAGCTCTTTGGGAAAAAAAAAAAAAGTGTAATGCATTCCAGCATTGTCTTAATGCTCTACTGTGTATTCACCCCCCCCCCCCCCCCAACATACACACAAAGTCATCCTCAGGACAGCCTTACACTTCTGGTCTGGAAATGAACAGAGACGTTGAGATAGAAAGAAATGGAATGCGAGTATCTATCAATCATCTGCGATGTTTAGGAAAAGATTTTCAGTGCATTACTAATCCAGAGCTGGCTTTAATTAAGTGCTTAACCATGTTGAAGGAGGTATAGGCAAGCAGAGGTACAATAAGAAAATGCATCGAACACATTAGATAATTTTCCTGCTGCAATAAGTGTGTCAAATGGTATGTCCCTACACTGCAAACCAGAGCAAGTTTTAATAACATATGCCTAACTTCAAATGGTAATACTTATTTATGTGCCGCTCTTTGATATATAAAATACTTGCTGGTATATACTATGCATACATTTATAACCCCTGGAATGTATTAAAATTCCTGCAATAATATTTAGTTATGCAAAACTATTAAAATCTAATGGTTGTGGAGCCTGCGAGCTCCATATACTTTTGTTCATTTTCCATTTTTGTACCTGATGGTAATTTGCACCAATAAAAATTTAAAACCAAAAAAAATAAATTAAAAATCTAATGGTTGTTTTATTTCTAGCATTGGGATTGCTATATATATATATATATATATATATATATATATATATATATATATATATATATATATATATATCAAATATGAAAAAATTACTGTTACTGCATGTATTTAAAAAGTATATTTTCCATTTTAAAAGTTATTATTTAAAGTGGAAAAAGATGGATGATGTGTTAGACAGAAATTATAAACACTACAAAATATCCACTTTCAAAAGTCAAATAATGACATGAAATTAGAACTGTACAAGACAGTAAAATATTTTATATGAAATATGCTTTTAGGCTTATTGAGCATTAGGTCTTGGACACTGTAATGTGTTCTATGATATATTAACAAGTCAGAAACTTGAGAAATTCCATAGTAAATATTAAATGGATTCCTTTACTAACCAGAAGAAACAGATTTAATTAACTAACAGATGTGAAGAGGTCTTCAGGACATTCCCACCTCGTGATCATGACAGCAGCTCCACCCAGACTTGGCAAATAAGAAGCTGCAGCCAGCGCCCAGCCCAGATATGGAAGAGCATTGTAATAAAAAAAATAAGATCCCTCATCAGGGAGCACAGGATGAGGGTATTTTTATTAAAGGGTGCTGTATGGTGTAATCATAACAATGTCAGGTGCGCACAAAGCACAGGAGGCTCTCAGTAATCACATAACAAACCATCAGGGATCTACAATACTCATCCCAACACCACTAATGACACAAGTTACACACGTGAGACCCCTGCAACCCTATATAAATAAACACCTAAAATCATGGGCCTGCGTAAACACGCGCATCTGACACACTCGTGACAGTAACAGAATACACGTGTGCCGAGTGTAAACGTTTACAGTGTGGCCTATAAAGTTTGTCCACAACCCTCCCCCCTTTACTGTCACAGGCCCCACTGCATGGTACTCACCCACTCCAGGATTTTGATGAACCCCAACGGCTCCTTGAGGGGGCCAAGGTTAAGCTGTATACCAGACATGTTTTGTAATAAGAGACGGATAGGTGAGGTAGAACTGGCACCACAGCTAACTTACAGAGTTGTCAGATCTCCTCCTCCGCTACCTGAGTCAGCCGGTTCATTTCCTCCGTCAGCAAAGCACCGCCCCAGGGCGGGAACGTCAGTCAGCTCTGCCCCTTTCTGTCATAAGTTACTGCTGTATACATTTCACTTAGCTTGTGCGCTTTGCTTGATTATATATATACATACATTTATATTACATGGTTTACATATTTTGTTAGTGATTGTTTTACTATTTTTCTCAACGTCAAGTCGTCAACATATCCATTTGCTTAATTTAACAAAGCGCTCCCCTTACATGTATTATTTGTTAACCGTTTCTATTACGTTCTACGAGTTAATTTTTTTGACGTTCAGTCAGTATGGCGTAAATAACGCTCCCCCTGTCGTTATCGGCTAACTTATCTGCCCGCCCTTTCCTCTTCAGTCTCCCACCCACCGCTTACTCAGGTAGAACTTTTCATGTCCGCCTACCGTCTGTTTCCTAAAGCGATATCCGTTTTGGCTTCCTTTGCTCGATTAGAACAGCTCCCTATGTTGATGTTTCTTGGTCAGATTAAGACCATTGCATTTATTGTTTTCTCTCTGGTTATTATGATAAGATGTAAAACCATATCTGAAAGAATTTGCAACTTGTTTGTTTTTAAAAAAATACTGAAAATGTGTAAAAAAATAAATATATATATATATATGTAATGGGACATTAACAATCTTTAGGCACTGTATTGCAAAAAACTACATACAAAAATAAATGTTTTAAAACTCATTTTGTTAGTCAAGTGTGTTTGCTTTGACAGATAAAATAGAGCTCCTGCACTGAAAAAGCCATCACTGAATTGCTGAGTTTTGAATCATGCAGAATACACTACAGCCTCCAGCTCTTGAGGAAGTGAAAAACCTAACAGTCTGAGTTAAGAGTACAAGAAAATTGGTTAAATAATGAAAGTATACTTAAACACACCATTGAATGTATATAATTAGGTGTTTAACCCTTTAAGGACCAGCGACGTTCCCTGTATGTCGCTGGTCTTTCTATTGGAATTGTGTTATAATAGCGTGGTCTCGCCACCAGCGGCAAGATAGCGCTATTTACGGTGACCAGTAGAGGAGAGAGGGGTATAATAGTACGGCCCTGCACTAAGGGAAATAAGAAAACCTTAACGACCGGCGACGTACATGGTACGTTGCAGTCCCAAGGGGTTAACTCCTGCAAATGTGTTAAAGGGACATCAAACCCAAAAGTTTTCTTTCATGAGTCAGATAGACCATACAATTTTAAACAACTTTTCATTTTACTAATAGATTTGCTTTGTTCTCTTGGTGTAGCTGAAAAGGGAGACCAACTCCATATTAAAGTGATGGTAAAGTTGGACCCTCAGGAATAGGTAGTTGGATTAGAATAGTTACACATACTAAAGTCGATAACTTTTTTTTTTTTTTAGAAATGTATACATAAATATTATAAAATTACATTTTATATATTGTTCCCTACCTATTCTTCCTCCGCCCCCTCAAGTTCCAGCTTCAGACAGTCAGTGACGTAGAGATCGGTCCCACCCGCTCTCTACGAAGGCATCCACAGGCACTCCCGAGATCGGCAATGGTGCACATGTGCACTTCACCACTATCTGGTCCGATGTAAACAAATCACAAGATTCATTGTTTACTGCTGGAGCAGAGAGCTGTGGACCGGTAGCTTTTTTTTTTTATGCATTCGTGATCCTCCTTGACCAAACAAACAATTAAAGCTTGTGCTTCTGTCTGGTAATTCATTGACGTCATCCGGTATTCCCTGATGTTCCTTCTGCACATACGTTCACCATGAACGCGCACAGAGTCATGGATCGTTCCAAAGATAAGCGCATGCGCAATTCATGAAGGGGGTGTTTGCCCTTTGGAGCTGGGTGCCTATCGGCCTGGAAATCAATTGGCTACTTTAGTACACATGATGAGAAAAAAAAGAACTTCAGTGCCCGGTGGAGAAGCTGTATGAAAAATATTAAACTTTTATTGCCCATAATTGCTCTATAAGTATATTTTAAAGTAACTGATGAATGAAAGTAACCTTTAACTTTAGTGATAGTTACAAGGATATTTTCAACATCTATCGAGTGTACCATCATCTTAATATTTAGGGTTTTGGAATGGGATTTCTAACAAGCTCATTGTGATGGTCAGGTATCTGCATACTTTTGGCCATATAGTCTATATAATTATACAATATTACATAAATTTTAAAATTACACTCAATTCTGATTTCCTAGAGGAATATTTTGACAATATGCCTACTTTTACCCCGTTCATACTCACTCAACAAAAGAAAAAAATTGTTAAAAGCCCATAACATAGTTATTTATTAGTTCAAATAACCATGGATCTATAAGCCATAACATCAAATACAAAGAAAATCAGGCTAACCATTATTGACAGGTTATATTAATTACTAAGACCATCACTTCAAAGTTATAAGGACATAAAACCCTTTTCAAATGTGGGTTATATTATTATGTTGAAGCGGTAATAAAGGCCTCTTAAATAGTGTCAGACCCTCTCCTCAGAAAAAGAACCATTGCTAAGATGTATTTGTCATTGTTATAATCCCTGATGTCCTATATACCTATGCTCTGTCAGGTGATCACCGTAGTCACAATTATTAATGGATAGCCACCTAGGCATATGACGTCACCATTGGAAGAGTGTATTCTTCTTAAATCCCAGAGCACCATAAAAGGCAACAAGTTGACAATTGCAATTTCTACCGCAATCCTCTGCTACCTAAAGGGGCTAGAGGCCCCTCATTTGAAAATGTGTTATGCTCTTTTTCATGTGTGGGTTATTGGGAGGCCGGTAGTAGTAGCTTAAAGGGACACTCAATCAAAATTAAACTTTCATTATTCATATAGAGCATGCCATTTTAAACAACTTTCAAATTTACTTCTATTAACTAAATGTGCACAGTCTTTTTATATTTAAACTTTTTGAGTCACCTGCTCCTACTGAGCATGTGCAAGAATAAGTGTGTATGCATTTGTGAATGGCTGATGGCTGTCACATGGTACGTGTATGCATTTGTGATTGGCTGATTGCTGTCACATGGTACAGGGGGAGTGGAAAGACACATAACTTCTAAAATTGTCAGAAAGAAAATCTACTACTCATTTGAAGTTCAGACTAAGTGCTATTGCATTGTCTTGTTATCTTGCATTTGTTGATTATGCAAATCTACTGTGTTGACTGGTCCTTTAAAGGATATAGTAGTCAGGCAGGTCGGGTCAGCAATGGTACTGGCAGAATCTTGATTGAAGGAGGTGTTGGGGCAAGCAGAGGTCCAGAACCAGACAGGCAAATAAGGCACCAAATCTGTAGGCAGAAGAATAGTCAGGAACAGTCGAATGGTCAGGGCAGGCACGAAACAGTAGAGTAATCCTATAGGCGCAGTTGGCAATGATTGAGTAATACTGTAACTAGAATAGCACACCCAGGAATATGAAATCCTATATATCGGCAAGTGATACCAGTAGAAGTACGCTATTGAAACTACTTGGTGCGGGAAACAATGGAGGCGCACTAAACTGATCCGTTACACAGGAATAACGCATTTCACAAAAGTAAAGAGCAACCAGGGTTGCTAAGGACGCAAAAGTGAAGAACCAAGTTATGCTAAATCCTGAGGTACACAAAAGATACAGTGCGCAGTCGCACTGAGCCTGACATCCTCTGTGTTTTATGGGAAGGGGTTGTAATGGGGGTTCTAAAAGTGCCCCCCTCTCCTGAAACACTGTACAGGTGTTTACATGGGGCCGGTAGGGTTAAAGATTTACTTTCTATAGGCAAAATGCAGGGAGGGTCTTTAAGCAGTGCAGAGATTGCAGTTCTAATGGGATACAGGTGTCTGTTAATTAAAACTACTTAAAGGGACATGAAACCCAAATGTTGAAGCACATTGAAGTGATGCAGCATAACTGTAAAAAGCTGACTAGAAAACATCACCTGAAAATCTATTCACTCCCCACTGTAAAGAGACTTTAATTAGCCAGTCAGGATGCTTGTCCCAGGACAAGCTAGGGAGTGTGCATCTGCCATGTGCATGCACAGTCATGTTATTTTCATATTCATTTTAAGTAAGTTCTATGAAATCTCATGAGATCGCAGCAAAGGCAAAGCTTTACCTCAGCACGGCTGATGCTAATTGTTTTTTTTTCCAACTTGCAGATGTACAGCAGCTGAAGTAACTATTTTCACAGCACTTACACTAGTTAGCTGAATACATTTTGCGGTAAAATATCTTCCCTTTTTACATAGAGAGGCACAAGTGATATTTTCTTGTCAGCTTTTCACAGTTATACTGCATTACTTTCAAGTGATTAAGCATATAAGTATTATGTACCTTTAAGCCAGCAGCATTGCTCTCAAGTTACCACAGTCAGGGGAGAGATACTTAACCTGCTGGATATGTGGCTGAGAGCTATAAGCTACCTGGTATCTGAGTGAAAGAGTACGGTTTTGTGGTAAAGAAACCCTGCAGTGGCACACTATCACACACTGTGCAGACATGGGATTTGATGATGATCCAAAAGCTTTTCTAACTACTTTTGAAAGAAGGTCTTGCAGTGCCCAAAGAACAGTGGGCAATACGATTGGCCCCACAGCTCACTGGAGAAGCCCAAAATGCCTACAGAGCTTTGAGGGATGAAAATGCAATGAATTATTATCTGGTGCTTGCAGTCATACTGAACTGAATCCCTGAGAGCACCTATAGACAGGGGAATCCTTGAGAGCACCTATAGACAAAGGTTTCCTCAAGAGAAATTTTTGCCAGGTTCTTGCCTCCGAGTTGTGATCCAAGTTCTGAGGGATATTTATGTTGGAGGTGACTGAAACCAGAGACCAGGTCAGCAAGAGATTGCAGAGCTGATTGTTGTTGAGCAGTTAATTGATATCCTGCCTCCTGGAGAAAAAATAGTGGGTATGTTGTCACCAATTTTCCACTATTTATGAGGTGGTAAATTTAATGGAAAATTATTTGTTTGCAAAAGAGTTATACTAGCAAATTTGAGAAAAGGAGTTATCAGCAGGGACTGTCTAATACCAGATCCAAACCCCGATCACAGTCTTCAGGGGAGCCCTTCTAAAACAACAAAGGACAGTAGCTGATCAGAGTTGGGGTTTTTCCAATCATGTGACTTCACAAAAGGGTTCCCCAAACAGTCAAGAAAGACTGAAAAGGAACATGATACTAGACCCTCCCCCACAATTACACCAACATTGATACAGTACGCAAGCAAGAATGTTACTGTGGGGGACTGTGTTTTTCCTGTGGGGAGGTAGGTAATTTAAGGCATGACTGTCCATATATGAAATGTGCTTATGCACAATCGTATACTGCAAAAGGGCTGTGTGTAAAGACCAAGTTGATTACGTTTGTCACACTTGTACAAATAAATGGTCAAGAAGTTTTAGCCCTAGTAGACTATGGTTGTAGCCAGACTAGTATGTCATACTCTTATGGGAAAAAGTAATGTTGATGCTAAGAGGATGCATATTGCATGTATTCATGTTGATGTTAAATCTTACCTTGTAGTTACAGCAAATGTTACTGTCCAGGGACATAATATGCAGATATTAGTAGGGGTGGTACCAGTCCTTCCCTACCCTATCATTCTCGTGCACTGGGAAAGCTTTGACGCAGTACTGGAGTCAGCAAGTAAGGGGGATACCCTAAAGCTATTTCCTCTTACATCTACTTCAACTAAGATGATAACCTCAAGAAGTTCTCTTGGGTAGGAATTTCAAAAGAGATACTGACGTACTAGGGCACCAACTTTCTGCAACGTCTACTGAAAAAAGTGCACTCTTAAAAATTAAAACCATTAGGACATCAGTTTACCATCCTCAAACTGATGGCCTAGTGGAGCTGTTTAATCGAAAATTTAAATAAATATTACATTTAGATAGAGAATACAATGTTAAACAACTTTCCAATTTACTTCAATTATTTAATTTGCTTCATACTCTTGTTATCCTTTGCTTAAAGTTTATCTAGGAAAGCTCAGGAGCAGCGAAGAACCTAGGTTCTAGCTGCTGATTGGTGGCTGCGTATATATACAGAATGTCATTGGCTCACCCATTTGTTCGGTTAGAAACCATTAGTGCATTGCTGCTCCTTCAAAAAATAATACCAAGAGAATAAAGCAAATTTGATAATAGAAATAAATAGTAAAGTTGTTTAAAATTGTATTTTCTACTTAAATCATGAAAGAACATTTTTGGGTTCCATGTCCCTTTAATCATAGGTAACCCATAATGCTCCACTGCTCTCTTTTAAAGGGACACACATCCAAATTGCAGGTATAGAGAAAAATGTGGCCCAGTAAAATGAACAGTGACTGCATAATGGGACAAAAATGAAAATTTAAAAGTGTATTTAATTCATTAAAAACAAAAAGGATTGAGTCTCAGTACAGTGTCAGTTGCTAAGCCGAATAGTTCCACTATTTTTTTATTTATTCTTTATTTATACAGAGATGACAATTTCCATACACAGATAATATTTCCAACCTTCATCGGTTGTGGTTTCAAAAGAAAAAAAATAATAGATAACAGTTACTATATTATGTGTCCTTGCTGTTATTTGAGTTTGTTATCCTTATGTTTGTTTAGTCCACTTACCTTCAGTTTTTCTTGTCCTCTCTTCATTTTTTTTTTTTGCCACCCTCGATTTCCCTTCTTACAGTCTTATCCCTTACTTCACACTGCTTTAAGTCTTATGAATAATCTTAAAACAATGATCTGAACAAAAAAACGGTCTTACATAGATTAAACATTTAACTCGTTATAGTTCATAACAATAGCTACTGTAGTGAGCGATTTTCTTGGTTGTTTAACTTTCAATATTGGCTGACCTCCCGGGGTGCCAGTCTCTTTGCTTCTTTTTGATCAGGTTTTGTCCGTGTTTAGTTTCCTGTTACTTTTTGTGTATAAGAGTTCTTTTAACTCATCTGCTTTCAAGACTATTACCCTTCTCAAATCTTTTTTTCCCTGATTTGACTTGTTGATCCAACTCTGTCTTGTGTTTTGAATCTGTCTGTCAGTCCATTCTATTTGCCATTCCCCTCTGATCCATGCTGCTAGTAGGTATTCTGTGTTCCTAAGTGGGTAGAGGATTTGCTTTTGTAGGGTGTCATCTAATTGCTGTATGTACGGCCCCCACTTTTTCATGAAGTGTGGTGTTCGTTTCTGAATGTCTCTTAGGGTATCTGCTTGTTCGCGGGCCATTTGCTTTTGGATGTTAAGTTTCAATTGTGCTAAGGTGGGCACGTTTCTTTTAACCAGTTCTGGAAAATCATGTTTCTAGCTTGTAGCAACACGTTGTGGACTAGTGGCCTTACTTGTTTAGGTGTCATCCCAAGAGGAGATAGAAACACTATTAACTGAGGAGAACTCTCAAGTTTAAGGAATAGTATGGAATTTAACCAGTGTATGATCATGCCCCAGAATTTGTACAGTTTGGGTCACTCCCAAATCATGTGTAGAAGGTCTGCCTCCTTTTTAAGCATTGTGGACATTTGCCTGATGCTTGGGGGACCCACTTTTTATATACTTTTGGAGTGGTATACGCTTTTTCCAGTAATTTGGTCCACTCTACACTGATGTGTGTTAGCATGTCCTTATTAGTATGGTCTATTAGCACTTTATATGTGGGTGTTATAATGGTCGATCCTTGAGCTTTCAAAGTTTAGTAGTCTGTTAACACTGAGGGTTGAGTCTGAGTTCTTTGTGGTGTAATTAGCTATTGATGTAATGTTTAATCGTCAAGTAAGCAAAATGGTGTGTCTGTGGAAACTGGTGCCCACCTGCATGTCATTGAATGTTTTAACTCTGGTTCTCAGTTTCTCTACAGCCTGTGACAAGGTATGCAATCCCTTCTCCTTCCATACTCGAAAAACGTTTGTGTTTATACCTGCTGGAAATTCTGGGTTCCCTTGTAGAGGGAGGAATTTCGTGATTTGATAATTGAATTTTAGGTTTTTTTTGCAAGTTTTCCTCTATGCCTGTATTGGTTGTTGCATTAAAGATTAATTGTTAAGAAGTTTATTAATTTGCTGGTTTGGCATGTGTGGTATTGCTCTTAGTGACCATGGTTTTATTATTTGTTCTTCC
Organism: Bombina bombina; assembly: GCF_027579735.1. Classification (NCBI taxonomy): domain Eukaryota; kingdom Metazoa; phylum Chordata; class Amphibia; order Anura; family Bombinatoridae; genus Bombina; species Bombina bombina. The sequence continues at coordinate 111,657,419 of NC_069504.1, forward strand.
AATTGTAGTATGGTAAAATGGTTTTGCCCCGTTAACCAATCTAGAACATATTTCATCTGGGCCGCCCAGCTGTAATATTCCAAATTTGGGACTGCTAGGCCCCTGGAGTCAGTTGTGGCCATAATTCTGTGGGAGTGTATTTTATGTTTCACATTTTTCCAGATGAAGGCAAATATTGATTTGTTTGGAAATTTAAGGTTTGATTTATTTATAATTTCAGGTATCTTCTGAAATAAGTATAGTACTTTAGGAAAGCTTATCATTTTAATGAGTCCTACTGTACCGGAGATTGATAGAGGAAGCATTAACCTTCTTTTTATGAGATCTTGTGTATCTCTAAATATAGGTTTGTAGTTTAGGTTGTACCAGTCTTTGGTATTAGTAGAGAGTTTGATTCCTAGATAAGTAAAAGAGTTAGTTACAATCTTAAAGTTGTAAGGTAATAAGGATGGAGATGTTTCTGAGTGAAGCCATATTAGCTCTGATTTGTCAGTGTTAATTTTATAACCTGATATTAGGCCAAATTGTTAAATAATTTGTATAGTTTTAAGGATATGATTTTTGGGTTCTGAATGTATAAGGTTATGTCATCTGCAAACAGAGACAGGTGACATCTTACTTTGTCAATACTCAGGCCTTCCGTTTCTGTACGGATTTTGATTGCTAAGGGTTCGATGGACAGCTTAAACAATAAGGGGGATAGGAGGCACCCTTGCCTTGTGCCTCTTCTAAGTGGGAATGGTTGAGAGGGTTCTCCATTAATTAGGACTGAGGCCTGTGGGTAAGTGTATACATTTTTTATTGTTTGTGCAAAGAGTCCTTTTATGCCGAAATTATCTAGCGTGTGGAAAAGGTGATTCCAGAGGACTCTATCAAAAGCCTTTTCGGCGTCAGCTAATAGAATACAAGCGTCTGGTGTTTTGTTCTCTACTTGTTTTTCTTTGTGGATCCAAAAGTAAGTACGTATGAATTGCAGTTTTCTAATGTTTACCACAGAGGATCTCCCTTTAACAAAGCCTGTTTGGGCGGAGCCTGGAGGGGCTGAGGAATGGCTGCCTAAGAGGAGAGCTCCGTTCAGGGTAACAATACCAAAGGTAATCTGGACATAAGAGAGGCAGAGTATACGGAAAATATGTGATCGCAGGGAACCCTAAACACCCGGTCACCACTTTGATGGCTCTGGAACGGGAGTCTTACTAACACGGAGGATATTTCAGAAGGGGCCTGTGAAGAGACAGATCAGACGCCATTCCTACAGCTCACGTGGCGCTTATGTGAAACGGCTGCTAGAGCTCACACAGTTTCCTCCGGAGGGGAGCAGAGGAAGGCGCAGAGGTGATAGAGGTGAGCAAAGCAACTTTGAGAGGGAGTAGAACTTAATACTGACCGGAGGAGGAGGGAAATAAAGTAGCCGGATTCTGCAGCTCCTAAGCTACGGCTCAGCAGGCACGCAATGGAGACTCGGTTAGTCAGGCCTGCTCAATAAATGTTGAATACAGATTTTCCCCAGGGACATTTTTAAGTAAAAGGGGTGTCTGAAAAGTACTGCTTGTGACCTTATATACCACAGTGAGGTGTTCAATAATGGTGAAACTGGGAAGTATCCCATAAGTGCAAATAGTGAAATGGAAGTGCTGGATGCAATGTAATAAAATGACATGACCGGAAAGCTGCTGTGCACATAGCAATAATCCAGAAGATATGAGTCGGCTCATGATTTAAGCACACTAAAGCTTACTTTCTTGCATTATATATTGTTCCCTGGAGCTGAGGATCGCATCTGCTTATCTGAAGGGATCTTCATATTTGTGTTTCTTCAAATGCTGTGTTGGTGACAGAAGGGTACTAGTTGCTTCCTAGCAGAGGGTCTATATACACTATTACAATCCATATACAGCCATCAAGAGCAAAGTGACATTATTTTATTGTTTACTCTATTCAGGGGGGAGGAAGAGGAGTACTAAGATGGCTGCCAAAAAGAATGCCAGAGGGACCCCACTGAACAAACAGTCTGCCACCAGCCTTTTCTTTAAGTCTTCGAAGGGGGACAAACTTTCTGATCCACAAACACAGCAGTCAGATGGAGAGGGAGACATGGAGGTGGGACCCAAAGATGGGGCAGGAGACTCACGGCCAATAACAAAAGCTGATTTATAACACTTGGTCTCCAAGCACGATATTAATGTAAATTTTGAGAGACTTTTAGAAAAGATGGAGAGTTTGCAGACCAACAGTCTAGCGGAACTAAAACAAGAGGTTGTGGAGCTGGGATCGAGAGAAAATTCCCTAGAAGAAAGTGGCGACTCAGTGGTGGAAGATCTGAATGAGATGACAGATCAGGTCTCCTCTCAGCAGAAAGACATAGAAGAGATATATGATAGGCTGGAAGATCTTGAGAATCGCAGTCGTAGATCTAATCTGTGACTGAAGGGAGTCCCAGAGTAAATATGTCCTAAAGAGTTGAATACATATCTACTCAGCCTCTTTCATAGCATCACAGGATCTGTGGGAGAGGAGAAGTTTCAGACGGAGAGGGCACACCGGGCCCTCAGGCCTAAGCCTAAAGGGGACGTTATTATAAAGATTCTGAGATTCCAGGAGAAGGAAGAAATTTTTCTGCGGCATGGAGGAATCCCACATTTAAGCACCAGGGTAACATTATCCAATTTTTTCAGGACCTTTGTTTGAGGACATTGCAGAGGAGAAGCGCCTTACCACCCCTCACTCTCCTTCTGAGGAAAAATCAAGTACCATATAGATGGGGCTTTCCTTTTGCTCTTCTCATAACGTGGTAGAACAGGACTTTCTCCATTAAAGAGCCCCTGGAGATATTGGAAGCGTGTCGTAGAATGAAGATGGAACCGCCAGTTTTTTAGCAACAGGCTGAATCCTCGGAAAATACTTATCTAGGGGGAAAACCCTGTCAGAAGCAGCGGTCCAGGATAATGTAAAATAAATGAAAGACCTGAATATTTAGGAAGAATCCAACGGTAATTGAGACTGGGGGGCCTTGCTCTTCCCTTTAGTATTGATCATATGAGGACGGGAGACACCCTGGGAATACTCACGGGCTACTTAGCCACTGGACAGTTGGCAGATGAGTATAAAAATGTGTTATTTGTCTTTTTCTTCCTATTTCTTATGGAGGTGACAAGTTTTCACTACAGTTTAAGGGGAACAGTCGATCATCCCCAAGGACCTTGAACATTGGCATAAAGCCGAAAGTATAGATATATTGTTTGATAAGCAGTCTACTTAATGTTAATACGAAAGAAAGTATGGTTCCTGTTGCAGAAGTTATATTACTATAGAAATGTTTTATTTTCATTTTTTATTTTTTTGTTCCTGTATTTCTAGGGTTGGGCCGAATGAGGCCTTTTATAGATACTGAATATACTTTGCAATCAAGATACATTTATTGCCATAGCAACTACAACTTGTAAAATATGTGATGTAACTGCACTTTGGTACACTATGTGGTGGGGTCCTAAAGGGACCAAAAAAGTTACTGTTTTTGTTTATTGTTGTTATTTATTGTTTCTTTTTCCGAATCGGGTATTTTCCTATAGGTATGTAACGGTGGAACAGGAGAGAGGGCGAGGTGAAAGTGCGATACAGGAATTATGGGGCACTGAAGCACAATGTCTCTTCCATAACATTGATAGTATCCCCGGGGCAGTTAGTAAATGGGGGGTAGGGAGAGATAGGCTGATAAGCTGTGATGTCACATAAACTAAAAGTGGTCTCCCATAATGTTATGGGCTTAAATACAGACAATAAAAGACGCACGGCCATGACGCATTACTTGAAACTGAAAGCAAATATTATATTCCTTCAGGAGACCCATTTTGTGTCCCAGACAATACCAAAATACTGGTCATAAAAATTCCCCCAACACTTTCACTCCACAGCAGACTAAAAAAAACGGAGGGGGGGCAATTTTATTGCATAAGTCCTTGGACTTCATACCTGAAAAAGTGATTAGGGATAAAGAGGGTAGATGTGTGATAGTTCAGGGCATAACTCAAGACACAAAAATTACATTATGCAACATCTACACCCCTAACGAAACACAAAATGCCTTACTCAGTGGTCTCAGGATAGAATAATTTTAGCGGGGAATTTCAACGTCTCAATGACTTTTTTTTCAGTGGAGGGCGTCACGCCGCATCGCTCTAGCCATTGCTAGGGGCAGGGCGTCACCTTCTCTGCTTGTTGTCAGGGGCAGTGTCGGCTCTGGATGCGTGCGGCGCTGACGTCATCGCCACACGCTCCGGATGCCGGTTGGACCTCAGTGGCGCGAATCTGCGCCTATTTAAATCTTTGAAGAACGATCTGTCACTGCCCAAGTATAGGTGTTGCTTTGTGTGCTCCTGGGTGTGACTGGTTGTTCTTTCTTGTGCCTCATATCGTTACTGAACCTGCCTGCCTGACTACTCTACCTGCCTTAACCCATAAACTGCTGGATTGATTGTTGTTGCTGAACCTGCCTGCCTGACTGCTCTACCTGCTGGATTGATTGCTGTTGCTGAACCTGCCTGATTACTCTACCTGCCTTAACCCTTACTCTGCTTGACTGTTTTTCTGTTGCCAAACCCTGCCTGCCTGACTATTCTAGTGGTGTGGCCTTGGATTGCTTTACTGTTGCCAAATTCTGCCTGCCTGACTATTCTAGTGATTCATCCTTGGACTGCTTTACTGTTACCGCTGGGGACTGTCCTGCCTGTGGTGAGTGCTGCCTTCTGGGATATTCCCTATCATTCGCCGGGATAACAAGAATACTGGCCGAGTTCGGTCTGATAGAGGGGTATCCTACGAGCATTACATTATACTTGGGCCATGCAGCCAGATGAGGTGGCACGAGCTGTTTATCTTCAGGGTCAGATGTTGGGAACCCATACCACACAGTTGCAGAATATTGATTCCAAGCTAGAGGCTATTACCGCTCAACTCTCCTTACTAGTTGCAGCGAGGGATGCCGCTCCTGTTGCTACACCACCAGCCCCTACTCCCAGTGCTGTGACTTCTTCCTCCGCTTCTGGAAGTATACCCCGGATACCCTTGCCTGACAAGTATGACGGGACTACTGACTGCAGGGGCTTTCTAAACCAATGCAGGCCGCAATGATCCTCACACCTTCCAGTCTCATCATTCAAGGGTCACCTTTATCATTTCCTTGCTTAAGGACAAAGCTCTAGCCTGGGTCTCTCCCCTTTTGGAACAGAATGCTACACTCCTGCATAATGCTGATGAGTTCATTTCTGCTTTGTCTTCTGTGTTTGGGACTTCTGGCCGTACCTATGCTGCGGAATATTCTCTCCTGGATCTCCGCCAAGGCAGTAAAACTGTGGCACAATTTGACATTGAGTTCCGCACCTTGGCACTGGAAACCACTTGGGATGGCAGTGCTCTCAAGGCAGCCTTTAGGACGGGTCTCCATGAACGCATCAAAGATGAATTCACTTATCGTGATATTCCTTCTTCTTTGGATGACTTTATAGCGCTTTGTATCAATCTGGACTCTTGCTTTCAGGAAAAGCAGGGCGAGAGAGATGGAAATAGGAGGGTCCTTCCCTCCCAACCTCCTGTTCGCCCAGTTTCGGCAGCAACCGTTACCCCTTCAGCTACTCCAGTTACCTCAGTAGAGGAACTTATGGATCTATCCTCCTTCAAACCTTCAGAGTCTGAAATACAGAGAAGAAGGAGACTGAGACTATGTTTTTATTGAGGATCTAACACCCACCAACTGAAGGACTGTGACATTCGGCCGGCAAAAGCCAATGCTTGGGGGATAACACTGGGGTACCTCTAAGCATGGTCTCAACAAAATCCCCCCTGTTACCCTTACCTTCCTTCAGAATACTGTCCACACTCAAGCCTTCATTGATTCAGGGGCAGCTGGAAACTTCCTGGATCACCGTTTTATGATTTAAGCTGGTTTGCCTCTTCTGCAGAAAAGACATTGTTTCAAAATAACCACCCTGGATGGCACCCCCCTTGGTTCAGGCGTGATTCATTTTGAGTCAGCACCCCTGACCCTGACTGTGGGAATCCTCCACTCTTAACAGCTGCAGTTTAAGGTAATTCATTCCCCAGCACAGCCTGTCATGCTTGGTCTTCCTTGGCTTCGGGTACACACTCCACAGTTCGACTGGGCTAAGGGACAACTGGCCCCCTGGGGTACCTCCTGTTTCCACTCCTGCCTTGCTAAAGTCATTCCTCTGCCCCGTATTCCCATAGCCAGTATACAGACTCCTTCAAATCTTTCTTCAGTATACACGGACTTTGAGGATGTGTTTGAGAAAAAAGCAGCCGACGTGCTGCCACCCCACCGTCCTTATGACTGCAAAATCGACCTTTCCCTGAGCCCCACTTCCTAAAGGGAGGACTTATCCACTCTCCAAGGCTGAAACCAAATCCATGGAGGAGTACATCCAAGAGAACCTAGCTAAAGGGTTAATTCGCCCTTCCTCCTCTCCTGCTGGGCTGGCTTCTTTTTTGTCAGTAAGAAGGATGGTGGGCTCAGACCCTGCATTGACTACAGGGCCTTGAACAACATAACCATCAAGAATTTCTATCCCATACCATTGATCACCAAACTGTATGACTCACTCCAGGATGCTTGCTTTTTCACCAAATTGGACTTACGTGGGGCATACACTCTGATTCGCATCTTTCCAGGCCACGAATAGAAGACCGCCTTTAACACAAGATCTGGGCATTACGAATACCTTGTAATGCCCTTTGGGCTGTGTAACGCCCCTGCAGTCTTCCAGGCATTTGTCAACGATGTCTTCCGTGACCTCTTCAACCGCACTGTCATTGTTTATCTGGATGATATCCTTGTTTTCTCTTCCACTTTAGAGGAGCATCATAGGCACATGAGACAAGTGCTTCTTCGCCTCAGGGAGAATTACTTGGTAGCCAAGCTATAAAAGTGTGAGTTTGATCAGGAGCAAATCCAATTCCTTGGTTATGTAATTTCAAAGGAGGGTTTTGCCATGGATCCTGCTAAACTCACCGCAGTACTAGAATGGCCTCAACCTACCTCTTTAAAGGAATTGCAGATGTTCTTGGGATTCTCCAATTATTACCGCAAGTTTATAAAGAACTTTTCTCCAACAGTAGCTCCTCTCACTGAATTGACAAAACGGAACAAAGACTGTAAACATTGGCCTCCTGAGGCCATACACGCCTTCTCTTGTCTGAAAAAGGTTTTTTGTTCAGCTCCTATGCTTCGCCATCCTGATCCTGACCTACAGTTCACTCTAGAGGTTGATGCCTCCGAGATAGGGACTGGAGCAGTTCTTACCCAGAGGGATCCTTTGACTTCCAAGTCACACCCTATAGCCTTTTTCTCTAAACGCTTTACTCCTGCTGAGAGGAACTACGATGTGGGTAATCGTGAACTTGAATTAAGATGGCCTTGACTGAATGGCTTCACTGGTTAGAGGGCACCGCCAATCCTATTCAGATTCTCATCGACCACAAAAATCTGACTTACCTAGAGACTGCTCATCGATTCAATCCTCGACAGGCCAGGTGGGCCTTATTCTTTTCCCATTTTAACTTTGTGGTCTCTTATCTTCCTGGTACCAAGAACAAGAAGACAGACGCCCTTTCCCATCAGTTCCCTCACTCAAATGATTCCTCAGAAGCTCCTATCGAACACATCATACCCCCTTCTGTGTGGTTGCTCAACTCAATACCACCCTTCTGCAAAGATTGCAACGTGCATCCCTGTGCTAGCCTGGGCTCATGATAGCAAACTCTCAGGACATCCTGGTTTGACTAAGTCTTTCAAGCGTCTTTCCCAACATGTATGGTGGCCTACTATGAAGTCTGACACTCAGGATTATGTGAAAACCTGCAAAATTTGTGCGGCCAACAAGACTCCCCGATCCTTGCCTCCTGGCTTGCTCCAACCATTGTCCATTCCCAAATGACCCTGGACACAAATAACAATGGACTTCATTGTGGACCTTCCTTCTTCCAACCACCATACAGTTATCTGGGTTGTGGTGGACCGCTTTTCCAGACTGGCTCACTTTGTACCCTTAACCAAACTGCCTTCTGCTCAGGAATTGTCATCTCTTTTTCTCTTGCATGTGGTGCGACTTCATGGCATTACTGTGAATATTGTTTCCGACAGAGGTCCACAGTTAAACTCTGCCTTCTGGAGAGCCTTTTGTAAGTTGATTGGAACCACTGTTTCCTTGTCGTCTGGCTACCATCCTCAGACCAATGGACTAACTGAGAGAGCAAACCAGGATCTTAAAGCCTACTTTAGAGCCTTTGTCAACGCTCGCCATACCAACTGGTCTGAATTGCTACCACTAGCTGAGCTGACAAGGAACACTCATTGGAACTCTTTTCTTCGATGTTCTCCATTTCAAGCCTCAGCAGGGTATCAACCTCGTGTCTTCCCTCTTTCAGCTCAGTCCACTGGTGTCCCTGCCGCAGACCAACACGTCACTGAACTCACCACACATTGGCAACGTATTCGTTCTCAGCTGTGTTCAGCTGTCTCTAGATATAATAAGTTTGCTGATCATCATAGTGCTTCTGTACGTGCCATCCCAGTGGATGAACGTGTTTGGATCTCCACTCGACACATTCATCTACGTCAACCCTGTCACAAATTGGGGCCTAGGTTTATCAGCCCTTACAAGGTCCTGAAAAGACTGTCTCCTGTTGCCTACAAAGTGGCCTTGCCAAAAACTCTACGCATACATCCAGTCTTCCACATCTCACTACTTAAACCTTACATCAAGAACAGATATACCCCGCTACGAGCTCCTCCTCCTCTGCTCTTGGTTCGTGGTGACCCTGAATATGAAGTAGCTAAGATCCTGGTCTCCAGATACAGGCGCAGAAAACTGCAGTATCTGATACATTGGAAGGGTTACTCGTGGCAGATCATTCCTGAGTTCCTGCCCGTGATGTGCATGCTCCATCTCTGGTCTCCAGATTCCATGCTGCTCATCCTTTGAGGCCGACTCTGGTTGCTAGGGGCGCGGCGTCTCCTCTGCTCGTTGTCAGGGGCAGTGACGCCATCGCCACACGCTCCGGATGCCGGGCGGACCTCAGTGGCGCGAATCTGCGCCTATTTAAATCTTTGAAGATCAATCTGTCACTGCCCAAGTATAGGTGTTGTTTTGTGTGCTCCTGGGTGTGACTGATCGTTCTTTCTTGTGCCTCATATCGTTACTGAACCTGCCTGCCTGACTACCTGCCTTAACCCTTAAACTGCTGCATTGATTGCTGTTGCTGAACCTGCCTGCCTGACTACTCTACCTGCCTTAACCCTTAAACTGCTGGATTGATTGCTGTTGCTGAACCTGCCTGTCTGATTACTCTACCTGCCTTAACCCTTACTCTGCTTGACTGTTTTTCTGTTGCCAAACCCTGCCTGCCTGACTATTCTAGTGGTGTGCCCTTGAATTGCTTTACTGCCTGACTATTCTAGCGATTCATCCTTGTACTGCTCTACTGTTACCGCTGGGGACTGTCCTGCCTGTGGTGAGTGCCGCCTTCCTCATCTCATTAACTTTCTCTGCTCTGGGATATTCCCTATCATTTCGGCTCGACGCAGGGATAACAAGACTACTGACCGAGTTCGGTCTGATAGAGGAGTATCCCACGAGCATTACAGAGGGGACATCAAAATTTAATAGCAAGCAACATGGGCATAATGCCATTGCTAAGTCAATTAGAGAATCATTGGGAGCACATACCCTTATAGACTCTTGGGTGGCGGTGGGTAACTCTAGACATGACTACACATACTACTCGCCGGCACATAAATCATACTCTATTAGATTATATTTATGTGAGCCAAATACTAGCCCCTAACCTTGTGACTTCCAGCACACAAACGTGTCTTTGGTCGGACCATTCCTTGGTGATGTTAGAGCTCTCAGGGATTCTGAATTTTTCAAGACAAAGATCATGGACATATAATCCAACACTCCTTAGGAATCCAGAGGTACATGAGAGAATGACAAAAGCACTACAGGAGTACTGGGGGATAAATGTGGGGTCCACCAGTAATCCGCTAGTAACGTGGGCTGCTCATAAACCTTACTTGAGAGGCCTTCTTATTAAAGAGAAATCGATACTGGTTTAAAAATCGACACAAGTAGTAAACGCGCTCCAGAGGGAGGTTGAGGAACTTGAGAAAGAACATTGGCTCATTTCTCATCGGGGGTCTATAAAAATCTCCAGTCCAAAGACAGTAGTTATCCAAAATTTTAAATGAGTCTTCTATTCAAGCGACTCTGAGGCTGAAATCCCACTATTATGTTTATGCGAATAAGCCAGACAAATACCTGGCATTTTAATTGAGGGAAAGAACAAAATATTTTTCTATACCCACTATTCATAGACAGAACGGGACCTCCACCTCAAACCCTCAGGAAATTGCTGAAACTTTTGCTCAATATTTTGAGAAATTATATGATGGGAAGAAGGTGCCCATGGGGATCTCACTTTGCAGACAAATAGTCTTCTACAGAAGGCTAATCTAAAGGTAATTTAGGATTCAGATCTCACAAATCTTAATTCAGAGGTTACAGCCATTGAGATTCTAGCAGTCATTAAAGATCTTAAGGCAGGTAAAGCAGCAGGCTCAGATTGCCTAACAGGAGAATATTACAAGCTCTTTAGGAAATAATTATTGCCTCATCTACTAACCTTTTGTAATGGAATTCTAGCGGGTGCGAGTTGCCTCAGGAGCTGCTACAAGCTAACGGCTAGATTTAGAGTTGGGCGGTAGCCGTCAAAACCAGCGTTAGAGGCTCCTAATGCTGGTTTTTACCGCCCTCTGGTATTTGGAGTCAGTCAGGAAAGGGTCTAACGCTCACTTTGCAGCCGCAACTTTTCCATACCGCAGATCCCCTTACGCCATTTGCGTATCCTATCTTTTCAATGGGATCTTTCTAACGCCGGTATTTAGAGTCCTGGCTGAAGTGAGCGTTAGAAATCTAACGACAAAACTCCAGCCGCAGAAAAAAAACAGTAGTTAAGAGCATTCTGGGCTAACGCCGGTTTATAAAGCTCTTAACTACTGTGCTCTAAAGTACACTAACACCCATAAACTACCTATGTACCCCTAAACCGAGGTCCCCCCACATCGCCGCCACTCTATTAAATTTTTTTAACCCCTAATCTGCCAACCGCACGCCGCTGCCACCTACGTTATCCCTATGTACCCCTAATCTGCTGCCCCTAACATCGCCCGACCCCTATATTATATTTATTAACCCCTAATCTGCCGCCCCCAACGTCGCCTCCACCTGCCTACACTTATTAACCCCTAATCTGCTGAGCGGACCGCGCCGCTATTATAATAAAGTTATTAACCCCTAATCCGCCTCACTCCCGCCTCAATAACCCTATAATAAATAGTATTAACCCCTAATCTGCCCTCCCTAACATCGCCGACACCTAACTTCAAGTATTAACCCCTAATCTGCCGATCGGAGCTCACCGCTACTCTAATAAATTTTTTAACCCCTAAAGCTAATTCTAACCCTAACCCTAACACCCCCCTAAATTAAATATAATTTGATTCTAACAAAATAAATTAACTCTTATTAAATAAATTATTCCTATTTAAATCTAAATACATGTAAAATAAACCCTAATATAGCTACAATATAAATTATAATTATATTGTAGCTATATTAGGATTAATATTTATTTTACAGGCAACTTTGTAATTATATTAACCAGGTACAATAGCTATTAAATAGTTAATAACTATTTAATAGTTACTTAGTTAAAATAATTACAAAATTACCTGTAAAATAAATCCTAATCTAAGTTACAATTAAACCTAACACTACACTATCAATAAATTAATTAAATACAATACCTACAATTATCTACAATTAAACCTAACACTACACTATCAATAAATTAATTAAATACAATACCTACAATTATCTACAATTAAACCTAACACTACACTATCAATAAATTAATTAAATGCAATATCTACAAATAAATACAATGAAATAAACTAACTAAAGTACAAAAATAAAAAAGAACTAAGTTACAAAAAATAAAAAAATATTTACAAACATTAGAAAAATATTACAACAATTTTAAACTAATTACACCTTCTCTAAGCTACCTAATAAAATAACAAAGACCCCCAAAATTAAAAAAATGCCCTACCCTATTCTAAATTAAAAAAGTTCAAAGCTCTTTTACCTTACCAGCCTGAAAAGGGCCATTTGCGGGGCATGCCCCAAAGAAAACTGCTCTTTTGCCTGTAAAAAAACACATACAATACCCCCCCCCAACATTACAACCCACCACCCACATAACCCTAATCTAACCCAAACCCCCCTTAAATAAACCTAACACTAAGCCCCTGAAGATCTCCCTACCTTGTCTTCATCTCACTGGGTTCAGCGATCGGTCCAGAAGAGGGTCCAAAGTCTTGATCCAAGCGGCGGATGAAGAACTCCATCATCGGGCTGAAGTCGGAAGTCCATCATCGGGATGAAGTCTTCTATCATGCGGCATCTTCAATCTTCTTTCTTCTGGAGCGGAGCCATCTTCTTCCCAATCGACGCGGATCCAACCTCTTCAACCGACACCTACTCGCCGAATGACGGTTCCTTTAAATGACGTCATCCAAGATGGTGTCCCTCGAATTCCGATTAGCTGATAGGATTCTATCAGCCAATCGGAATTAAGGTAGGAAAATTCTGATTGGCTGATGGAATCAGCCAATCAGAATCAAGTTCAATCCGATTGGCTGATCCAATCAGCCAATCAGATTGAGCTCGCATTCTATTGGCTGATCGGAACAGAATCCTATCAGCCAATCGGAATTCGAGGGACGCCATCTTGGATGACGTCCCTTAAAGGAACCGTCATTCATCGGGAAGTCGTCGGATTGAAGAACATAGAAGATGCGGCTTGGAAGAAGATGTTTGCCGGTCGGATGTCCTCTTCTGCCGCTTGGATCAAGACTTCAGCCGGAGGATGGACGTCACTCTTTAGTTGTATGTGGGTGGTGGGTTGTAATGTTGGGGGGGTATTGTATGTTTTTTTTTACAGGCAAAAGAGCTGAATTCTTTGGGGCATGCCCCGCAAATGGCCCTTTTCAGGGCTGGTAAGGTAAAAGAGCTTTGAACTTTTTTAATTTAGAATAGGGTAGGGCATTTTTTTATTTTGGGGGTCTTTGTTATTTTATTAGGGGGCTTAGAGTAGGTGTAATTAGTTTAAAATTGTAATATTTTTCTAATGTTTGTAAATATTTTTTTATTTTTTGTAACTTAGCTTTTTTTATTTTTTGTACTTTAGTTAGTTTATTTCATTGTATTTATTTGTAGGTATTGTATTTAATTAATTTATTGATAGTGTAGTGTTAGGTTTAATTGTAGATAATTGTAGGTATTGTATTTAATTAATTTATTGATAGTGTAGTGTTAGGTTTAATTGTAACTTAGGTTAGGATTTATTTTACAGGTAATTTTGTAATTATTTTAACTAGGTAGCTATTAAATAGTTATTAACTATTTAATAGCTATTGTACCTGGTTAAAATAAATACAAAGTTGCCTGTAAAATAAATATTAATCCTAAAATAGTTGCCTGTAAAATAAATATTAATCCTAAAATAGCTACAATATAATTATAATTTATATTGTAGCTATATTAGGGTTTATTTTACAGGTAAGTATTTAGCTTTAAATAGGAATAATTTATTTAATAAGAGTTAATTTATTTTGTTAGATAAAAATTATATTTAACTTAGGGGAGTGTTAGGGTTAGACTTAGCTTTAGGGGTTAATACATTTATTATAGTATCGGTGAGCTCCGATCGGCAGATTAGGGGTTAATTATTGTAGGTAGCTGGCGGCGACGTTGTGGGGGGCAGATTAGGGGTTAATAAGTATAATATAGGGGTCGGCGGTGTTAGGGGCAGCAGATTAGGGGTACATAACTATAATGTATGTTGCGGCGGTATACAGAGCGGCAGATTAGGGGTTAATAATAATATGCAGGGGTCAGCGATAGCAGGGGCGGCAGATTAGAGGTTAATAAGTGTAAGGTTAGGGGTGTTTAGACTCGGGGTACATGTTAGAGTGTTAGGTGCAGACGTAGGAAGTGTTTCCCCATAGAAAACAATGGGGCTGCGTTAGGAGCTGAACGCTGCTTTTTTGCAGGTGTTAGGTTTTTTTTCAGCTCAAACTGCCCCATTGTTTTCTATGGGGGAATCGTGCACGAGCACGTTTTTGAAGCTGGCCGCGTCCGTAAGCACCGCTGGTATCGAGAGTTGCAGTGGCGTTAAATTATGCTCTACGCTCCCTTTTTGGAGCCTAACGCACTGAAAACCCAGCCATTCTGTGAACTCTAAATACCAGCGGTATTTAAAAGGTGCGGGGGAAAAAAAGCACTCGTAGCTAACGCACCCCTTTGGCCGCAGAACTCTAAATCTAGCCGTAAGATTGTGGTAATACCTAAGGCAGGGAAGAATTCGAAATTTTACCAAAATTATAGGCCTATTTCCCTGATAAACCTAGATATTAAAATTTTCGCAAAAATTATGGCAAATCGGTTGAAATTAACTTTGCCCTCATTGGTCCACCAAGACCAGGTGGGGTTTGTTAGGGAGCGGGAGTCCCCGGATAATGTGAGGAGAATAGTGACCTTGGTGGATTACTTGGCAAAAACTGGGGCGCCAGCCCTACTCCTTTCACTTGACGCGGAAAAGGCGTTCGATAGGGTGGACTGGAATTTTATGTTTCGGGTATTAGCTAAAATGAGATTTAAGGGCGCTTTTATAAAGGCATTTGAAAACATATACTCAAGGCCGACGGCTGTGGTGGGAGCGGCAGGATACGTTTTGAGGTCCATAGATGTTTTAAATGGGATCCGTCTGGTGCCTGCTGTCGCCGCTGCTGTTTGCCATTTGCATTGAACCGCTGGCAGTGCTCATTAGGGAGTTGGTGGATGTGTCGGGAGTACAGTTGGAAAGTGGGGAATATAAACTTACACTATTTGCCGATGTTGTCTTGTTAACACTGACCAGACCTCTGATCTCTTTGCCTAACCTCTATTCTATGGGAGTTTTCAGAGTTATCGGGGTATAAAATTAATTTGGATAAATGTGAAGCCCTTCCGATCTGTCTCCCCTCTCACACTAAGAAAATGATAGAAACAAATTTTGAACTTGTGTGGGCGAAAAGCCACATTACATACCTCGGTGTCAAGCTAAATAGTAATTTTTCAGACCTATATAAATTAAATTACGTACCCATTAATAAAACTGTTAGGAGAGACTTTGATAACTGGAAAAAGGGTAGGTTTTCGTAGTATGGGAGACTATCGGCTATAAAAATGAATATTCTTCCTAGAGTTATGTATCTTTTCCGAGCTCTGACGATTGAGATCCCCCTAGCAGATTTGAATGCTTTACAGGCAGATCTGTTTAGTTTTCTGAGAGGCAATAGGAGGGCAAGAATAGCTACATAGACGAACCTGGTGGAATATTACCAAGCTTCTAGGCTGGCACAATCTATTATTTTGGGGTAAAACATAAAGGAGGTCACTTGGCCAAGGATAGAAGCGGATATTGTGGGATGTGAGAACCCTGCGGATATCTTATGGGACCCCACACTAAAAACAAATTCACTCAAATATAGATCCCCAGTAACAATGGAGACAGTTCATATGTGGCATAAGATCACGCACAAATTAAAACTATACTCCCCTCAATCTTTGTTATTGCCCTTGAAATTCTTGTTACCCCTGTAACTTAGAAAATCAGTTGGGAAATGGGAAATCAAAGGTCTATATAGGGTAGCAGACTTCTTAGATAAAACTGAGTACTTACTTTCTCCTGTTAAGTGTAGTCAGTCCACGGGTCATCCATTACTTATGGAATATTTCTCTTCCTAACAGGAAACTGCAAGAGAATTACCCAGCAGAGCTTGCTATATAGCTCCTCCCCTCACCTGTCATACTCAGTCATTCTCTTGCAGCCTAACAGATTGGCTGACAGCCCCTTGGGTCTTCAACATGGCTTATGTGTTTCCACCATTCCCAATGCTTCCTCGTTTGATTGCCAAGATCAAACAGGAGAGAGCTTCGGTGATTCTGATAGCGCCTGCGTGGCCACGCAGGACCTGGTATGCAGACCTAGTGGACATGTCGTCCTGTCCACCGTGGTCTCTGCCTCTGAGACAGGACCTTCTAATTCAGGGTCCTTTCAAACATCCAAATCTAATTTCTCTGAGGCTGACTGCATGGAGATTGAACGCTTGATTCTATCAAAGCGTGGTTTCTCGGAGTCGGTTATTGATACCTTAATACAGGCTAGGAAGCCTGTTACCAGACAAATTTACCATAAAATATGGCGTAAATATTTACATTGGTGCGAATCCAAGAGTTACTCATGGAGTAAGGTTAGGATTCCTAGGATATTGTCCTTTCTACAAGAGGGTTTAGAAAAGGGCTTATCTACTAGTTCGTTAAAGGGACAGATTTCTGCTCTGTCTATTCTTCTACACAAACATCTGGCTGAAGTTCCAGACGTTCAGGCTTTCTGTCAGGCTTTAACTAGGATTAAGCCTGTGTTTAAGTCTGTTGCTCCGCCGTGGAGCTTAAACTTAGTTCTTAATGTTCTTCAAGGCGTTCCATTTGAACCCCTTCATTCCATTGATATCAAGTTGTTATCTTGGAAAGTTCTGTTTTTGATGGCTATTTCCTCGGCTCGGAGAGTCTCTGAGTTATCTGCCTTACATTGTGATTCTCCTTATCTGATTTTCCATTCAGACAAGGTAGTTCTGCGTACTAAACCTGGGTTCTTACCTAAGGTAGTTACTAACAAGAATATCAATCAAGAGATTGTTGTTCCATCTCTGTGTCCTAACCCTTCTTCAAAGAAGGAACGACTTTTGCATAATCTGGACGTAGTCCGTGCCCAGAAATTCTATTTGCAGGCAACTAAGGATTTTCGTCAAACTGCTTCCCTGTTTGTCGTTTACTCTGGACAGAGGAGAGGTCAAAAGGCTTCGATTACCTCTCTCTCTTTTTGGCTTCGTAGCATAATACGATTAGCCTATGAGACTGCTGGACAGCAGCCTCCTGAAAGGATTACAGCTCATTCTACTAGAGCTGTGGCTTCCACCTGGGCCTTTAAAAATGAGGCCTCTGTTGAACAGATTTGCAAGGCTGCGACTTGGTCTTCGCTTCACACTTTTTCAAAATTTTACAAATTTGACACTTTTGCTTCCTCGGAGGCTGTGTTTGGGAGAAAGGTACTTCAGGCAGTGGTTCCTTCTGTTTAATGTTCCTGCCTTGTCCCTCCCTTCATCCGTGTACTTTAGCTTTGGTATTGGTATTCCATAAGTAATGGATGACCCGTGGACTGACTACACTTAACAGGAGAAAACATAATTTATGCTTACCTGATAAATTCCTTTCTCCTGTAGTGTAGTCAGTCCACGGCCCGCCCTGTTTTTACGGCAGGTCTAAATTTTAATTAAACTCCAGTCACCACTGTACCCTATGGTTCCTCCTTTCTCGTATGCTTGGTCGAATGACTGAGTATGACAGGTGAGGGGAGGAGCTATATAGCAAGCTCTGCTGGGTAATTCTCTTGCAGTTTCCTGTTAGGAAGAGAAATATTCCATAAGTAATGGATGACCCGTGGACTGACTACACTACAGGAGAAAGGAATTTATCAGGTAAGCATAAATTATGTTTTTAATCAGATTTGATTCAAAATTCAGCCATATAAACTACACTGGTTCCTTTACTTGCAAATATCGTCAGCTATCACTAAATATATAACAAATAGTCCGGGGCAACCTTTTACCACCCTGGAAAGGATCTGCAGTACACCCTTTAGAAGGAAACACGTGATTTCTCAAATATACCTACTGATCCAAGAAGTGAAATATAATTCCAAATCTTAATTGATGGAGAGATGGGAGAAAGACATAGGGGAGGTGTATGAGAAAGAGAAATGGGACGAAATTATGCTAGAATCTAGTAAAGGATTGGTGAGTGCAGATATGAAGGAAAACTGTATTAAGGTGTCTTTCAGGTGGTATCTTACGCCTGAGCAGATAACACACTTCACTTCACAAATTCCAGGGACTTGTTATAGGGGATGTAAGGAGAGGGGAACGCACAGGCATATGTGGTGGGACTGTCCAAAAGTGCATCCACTATGGACGAAGCTTTCAAGGTTGCTTAGCAGCACATTAGATGAAAACATTGCATTAACAATCTCCCAGGCGCTCCTGAACAATAAGGTGAGACCGTTTAACTCCACGGTTAACACATATATTAAAACCCTTTGTACATGTTTAAGAATTTGCATAGCTAGGCATTGGAAAGTGGGTGCGCCTGCATGGTCAGAGGTCATAAATAAAATTAAAGACACTTATACAATGTCAGAATTGGCAGCGTGGTCACAAGGGTCTATTGATCAATTCCAAAAAGTGTGGTTCCACTGGATTATGAGAGAAGAGAGCTGATTTTGACTTCCCGGGGGAGTAGACGAGAGGGGGGTATGGTTGGGACGGACAGTGATACGCTGAAAGCCCTTAAACACTCGATACCTATATACCTAGGCAAAGACATACTCTTTAACTGGTGGGGGGAGGGGTTTAGGTTCTCAGCTATGTGTGTTTTGTTTACTGATTGTTTACTTAGGATGACAGACAATTTGGACTGAGCTGGGATTGTACCTCTGTATTGATGGTTCCAGCGGAATGTCAGACCCTTGCTACTCACTACTGCTCCACCTTGTCAATTGCAACATTAAAATGGGTAAGAGATTCCCACCTGATGTGTGGTTTACGGGAATAGAAGGTGGACGGTTTTGCATAATTACTATGAGACAAGGTCGCATTGTTGGCAGAGGTACTGATGATTAACACCTGTTTTTCTTATATGTTTTATGACTTGTAATGTTTTCAAATGAAAATCAATAAATTCATTTCAATTAACAAAGCCCGTTTGCCATCCCCCTAGCTCTCTTTTCTTCATACATAGTGTGGAAGACTTGTCCCACCCATCCTTGTTGTAATTTTTTATGCTCTTTGTGTTCAGGTGTGTATCCTTTATTATTGCTATGTCCGTGTGTTTTTTCCTTAAGTATTTTAGTATTGCTTTTTTTTTTATAGGAGATGTAATGCCCCCCACATTCCAAGATGTGATTCTCATTTTGAAAGAAAAGAGGGGGAGACCAATGGCACTACAATTTCATTTAAGGCTAAGCTCAGGATCTCTTACTGTAACTACTTCTGGAATAATTTCCAGATGTAATAGTATGTAATACTGGAGTCTGCGGTGCTGTGTACTTGGCTGCAACTTAGAAGACTGAACGTGGTTAAATTAATAACCACTGGAAAGAGTACACTAATAGCACTCGAGAGCTTTGTAAATAAACTAGAATTAACCAAGATATTCAAAAAGACTAATCAGAGATTGAAATGATAATGTTCTCAAAGTATACAAGAACCACACTAAATTAAAACTTAACGTTTATTAATTTAACAGTGCTAAAATTAGCGGAAAACAACACATATTAAAAACACTAGCTAAAAATAGAGGCTATGTTATATTAGACAAAGGAGAGTATTAAGGTAGTCAATCTGGGGTCTTAAGTTGGTGATGTCTACAGAACTGGCTTATTAAGAATAATGAAGATTCTAAATAGTCTGTAGAGTCTGTATATTGGATGTGGGTATGGAGAATATAAGGTGTATTAAAGAACTGTTGTCATGCGTGTGTCAATTGGGTTAACAGTTGAATGATTAACAACAATATCAAAGTCCTTAAAATCTACTATAAGTGGGTAGTATTTAATGGTTAATCCCTATATGACACTTCAATAGTTATAGCTGTTTGACAATAGGTTTTATGTATCTAATAGTCGAAAGGGTAGTTTTCAGTATCTAAATTGTTTAGTTTAAATATATAAGATGTGATGTGATAAGATTACCACTTTGGTTCTCTTAGGTAATAGGACCTAGAAATTGTTAATCATCTTATTTGTAAGTATAATTTGAAAAATGTTAGATGAAGTTTTTACTGTGTTACATAGTTTTTATTATGTAGATTCGTAATGGTATTTTTTGTATCTACTCATGTATATGTTACACTTTCTCTTGTTACGATATTTCCCAGATTCAAATAGAATGTGTTACACGTTCTCTTGTTTTTTAAGTTGAGATTTAATGATTTGCTGTATTAAGATAGACACATACAGGTTTTTATAATGTGCCGTGGTTTATTATTGTTCTCCACGGATTAGATTTGACAATAAGGTTTTTCTCCCTTTGGCTAGTTTGTTTGATTCACAAAATTTAGCCACTGAAGGAAAGATAACGTTTAATGAGCATTACTTTTTAGTATGTATTTCTTCAGTGGTAAAAAAGTACTCAATGTTAGGCTGGGAGATATTTATGATTTCTACCTTTTTATCTAGTATACATATATTTGGAATAGTTTGGTAAATCTCATTAAAGTTAACACACTCGGATTACTAACCCAGTAAAGTACTACTATGTAATACTGATTGATGTGCGTGTTTTTTCACATGCAAGACTTTTATTCAAATTGTGTCAATCTTGATTTAGATCAAATACATAGATGGAATATTGCACTTTCCTGTTGAGATTTTTTTATATTATAACAGTCTTATTCAAATTATTTTGTGACAAAAGATGAGTACCTATGGTTATCTATACCGTCTTAGTTAAACTTATAGAGTATTTTCTTTGCATTCCCTATGAATATAGGACTGTCTAAGTCTGAATACCCACATATGCGTTTTTGTTTGACCCCGTAATGTTTAAGGCATATAATTATAGACTCGGCTTTTTGTCCACTTGTCCGGTAACGCCCGGTATCTATATGATTTTTGTTTGGCGCTTTACTATTTAAATTAAGTGTCCGTTAGGGCCAGCCAGCACCCTAGTAACGGTCAAATATTTAGAAAGCAGCCAATTGTATTGTTAGCCTGTCCGGTATGGCTATTGAATCAGGATTCAGCGCTCATATTATTATATTATTTAGAACCGGTGCAATAATCTGATTTGCCGGTAATAATAAAGTATTATAGAGCACCTGATATAGTCATATCTATGACTCGGCTGATGTTGTTTTGTAATAATGGAATGGCTTTTCGCTGTTAGTTGAATTGCCGGAGGGGCAGTATGGTTCCCCAGCGGTAATTGCAAATTGGGTAGCAGCCACTCTCTTAAAAGCCGGTCTGATTATATGAGTTCTGGATCTCCTTTTAATACATAAAGTTACGGCTATATCCTAATAGATAGCCTATGCGGTTTTAAACATAGCACTAATTATAGCTAGCAGCTAAAACACAGGAGCTCGCTAAGACTCCTCACCATTTCCCTAAATCCCTACACCTTATATTCTCCATACCCACATCCAATATACAGACTCTACAGACTATTTAGAATCTTCATTATTCTTAATAAGCCAGTTCTGTAGACATCACCAACTTAAGACCCCAGATTGACTACCTTAATACTCTCCTTTGTCTAATATAACATAGCCTCTATTTTTAGCTAGTGTTTTTAATATGTGTTGTTTTCCGCTAATTTTAGCACTGTTAAATTAATAAACGTTAAGTTTTAATTTAGTGTGGTTCTTGTATACTTTGAGAACATTATCATTTCAATCTCTGATTAGTCTTTTTGAATATCTTGGTTAATTCTAGTTTATTTACAAAGCTCTCGAGTGCTATTAGTGTACTCTTTCCAGTGGTTATTAATTTAACCACGTTCAGTCTTCTAAGTGATTCTCATTTTGTACATCTTATTTCTATCTTACTTTCTGAATTGTTAGATAATGGTGTATTGCTTAATAGTGGTATTAGTGTGTTTGTGGGAGTATGGTTATGTGTTTTAGTACTTACAGTTCGGCACCCCGAGAGGTCAATCCCGCTTCCAGTTTTATATGCTATAGTATACAGACAACAGATGCAATATAAACTTCCCTCCACCCCCCCCCCCCCCATAGTAAAGTATATTTGTTCAATGGGTAAAAACCCTATTGAGGGTTTAATGACCCTTCATTTTTGCTATAATACTTAGTTGAGTCCTGGATAGTTCATTATAGAGTTGTTTTACTCTGGGACTTGTTTCAGGCTTCTTCTCCCTCTTCTTGGTCGTTCTCCACTGGTCGTTTGTTTCTTTGTTTGTGCTTATCCAAAAACAGTTGCAAGTGCTTTGGTGTTTTAAAAATATTGGTCCTGCAGATTTTTCTAATCTTAGGCGAGCTGGGTAGAGTAAGGCTACAGAGTCACCATGTTCCATTAACTCTTTACAATAGGGAGAGAATCCTATTCTTTTTTTGGCTACCTCCGTTGAGAAGTCTTGAAATATATGGATCCGTTTTTTTTCATAGGAGATCTCTGGATTTTGCCTATATGCTCTTAGTAGTAGCATCTTATCCTTAAAGTTCAAGTAGCGAATCATTATCTGCCTTGGGGCTGCATTTTGTGTGCCTTGATAGACTGCGCTCACCTATTCTATGGGCTCTTTCAGCGGTACACAGGATGTTTTCTGGAGAAACCTTCCAAAGTTTTGGTAGGATGTTTTTTGCAAAGTCTATTAGGCCCATAGATGGGATAGACTCTGGGAGTCCCACTATTCTGATATGGTTTCTCCTTGATCTGTTTTCAAGATCCTCCAGCTTTTATTGCAGAATTTTATTTTGTTTCTGAAGATTAGTGATGGAATTGGTGTTTTCTTGTTGTCTGTCTTCAAGTTTAGCAACTTTTTGTTCCACTGTCACTAGTTTTGTTGAGAAACTTTTGAAATCTGTAGATAATGTGCCTAGGCCCGTTTGAAGTTGTTCAATTTTAGGTAGGAATAGTGCGGACAGCTGTACTACTATAGGATGGGTATCTTGTGAGGTGGATTCCAATGCTTCCATCTGTGTATTCTGTGCAGGGTGTATTTTTGCTTGAGTCTTATGTCGTTTATCTGCTCCCTTTTGTTTCCCAGACTTCCTGTCTGTTTGTTTATAATATTTATGCATACAGGCTAAGCACTTTTTTGTAAAAACCCAGTGTCCTTGAGAATGGTTATTTTCCCAGGGTATATGTACTGATGACAGAGATTCAGTTTACTTTGAGGTCATAGAGGAGTGGGGGGTGTCAGGCTTTGGTCTTTAGTGTGCCATGTCTGTCATTTCATGTAAGGAAATATGAGAATAACATCAAACTTTCAATTAAAGGGACATGAAACCCAAAATTTTAATTTCATGATTCTGATAGAGAATACAATTTTAAACAACTTTCCAATTTACTTCTATTATTTAATTTGCTTTCTTCTTTTGTTATCCTTTGCTGAAATGTTTATCTAGGAAAGCTCAGGAGCAGCAAAGAACCTAGGTTCTAGTTGCTGATTGGTGGATGCATATATATACCGATTGTCATTAGCTCACGGCAGAAGTGCATTGCTGCTCATTGAACAAAGCATATCAAGAGAACAAAGAAAAATTGTTAATAGGAGTAAATTAGAAAGTTGCTTAAAATGTCCTGCTCTATCTGAATCATTAAAGAAAAATTTTGTATTTCATATCCCTTTAAGATGTTATGTCTGTTTCAGCTACACTTTATGTCTGCTACTTGGAGATTTCTTTCTGCCTGTTTTATGTTGTCTTTATTTTTCGTATGTTTCCATACAGTATCCCTCTTTAACGCTTTCTCTAGGGGTATTATAGTTTGTGTCTCTCAGAAAGAAAACGTGTCATTCTTTTTTCTTTATCATTTTCTCTATGGCTGGGTGGGAGGTGGGAGCTCCGTCACGGTATCTGGGCAGGCGCTTTACAATATTAATAATAATATAAAATTCTTGCCTATAATATCCCTCCTTCTTTGCTCTTATATTGACTTGTGCGTAGGGCTGCACAATTAATCGCATATGCGATTTAAAACCGCTCGGCGCAATTTAAAAACTGCGAGAATATGCGATTTGTTTTTTTTATAAAAAAAATCGTTGTTCGTCATGAAAACGGAGGCGGAGAGGGAGGATGAGAGGCGGTCCAGTGTGCGGACCTGAGAATGCCTGTGAAACCGCAATTGTGTGGGAGCAACAGGCCTTCTTCATCTGGGAGTGGTGTGTCGGTGGTCAAGCGGTGGGACATGAACTTAAAAATGTGAGCAATAAAGTGAGTAGTGTACAAAAACTTTAAAGTTACTTTTTTTTTATTAACTTCTGTGACGCATAACATTGATTACATTCCCTGTCTGGGTCAATTTTAAAATATATTTTAATTATATATGTTCAGTTGCTTGTAGGATGTTCGAATTATAAATAATATATATTGTTAATAAAATATATATATATATATATATATATATATATATATATATATATATATATATATATATAAATACTAGATAGATGATAGATGATGATATAGAGATATATCCACTAATTTTATTTGAGGGGTCCAAAATCACGATTTTCATTTTTGCCCATATCGCCCAACCATACTTGTGCGGCACTGTCCCCTTTTTCCCCCTTTACAAACAACCTCTTACCCCCTGATGAAGTTCTTTTCACACACACTCTTCTCTCAGGAGGGCGCCGCCTCTATCTCCTCCGCGTGCGTCTCTCAAAGTGACATGTCGGTGGTGGAATCGTTGGATTGACTCCTCGCTTTTAGCTTGCCTGACAGATCTAGCAACCTATCTGCCTAGGGTTATAAACTTTTTGGGCCGTTTGAGAGGAGTACTCAAACTTTTTTTAAGCTGTCCCTGGAATCTTGTACGGAGCTCTTTCTACTGCGTCCTCTCAGTTCCAGTTTGGGTTGCATGGGGCCCCAGCAACGTTTGAGAGGTTAAGGCAGTGCTTTCCAAACTGTGTGTCGGGACACACTAGTGTGTCGGCAGCAGTGTGTAGGTGTGTCCCTGCTTCAGCACAAATTTTATTAAATTTTAAAAAATAAATTAAATTGTTTTATTGGTTTCTGACTTTCCACCTGCCTGCTACGCAGACACGTGATTGATACCTAGTGGGTCACAGATCATCTTAACCAATTGGCACAGCTCAGTGGGAACTGAAACTATTCCCATTGGCGGATTTGGCGGCACATTGACTCCTGACTGCACGTGTAGTCTCCTTAATTGGCTTGTGACTGCAAGTGTAGCCAGTGAGTGGGACAGCAGTGTATTTGTAGCGCGGGCAGTAAGATTTTTTTGCAGCTAGCTCCCAGTAGTGCATTGCTGCTCCTGCTCTTGATATATGGATAGGAAGTGGAAGCTTAAAAATGCTTGATGATGAAATGTGAGTGTCTTTATCTAATATTCCACCAAATATTCCGAAACTGTGTTCATCCCATCAACCTCATACATCCCATTAAAATAGTAATTAGCTATTGGTGTAGTTAAACATTTTTTAATTCTTGCACATACTTACTGTTACTTGTAAATGCATTTTGTTATTATATAATTTATGTATGTCTCCGTATCTTTTAAAACAAGTTAGTTTAACCTCCTGTTTGTAAGTACAACTGAATTACTGTGTCGCGAAATGATGTAGGTCCACAAAGTGTGTCACCAACATGAAAAGTTTGGAAACCTCTGGGTTAAGGTGTTATTACCACCATAGGACTGGGAAGATCATTTGGGAAAACTTAAAAGGACATTAAACACCTCAATATGTTAATATAAATGGTTTAATTAGATGTAGTAAAACAACTTTGCAATATACTTTCATTATTTATTTTGCTCTTCAGTGGTCACCTCCTGTCTTGGCCTCCAGTGGGCACCGCCTGTATTCGGCCTATGTTGGCACTAAGTTCCTGGCTTACAGTGGGCACTATTGTTCCTGGCCTATCGTGGGTAATACCTCAGACTCCAGTTGTGGTGTGAGCACGCCTGCTCACCTATCCTGCCTCCAGTCTCCAGTTCCAGTGCTATAAACTTACTTGCTTGTCTGTTACTTAAGCATGCCTTAAAGGGGTTATTCCAGAAAGAAGCACATACAGCTGGTCCCTTTCAGTAATCCAGACAATCCTAAGCCTGCCACCACCTTGCATAAGCTCCATACCCCCGAACCCGCTCAGCCGAGCGTGACAAATTCTGAATATTGTAAGCTTTCCAGTTCATGTTAAATATGGAAGTGCATACACAGCTATATTACACACAGTTATTGGTAAGCCATTTATAACAATTCCTAATTAGCTTCAGCAGAAAAGGTACATTAACGTTACCCTTATTTTTTTAATATTTTTTCAATATTTAAACAACTATTCTAATTTTTAAAAATAAATGTACGTAATTATTCTCAGACTAATCTTTGCTCTGAATGCATTATTCAAGCAATGATTTATTTAGTGTTAAATGTCCCTTTAAGATAGTGTTGGTGTTATTAAGGAGAGCTGGTCTAACTGCAAATCCATCAAAGTGCTCAATTTGTAATACATAAACAAAATATTTAGGATATGTGTTGGGTGGAGATCAGGTTGAATTGTCCAATTCCTTGCATGGTATTACCGAAAATGTGTTCCCCACTTTGCTACAATAGCGGCTCCCTTAACTGATCTTACCAAGAAAACTACTCCAGCGAAGTGTCAGGGTGCCAGGAATCAGACTGAGACGAGAAGTGGAAAAATAATCACACCTTTATTAATAGCAAAAAATAATAAAAGTCCACAAGTCAAATAACAAGCCAGGAGTCAAAACCAGAGCTGGTAGTCAGACGAGCCGAGTCAGGAGCCAAAGCGAATAGTCAGACGAGCCGGAATCAGGAACAAGGAAAACAGCAGAGTCAGGAACAAGCCAGGGATCAGGAACCAGGAAGGACGTCAGGCAGCCAGGTAATACACAGGAACTCTCACAAACAGGTCTGAGACAACGCAAAGGCAAAGCATACTGAACAGAGGCCCTTTAAATAATAAGTGATGACATCACAATTCTGAGACTGCATCCTGTCTCACATGGATGATGCACACCAGTCTGGCCATAAAAAGAAGTGCAGGAAATGAGCAACAGGGAAAAAACCCTGATACGAAGTGCAGGAAATGCGCAGCATCCCCCACAATGCACCATAGTCAGGAAGAGAGGTGAGTAAAATGGCTGCCAGCTGCACATGGCAAACACAACAGAGAGAAAACCCTGACAGTACCCTCCCTCGCGGGAGGACAAAAGGCTTATTGGGGAAACGGGCATGGAAGGCACGGAGGAGGGCGGGAGCATGAACATCAGAGGAGGGAACCCAAGGACGCTCCTCCAGACCGTAGCCCCTCCAGTGAACCAAATACTGTACATGGCCCCTGGACATAGGAGAGTCAATAATGCTGCTGACCTCATACTCCTCATGGTTGTCAACAAAGATAGGACGGGGACGAGGCAACACAGTGGTAAACCGATTACAAACCAATGGTTTCAAGAGGGAGACAAGAAAAACATTGGAGATGCGCATAGCAGGAGGAAGGTCAAGAGCGTAGGCCACAGGATTAACCCGTCGGAGTATTCGAAAAGGACCAACATAACGGGGGGCCAATTTATTGGAAGGCACACAAAGGTTCAAGTTGCAGGAGGGCAGCCAAACTCTCTCACCAACCTGGTAGGAAGGCGCGGGCAGACGCCTACGATCAGCCTGGAACTTTTGGCACTGCATAGAACGATGAAGGCAATCCTGAATCTGCACCCACGTGGAACGGAGTTGCCGGAGATGCTCCTCCAAAGCCGGAATACCGAGACATAAATGAATCGGGCAACAAGGATGGTTGAAACCCATAATTCGCCATGAACGGGGATAACTTGGAGGAAGCATTAATAACACTTACGAGCAAACTCTGCCCAAGGTAACAGTTCAGACCAATTATTGTGGTGATCTGAGACATAGCAATGGAGGTACTGTTCCAGAGCTTGATTAGACCATTCCGCAGCCCCATTAGATTGAGGGTGATATGCAGAGGAGAAGGAAAGCTGGATCCCCATTTGAGCACAAAAGGAACGCCAAAATCTGGAGACAAACTGGCTACCCCGGTCCGACACTATCTCCTTGGGTAACCCATGTAAACGGAAGATCTCCCGGGCAAAAATTGAAGCAAGCTCCTGAGCGGTAGGCAGCTTCATCAAGGTAATATAATGTGACATTTTAGAAAAACAGTCAACCACCATAAGGATAACAGTATTGCCATTGGAAACAGGGAGCTCGACAATGAAGTCCATGGAAAGATGTGTCCAAGGACGCTCACTATTAGCAATAGGTTGAAGAAGACCCACAGGAAGACGTCGAGGAGTCTTATTCTTTGCACAAACTGAGCAGGAGGCAACATACGCAGCAACATCAGAACGAAGACCTAGCCATCAGAATTTTCGAGTGACAGACCAAATCATTTGGTTCTTGCCTGGGTGACCTGCGGCTTTAGGATAGTGGTAAGTGTGCAAAAGTTTAGGTCGAAGATTCTCAAGAACAAAACACTTACCACTAGGTTTCTCAGGAGGTGCATTGGTTTGTGCAGCCAGGATCTTCTCCCCCAAGGGAGAAGTCAAATTAGTATGGTTCGTATGGTAGCCAAAATATGGTCAGGAGGTATATCAGGAGTAGGTACAGACTCCTACTTGGACAGAGGCGAAAATTGTCGAGAGAGGGCATCAGCCCTAACATTCTTACTACCAGGCAGGTAGGAGACCACATAATTAAACCGAGACAAAAATAGTGCCCATCTGGCCTGTCGGGCAACAAACGTTTTGCTTCAGATAGATAAGTAAAATTCTTGTGGTCAGTAAGAATGAGCACTGGCACGCTAGTACCCTTGAGAAGATGCCTCCATTCCTTGAGTGCCAAAATTATGGCCAGTAATTCCCTGTCGCCAATTTCATAATTGCACTTCGCTGGAGACAATTTCTTAGAGAAGAAACCACACGGATGCAAGGAACCGTCAGGCGTAGGACATTGAGACAAGAGGGCACCTACTCCAGTCTCAGACGCATCGATCTCAAGCACGAAAGGCAGGACAGGGTTAGGATGAGCCAGAACTGGAGCGGCAGCAAAGGCAGTCTTAAGACTATCAAAGACCTTAAAGTGAATGTCAATTTTCCTGTAAACGAATCCATCAACTGCTTTCTTTTGTACATAGTAGTTAAACCGCCACTTTTTCCCCCAGAAAAATAAACTATTTTTTATATATCTATCTGACAAATTTCATTCCGTTATGAACCCAAACTCCTCCCAGCCGTTACTTCCTTCTTCTCCCTGGTGTGACGTATAGAGCAGTCCCACCCGCTCTATACATATACTTCAAGCTTGCTCCCGTGGACACCTTCAAATGCGCATGCGTTTACAGCCGATTTCGTAGACTAGCTACATAGTATTCAATGAATGAATACATTCATTGAATACTATTCATACATTGAGCGCAGCTGTATTGTACTGTTCTACCTCTATTTCTAGCTACGAAATCGGCTTGTAAGTATGAATACAAATTATTTTCTTATTTTAATTGGAATTTAATGGGGATTCACTTTTATAACAAATTTATAAATACCTAACTTATTTTTATTTCTTCTGCTCTGTTACCGTTTATAAAAAAAGTACTGGTTGTGATTTCTTGAAAGTGCGCATGCGGGAAGCGTGAACGCGCATCTAAGCATAGATAAATATTAAGGCTTTCCCGCATGCGCATTAGGATTCTATGACGTCATTCAGGATTAATGCATGCTCATTAACAATCGGTGATGTTTTGAAAACAGGGTTGAACCCCCCGTGGTGGAATTGATGACTGGGAAAAGAGCGCTTCTTAACCAGTAAATCAAATAGCGAAGATGGCCGGCGGAGGAATCGTAGGGTGATATAACTTATAAAACATTAATTTTTGGCGTAAATATAGTGGTCAAAGGAAAATGATGAATTAAAGTTCAACTTATTTTTTTATGCAAATTAGTGTGGCGTTCTCGGGGGGTGGTGACTTTACATTCACTTTAATGGCAGTAGGTGACCAATGGAGTGGATCATTCTCTTTACGGGTCATGTCTGTGATAGGTTTGACCAAGGAAGAAAAGTTTTAATAAACTTTCTATAGTAATTGGCGAACCCCAAAAAACGTTGAATAGACCGAAGACCAACTGGGCGAGGCCACTGCAGAACTGCAGATAACTTGTCAGGATCCATGGAGAACCTTGCAACGGAGATAACATAACCTAGGAAGGTTACTTGAGTCTGATGGAGCTCACATTTCTCGAGTTTACAAAACAGGCCGTTCTCATGTAGTCTCTGAAGAACCCGTGTAACATTAGAACGATGAACCTCAAGTGTGGGTGAGTGTATGAGGATGTCGTCTAAGTACACCACAACACACTGTTGCAACATATCTGTTACGGTTGCCTCCAGGCTGGCTGGAAGTTGGACCGTAGAAAAGGATGCTCCTAGCGCTCCCCAAAGGATCATCAGCACCATAGTCAGCAATCCCTGTAGTGATATTAGCTGAAGCTGTCCCCTACAAACATGAGTCAAAGCTGCAAGTTAGAGGGACAGAAAATAGGTCTGATGTGCTGGAGCACACAGCCTCCTTTTTATTGAGGTTACATGCAAACAGGACACTCTCAGGGGGAGGCATAAAATCCCCCATCACACATTTGATATTAGATAGAGAGACACTCCCTTTGACAGGCCACAACATTTACTTCAGCAGATAACATTACACACAATAAAACAATGCAGTCCACCTTATCAATACTAGTCTGATTAGACAATGGGAAAGTTGATCACTAAACCTAATTAGAGCTAATCCCAGCAGACTTGTATGTAGAATAGGTTTCTTGAAGCTGAACAAAATTTAACTCTTAATGGCACACAATGAAACTGAACCAAGTGGGAGAAAGCCAGGGACAAGTCATTTCACAGGTCTGGGGACATAGTCTTAAAGGGGCATTGTTCATTAAAGTCACAATATGTCCCCAGATGGTTCTTAAAGGGCCACACACACCCAACAAAAGTCAATATGTCCTCAGGGGCACAATCTTCCAGGGGCCATAGTCATGTGGAAGGAGGCTGGCAAATAGGCTTCTCCAAAATCCAGGGAAGCAGGGCAATTTTTCATTTAAAGGGCCAGTTACAAACAGCAGTTTGTAACATATCTCCCCTTTTGGAGGGAGACTAACCAGGCACCTGACCTTCTGCCGGTCAGTGCCCAAGTTAGTCTCGCAACCCACCCACAAATAATCGCTAGCAGCAAAGTAGCCCCCCCACAATACGTAGTACTGGCCTGTAAGTTCCAGGTTGCAGGATGAAAGTGCAGCATCCTCGGCCTTCCTGGCGCAGCTGGGCAAATAGCTGATGGTACTTGGGGGGCAGAGGCCAGCGGCACTCTGCCCTGGTGCCAGCGCTTCTGCTGGGGTGAGGGGTTTGCAGGCCAGTCCTGTAACAAGGGGGTCTGTAGGGCAGAGGCCAGCAGCGCTCTGTTCTGATGCCAGCTCTTCTGCTGGGGGAATTGGGGCATAGTCCTGCCCGGTGGCAAAGGGAACGTGGGGGTCAGTGGGGGTTAACATCTCCACTGTTAACCCTGGGCCCAAGTTAGGAGTTAGCTGGGGAGGGGGAGATTGGCTTACCTCCTCCTCCTGATACTCCGGTGGCCGTTGGGAAGGGAGGTCGATGCTCTCCGCTTCCTGTGGAACATGCTGCAGCTGGGGAGAGAGACCGGTTGTCTCCTCTCCCTGGAAGGCACACTCCGGCTGGGGAGGGAGGTCGATGCTCTCCCCTCCCTGTAGCTGGGTCTGTCGCTGGGGATCTGGGCCGCCTGCCCAGCATCCCTGTAGGGCCGGTAGAGAGACTGCGGTCCCATCTCCACCTGCCTGCTGGGGGTCCTCCCAGGACCAGTCTATGAGGCCTGCTGCCTCTGGTATCTCTGGCTGGGGAAGGGGACTGGTTGTCTCTTCCCTCTGCACGGTATACTGCCGCTGGGGAGGGAGGTCGCTGCTCTCCTCTCCCTGTGGAACATGCTGCGGCTGGGGAGAGAGACCAGGTGTCCATACCCTCAAACTCCACAGTTGGCGCTCAAAGGCTCGTGCTGCTTCGTTCTCAGTAGCCAATTCCCGGATGAGGCGACTGACTACCTCCTGCGCAGGGTCTGGACCATATCGGACTAGCCGCCTCTTTACCTCTGGAACGAAATCCGCGCCCTCATAGCGACGGATCAGGTTGAGGTGCTCTTCACAGGGTTCTGACCAGTATCTTGTCAGCTCCATGCTGCTGTAGGTAGGGACGCTGTGCAGTGGCTAGCGTTGCCCTCAATAACTTTCCTACGATACCAGTGCTGTTGTGGTGCTGCTCCTTGCGCTAGGACGCCAATCCCACCGCTGCCACCAAATGTTACGGTTGCCTCCAGGCTGGCTGGAAGTTGGACCGTAGAAAAGGATGCTCCTAGCGCTCCCCAAAGGATCATCAGCACCATAGTCAGCAATCCCTGTAGTGATATTAGCTGAAGCTGTCCCCTACAAACATGAGTCAAAGCTGCAAGTTAGAGGGACAGAAAATAGGTCTGATGTGCTGGAGCACACAGCCTCCTTTTTATTGAGGTTACATGCAAACAGGACACTCTCAGGGGGAGGCATAAAATCCCCCATCACACATTTGATATTAGATAGAGAGACACTCCCTTTGACAGGCCACAACATTTACTTCAGCAGATAACATTACACACAATAAAACAATGCAGTCCACCTTATCAATACTAGTCTGATTAGACAATGGGAAAGTTGATCACTAAACCTAATTAGAGCTAATCCCAGCAGACTTGTATGTAGAATAGGTTTCTTGAAGCTGAACAAAATTTAACTCTTAATGGCACACAATGAAACTGAACCAAGTGGGAGAAAGCCAGGGACAAGTCATTTCACAGGTCTGGGGACATAGTCTTAAAGGGGCATTGTTCATTAAAGTCACAATATGTCCCCAGATGGTTCTTAAAGGGCCACACACACCCAACAAAAGTCAATATGTCCTCAGGGGCACAATCTTCCAGGGGCCATAGTCATGTGGAAGGAGGCTGGCAAATAGGCTTCTCCAAAATCCAGGGAAGCAGGGCAATTTTTCATTTAAAGGGCCAGTTACAAACAGCAGTTTGTAACAATATCTCATAGGACAACATTAATAAATTCCTGAAAAACAGCAGGAGCATTACATAGGCCAAAGGGCATTACAAGATACTCATAATGCCCGCTCCTGGTGTTAAATGTTGTTTTCCATTCGTGGCCCTCCTTAATCCTAACGATATTGTACGCTCCTCTCAAATCAAGTTTAGTAAAGACCATAGCTCCCTTGAGGCGGTCAAAAAGTTCCGTTATGAGGGATAGCCCCTCCCTCCTCCTAAAGGCCCTCTTCGCCGCGGAGAGATGCGTGAATCCCAACTACATCGGCTCAGCAGTACCTGGTGACTCGGGACCAGGAGGCATGGGAGGAGAGGGAGGCATGGGTGGGAACGAACATGTAGGAGACAACGGAACAGGAGGCTTCCGCAAGCGTTCTTTGAAAGAGGGCCTCTCTCTGAGTCTGATGTCAAAAAAGACACCAATGCCTCGAGATCCTCTGGTAAATCTCTGGCAGCAACTTCGTCTTTAATCGCATCAGAGCCCATGAAAGAAGGCAAGAACAAGGGCTTCATTGTTCCAACCTACCTCTGCGGCAAGCGTACGGAGCTCAATAGCATACTGAGCAACAGATCTTGTACTTTGCTGAATGGACATGAGTTGTTTAGCAGCAGAGGAGGAGCGAGCCGAAACATCAAATACCCTTCGAAAGGAGGCCACAAATTCAGGGTAATTTGAAATCACAGGTTTAATATTCTCCCACAAGGGATTAGCCCAGGCAAGAGCTGTGTCAGAGAGTAACGAGATGAGAAATCCCACCTTAGCTCTGTCAGAGGGAAACGTCTGAGGTAACATCTCAAAGTAAATCCCCACCTGGTTCAAAAACCCTCTGCACTGAATAGGATCGCCTCCATATCGCTGAGGTAAAGGTGCAGAACCGGACATGCTCCTGGTAGGCATAGGTGCTGCAGCGGAAACAGGAGCAGGCATAACTTGCGGGACACTTTGGTCCAAATGTGCAGTGCGAGTCAGCAAGGTTTGCAGGGCTAGTGCAAATTGATCCAAGCAGTGATCCTGTACATCCATCCTGGAAATGATGGCAGGTAAAGGTGGATAATTAGCAGCATCAGGATTCATGGCCTTTGCGTAATGTCAGGGTGCCAGGAATCAGACTGAGATGAGAAGTGCAAAAATAATCACACCTTTCTTAATAGCAAAAAAATAATAAAAGTCCACAAGTCAAATAACAAGCCAGGAGTCAAAACCAGAGCTGATAGTCAGACGAGCCGAGTCATGAGCCAAAGCGAATAGTCATATGAGCCGGAATCAGGAACAAGGAAAACAGCAGAGTCAGGAACAAGCCAGGGATCAGGAACCAGGAAGGACATCAGGCAGCCAGGTAATACACAAGAACTCTCACAAACAGGTCTGAGACAATGCAAAGGCAAAGCATACTGAACAGAAGCCCTTTAAATAATAAGTGATGACATCACAATTCTGAGACTGCATCCTGTCTCACATGGATGATGCACACCAATCTGGCCATAAAAGGAAGTGCAGGAAATGAGCAACAGGGAAAAAACCCTGATACGAAGGTTCACAGGACAGACTTAGTTGAACAGGCCTTTCAGGAACTTAAAAAATGTTTTTGTAGCCAGCCTGTTTTAC
Organism: Bombina bombina; assembly: GCF_027579735.1. NCBI lineage: Eukaryota > Metazoa > Chordata > Amphibia > Anura > Bombinatoridae > Bombina > Bombina bombina. The sequence goes on from NC_069504.1 coordinate 111,692,141, forward strand.
GCTGTCCAGACTTCTCAAAACCTTTTCTGTTACAGACTGATGTTTATAATGTCTGTTAAGGGACAGTGTTATCCCAGTATTTTGAAGATGACGAACATTGCGTTTTGTATTTTAGTAGAAAGTTACTGCCTAGAGAGGCATCCTGTTCCGTTATTGAAAAAATAATATTTAGCTGTGAAGTGGACTGTCCAGTCCAGTCACTTAGGCACTATTTGTTGGGTAGACCATTTATTCTTATTACAGCTCATACTCCATGCCATACAAGTTACCAATCTTCATTTAACTCTGTGATATCTTACATTATAACTTTTCACATTTAAGGTGATGCATCGTCCTGGAAAGCTGCATGTGAATACAAATTGCCTCTTCAGGGAGGCACAAAAAAATTATTACGCTGAGTGAGCCTATGGCTACACTCTGAGCGGGGAGGTATGTAATGGAGTTTACAAACTTTTTTGCCTGAAAGATTCTGAAAGGGTTAAATATTATCTTTTCTATAGGCAAGGTATGTAAGCAGTGCAGAGATTGCAGTCCTAATGGGATACAGGTGTCTGATGTTAGTTAAAACTACTTAAGCCAGCAGCCTTGCTATCAGGTTACCCCAGTCAGGGGAGAGATACTAAACCTACAGGACATGTGACTGAGAGCTAGAAGCTATAAGCTCTCTTAGTGAGAGTACTGTTTTGTGGAAAATGCCAAATAAAAGGATTTTTGATTTACTTAAAACTCTCTCCTGTCCTTCTGAAATAAACCTGTAGTGGCACACTATAACAATCACACACCAAACTGCAAAACATATGGGAATCGTTCAACATTATTTAATAAAAAAAAAAGATGACATACATATTTTGTTTGTGAAGAAAAATGATATATTACAGTGATTTTTGACTACTGCTTAAATTAAATAAATTTACTTCAGTATAATGGTTGGACAAGTACTAATCCACACCATATACACAGTATACTATGCAAACATACATAGTATAGAACATATATACATATCTATTACATACAACACTTATATGACTTTAAGAAATGTTACACTGGTATTTCACTCTGCTGTTATGTTCTCAAGCAGTGTTATCATATAGAGTGTCACATTCCTAGAGAGAGAGTGCTATGCCCTGCTGTGAGAATATTAATTTGTTTTGAGAACACTCTTATTTTGCTAAACGCTCGCTACATGAAATAATATGATTGACAAAACATTAGACATGCCTTCTAAACTGTACTTTAATTATTATAATTGCTTAGAGGGGGACAGGAAACATTTTGGGAACATTTTAGAGAGAAATCTTGAAAATTAGCTCCTGTGAAATATGCTGTGTGTGTCCCACTGGAAACCCGAAGAAAAGTAATACGTTTATAGTTTAATCATTGCCTTGCTTTGTAAGCTGATTACTGATTTATGTTAATGTAATAAGTTCATAATAAACACTGTTGTTATTTTACTGCATTCTTGTGTGTCTTGTTCCCTTTTTCAGTACTATTGTGAGACCAAGCTTGTGTGCCCTAGCGCTAGACATAACAATTAGTAACCCTTATATATTGAAAAGGTGATGTAAATTAGATAGTAAATTATATGTAATTACCATTTTTTCATTGTCACAAGAAAAACCTAGGACAGAGTTGATATTTTTCAGAGTAGTGTTTTGTTACACAAAAGATATTTAAGCAAAGTGTTTCATAATTCATCATTAGAAATATATTAATGCTTTAGTAAATTTTCATATTAAATTTAGCATACATTGTGTTACACATAGTGTAAAAAGTAAAGTCCTCAGTGAATCACAAAGTTTATTCACATAATGCAACATTTATTCAAAACTAAATAATATTAATAATATATTAACCATACTCTTATATCCCGGCAACCAAACAATTTGCATTATTTCAGAGTACTAAGATATGTCTATTATAATTTGTCATATTTCATAAGACATCATTTTGTTCAATGAAATGTAAACTTTAATTTATATTTAAATTAAAGGTCGGTCTTACTCAGATACTTCAAATCCTAGAAATTCTTATCGTTTTTTTCCTGATACCATAAATTACATTATCGTTGATCTCAGGTGACATTACTGACATAATAAAGATCCAAAGTTTCACCGACTAGTTTCAGTACAATGTCCCCTTCATCCAAAAATAGATTGTCTATGGATACAAATCTCACCCATGGGGATCTTAAAAAGTATATTAAATAATGTAGTTTATAATGCATTTTGTATTTAAGAGAAATGTATACAAAGAATGAGACTCAAATGGACTTTCCTTAATAAATAAGTAAAGAAATATTACATAGTTTTGTATGCCAGTGCCATTTGCTTCAGCTAGAGTAGAAACTGTAGTACCAATAGGATATGGAGTAGCATCCAGCCACATCAATGATCTCTACATTGTAAACGTTAGCGTTAGTTATACAACACAAAATATATATTCACGTATGATCTGTATTCTATAGAATTTCTCTTAAGGGAAGGTAAAATTCTACAGGGACTCATCCTTCTGACACAAAATAGTACTGCAGAAATCAAACGAGACTCGTTTATAGAGATGAGCTATGAATAATATAAAGCAATTTTATTCTTCCAATGTCACAACTTATATAGATATTTTCTGTTTCACACTTTTCTGTTGCCATCCTGGGGGAACCCCCTTCTTATCTGGATCCTGAGAACCCCCCACATTGCACAATTTTCCAAGACTAGAAACCAGGTCATTCTAGTGGTGGGGCAGCTTGATTACTGCAGAGCTTCTATTTCCCACCTCTTAATTAGTTTGGTATGAGGCCCCTTATTTAAAAAATGGAATTTCCATCTTTTAAGTGATGTGTTTTAACCCCCTCTATTTTTTATGTGATCACTATAGTAATGGTGATCACCTGCCCCAAGTACACACCTGTTTAGAATTTGACTACAGGATAGGGGTACTTTTTAGAGCAACTATTCCCCTTTTTAGAACACAGAGCGGTTTGAGACTCCAGAGGTAAGACCCCTGTCATAAGCAGATGACTTGCACAGCAATGTAGATTTCCTACCCACTCTATTTACTGCATACAAACAAAGGAATGACTGGGATTTCAGGCTTCATGAGAGGTTAAAAAGTTCAAGGTTTATTACACATAGATAGTAGCAAAACAGTACATCACCACAGTAGCATACATCTTTCAGCATTGGTTCAATTATGGGGGTTCTGGCAATTTATAAACCCACTCACTATAGAAATATATTCACCCCCCGCCCCTTTTAAAAGAATGAGCTGGTCTCATGTCCTTATAGTGAAGTGATTGATTTAGTAATAATGACCTTCTTGCAGTAACTGCTAGCTTCAATGTTGTGTTGTTTATGTTGAGGTTCAGAAGTCCAAGTTTCTCTGAATTAATAAAACATTAAGGGCTAGATTACAAGTGGATCTCTGTTTTAAAGAGCACCCGTAAAGGGGCAAAATACCAGAGAATTTTTAGCATTTTTATCACTCCATTTAAACAGAAATACAGCCTTGTTTTCTTTTTTTTCTTTATTATTTACCTGTCAAAACAATTTTTTTAAGCAGACAAACCAAGATATTGATCTAGGCTCATTTTGGTTTATTTCATGCTACCATTTCACCGCAAAATGCGATAATATAAAAAAAATTGTTAACTTTTTCACAAACTTTTGGGTTTCTCACTGAAATTATTTACATACCGTTTGTGTAATAATGACAAAAATTATTGTAAAAGCTTCTATAGGATCCTCTTTGTTCAGAAATTGCAGACATACATGGCTTTGACATTGTTTTTTGGTAAATAGAATACTGCTAATTGCAGTTGCGCACCACACTTCTATTATTCCGGGCAGTGAAGGGGTTAATCGGGTAACTTGTAATGTTAATTTTAGCTGTAGTGTAGAGATTACCCTCCCACTTAAAAACCTCCCACCCCCTGATTCCTCCCAAACAGCTCTCTTCCCTCCATCACCCCTCACTTGTCACCACCATCTTAGGTGCTGGCAGACAGTCTGCCAATATGCAATTTAGGTTTTGTTTTTTTATTATTATATATTTTTTTTTCCTTCAATGTAGTGATCTTCCTCAACCCTCCACAGCTCCCGGATCCCCCCAAATAGCTCTCTAACCCTCCCCTGCCTACTAATGGTGGACATCTTTAGAACTGGCTGCTGTTTGCTGTTTTATTTATTTTTTTCGTAGTGTAGTTATCCCCGCACTCCTCCCTCTGGTGATTATTAGTTAGGGCCCCCACCCCATTCCTACTTTTTCTCTGTAAAGTTGCTTCCTATTTCTCCCTCTTCCTTAAAATATGTTCTGTAGCATCACAGAACCTTCACTGTCATCATTGTTAATCAGGCCTGATTTTTAAAAAATATTTTTCAAGTTTATTTGGCCTTTTTTTTTTATTTAATAATTAATTGGAGCTAATTTAAGGGTTTGGATTAGTGTTAAACCTGATTGCAGCCCACCACAGCCTTAAAGGGACAGTCAACCCAAAAATTACTGTTACTTATTTAGATTAGTTAATTAACAATCTTTACATAAAACTCTAGCCCAATTTTCATCTAAATAAACGTTGGCAGAAAATACACTTACTAGATCTCATCTAGTTGATGTCTCCCAAAAGCTTGAACTGCAGCACTAGTACAGGATCCTCTCGTCCCTGCGCGCTCCTTTCATGCAGTTCCTTTCATCAATCTCAGGGCTGACTGATATGACAAAGATCCCACAATCTAATACTTTATAGAGGGGAGGGAGAAAGAGAGCTATATCTACAAGATGCTTCTTAATAAATTAAAAACTATAAATAAGGGGCAAATGTATGTTGCAGTAATAAAAAAAAATTGTAGACACTGTTGTAGCACAAAACTAAGTGTATAGAGTTGCACACACTGCAGAGCTTTATAAAAACAATTGCGATATCTGACCCCTATGATTATAAAATTGTTAAGTATAATATAAAAATAAGTGTTTTTATAACAGTAGGTAAAATATAACTGAACAACTTGGGGTATATTCAGATTTCACCTTCAATACTTAGTAAACCCGGATGTTAAGAGAGAGCTTACGTTAGACTGCTCTTGAACATGCTTGCTGACTCCGGGCTACCCGGGCTGTGCACTGGCACCATCATGGCTCCCAGTGACCCGGTCTGACAATCACTCTGTTCCGACTGATGCCCGGGTATAAAGATGACAGAGCGCTCCTGCACAAGACAAGCCTGAAGTTGCTGGCTTTCCATTGGTGCCTACACACACAGAGGCTTTTACCGCTTGCTTTACAACCGACATACTGCATGGCAAGACCTAAGAAGAAGGGCTACACTCTCTATGATAACGTTGCCGTTCAAGTGGCCAGGAAGCGGTCGATAACATCAACCAACGCAGCTCAGGAGTAACCACTACTAGATGGGAGATCAACTGGAACCGTGCCTGTGTGGGAGATCGGGGTGGGGGGTGGGGACTCCCGCACTGTCTCATACACCAAAGTGATCTTCACCCCATCTAACCATGTCAAACCAGATGGATCCTACTCAGACATCCCTGGGCAACTAACCAACCTGCTAAAATTCGCTGACACGCTCAAGCCTGGAAAGCCGATAACTGATGACGATAACAATTTTAGCAGGTTGGTTAGTTGCCCAGGGATGTCTGAGTAGGATCCATCTGGTTTGACATATTTATCTAAAATATTATCCGAAGTGTATGTTCCCAAGCAACAAATTTCTATTGATGAGTCGCAAATGCAATTTAAGGCGAAGCTGCTGTTCAAGCAGTACATACCCTCAAAAAAGGCAAGTATGTGTAAAAGTACAAAATATACTTGTACCTTCAGAAAATATACAGGAAGGGACAGCATGTTAGATCCCTTAGGCCTAGATTTGGAGTTCGGCGGTAAAAGGGCTGTTAACGCTCCGCGGGCTTTTTTCTGGCCGCACCATAAAATTAACTCTGGTATCGAGAGTTCAAACAAATGCTGCGTTAGGCTCCAAAAAAGGAGCGTAGAGCATTTTTACCGCAAATGCAACTCTCGATACCAGAGTTGCTTACGGACGCGGCCGGCCTCAAAAACGTGCTCGTGCACGATTCCCCCATAGGAAACAATGGGGCTGTTTGAGCTGAAAAAAAACCTAACACCTGCAAAAAAGCAGCGTTCAGCTCCTAACGCAGCCCCATTGTTTCCTATGGGGAAACACTTCCTACGTCTGCACCTAACACTCTAACATGTACCCCGAGTCTAAACACCCCTAACCTTACACTTATTAACCCCTAATCTGCCGCCCCCGCTATCGCTGACCCCTGCATATTTTTTTAAACCCCTAATCTGCCGCTCCGTAAACCGCCGCAACCTACGTTATCCCTATGTACCCCTAATCTGCTGCCCTAACATCGCCGACCCCTATATTATATTTATTAACCCCTAATCTGCCCCCCTCAACGTCGCCGACACCTGCCTACACTTATTAACCCCTAATCTGCCGAGCGGACCTGAGCGCTACTATAATAAAGTTATTAACCCCTAATCCGCCTCACTAACCCTATCATAAATAGTATTAACCCCTAATCTGCCCTCCCTAACATCGCCGACACCTACCTTCAATTATTAACCCCTAATCTTCCGAGCGGAGCTCACCGCTATTCTAATAAATGGATTAACCCCTAAAGCTAAGTCTAACCCTAACACTAACACCCCCCTAAGTTAAATATAATTTTTATCTAACAAAATAAATTAACTCTTATTAAATAAATGATTCCTATTTAAAGCTAAATACTTACCTGTAAAATAAACCCTAATATAGCTACAATATAAATTATAATTATATTATAGCTATTTTAGGATTAATATTTATTTTACAGGCAACTTTGTAATTATTTTAACCAGGTACAATAGCTATTAAATAGTTAAGAACTATTTAATAGTTACCTAGTTAAAATAATAACAAATTTACCTGTAAAATAAATCCTAACCTAAGATATAATTAAACCTAACACTACCCTATCAATAAAATAATTAAATAAACTACCTACAATTACCTACAATTAACCTAACACTACACTATCAATAAATTAATTAAACACAATTCCTACAAATAAATACAATTAAATAAACTAGCTAAAGTACAAAAAATAAAAAAGAACTAAGTTACAGAAAATAAAAAAATATTTACAAACATAAGAAAAATATTACAACAATTTTAAACTAATTACACCTACTCTAAGCCCCCTAATAAAATAACAAAGCCCCCCAAAATAAAAAATTCCCTACCCTATTCTAAATTTAAAAAGTTACAAGCTCTTTTACCTTACCAGCCCTGAACAGGGCCCTTTGCGGGGCATGCCCCAAGAAGTTCAGCTCTTTTGCCTGTAAAAAAAAACATACAATACCCCCCCCCAACATTACAACCCACCACCCACATACCCCTAATCTAACCCAAACCCCCCTTAAATAAACCTAACACTAATCCCCTGAAGATCTTCCTACCTTGTCTTCACCATCCAGGTATCACCGATCCGTCCTGGCTCCAAGATCTTCATCCAACCCAAGCGGGGGTTGGCGATCCATAATCCGGTGCTGAAGAGGTCCAGAAGAGGCTCCAAAGTCTTCCTCCTATCTGGCAAGAAGAGGACATCCGGACCGGCAAACATCTTCTCCAAGCGGCATCTTCGATCTTCTTCCATCCGGAGCGAAGCGGCAGGATCCTGAAGACCTCCAGCGCGGAACATCCATCCGGACCGACGACTGAACGACGAATGACTGTTCCTTTAAGGGACGTCATCCAAGATGGCGTCCCTCGAATTCCGATTGGCTGATAGGATTCTATCAGCCAATCGGAATTAAGGTAGGAATTTTCTGATTGGCTGATGGAATCAGCCAATCAGAATCAAGTTCAATCCGATTGGCTGATCCAATCAGCCAATCAGATTGAGCTCGCATTCTATTGGCTGTTCCGATCCATGTATTATGTAGTGGATCTACACATTATTTGGCTCATGTATTGAGGCCCTGTATGCGGCAGCATATATGCATTTGTGATTCGATTTCATAAGAAAATGTATTGTTTTTATGTTCGACCAATCCTGCATTATATTGCAACACAGGAATTCATGTTTTATTCTGCTTAATGAACTTTTTTAACTACTCTTTTATCCTATTCCCAAAAATTGTTTTATACTCTTTTATCCTATTCCCAAAAATTGTTATATATATATTTGCACATATCCTTTTCTCTTAACAATATACCACTTAGATACTACAGTGAGCCAGGTTTTTTTAGCGTCCCGGCACAGAGATTTTTTGTGTCTTCACCCTTACCATCTCATATGCATGCTATATAATTTCAGGGGAATCTTCTACACCGGTGGCTTAGTTTCTCTGTATTTATATTCAGCGCAGTGTATTTGACACCCATCTGTTGGTACCTACATATCACCTGCAAATTGGGGAAGAGCGCTGATCACCCGCAGACAACCCCATTACCAAAATTTCAAACCTTACACTATTTGCAGATTACTTACCAATTTAGCCTGCTACACATTACTGCAGGCAATATATACTGCAACTTAGTTACTGCATTAGCAAATGCAGGTACAGATCCTTAGTTGCTGATAACAGATGTCAACTCACATCCTGATTTATAATATTTATTTTTTATTATTATTTATGTTGCATAAACTTTTTTATTTTTTATAGAAAAGGCTTTTGGCATTATTTTAAAATGATTTATACATGAATGCTTTGATTTTTGGATACAAATATGATAACCTGTTTTTTATTCTGATTTATTTGAAAACAGTTTTAGAGTGCAGCAAATGTATTATCTATGTATCTATGTTAAATTAGTGGCCCATGTCTTCAGCAGAACATGATGGATTGTGCATCCACTGCTCCCCACATGGGGATTCTTTATGGCAGCTTATTGAGGCAGATTTTAGCTTTTTACAAGCATCATGGAGTGTGTTAATTTAGCTTATTCTTTTGCTGACCCTTGCCACTGAAACTGCTCTATTTGATGTGACCCTTTACATATCTTCCATTGTTGTGGTTGGCTGATGTTAATGTTGCTGCCTATGTGTTTCTGTGAGTGAGAGAGGATGTGTTTCTGTGTGTGTATGGTTTTCTGGGTGTGAGATGGTATGTTCCTGTGTGTATGTGAGTGTGTTTCTGTGTGGGTGTGAGGTTTTCTGAGTGGGTGTGAGTGTGTTTCTAGGTTTGTCTATCTGTGTATGTGTATGAGTGTGTCTGGGTGTTTGTATGTGTGAAAGAGAATGTGTGCGTGTGTGTGTGAGAGAATGTTTCTGTGAGAAAGTATTTCTGTGTGTGTGGGTGTATTTCTGCCTGTGCATGTTTGTTTATGTGTGTTATTACCTTTACAACATTTTTTAATTTGACTGCACTCAGTAATAAAGTAAGCACACATTTTACTCACCAAAAATTTCAGCTATTTTTGTTTTTCAGACAAGCATAAAAATAAGATCGCGAAGGTATGTGGTATCATTCCACTGGGTCTTAGGAAAATTTTTTTGAAGAACCCTGAGCTAAGTCACTACCTTGACATATCTGAAGGTCAGAATGCTCTCCTGTTCTGGGCTATGAACATGAAGACTCTTCCAGCACTATTAAAAGTGGCCATCAGGGTCTTGGCAGTTCCTGCTTCTAGTGTTCCAGTGGAGTATGTTTTCAGCCATTGAGGCATCATACTATGGCCCCATCGTGCAAAAATGTCTGATAGACTTTTGGACATTTTATTCTTTTGCAAGTGCAATGCCTAATAGGGTTTAAAGAAAAGAACGCTCACTCACATTGATTCTCTCTCAAAGTATGACAGCACAGCATTTTTCATATTTTAAACACTTTTCTGATATCAATTAGTATCCATTATATACAGTAATTAATACTATACAGATACTATATTATGCAAATAGTACAATAGTAACACTTTAAGCTTAAAGCTGAGGACTTGACCTAGACTTGCCTATGTTGACTTGAGACTTGACTTGGGACTTAAATACAAAGACTTGAGACTTACTTGGGACTTGCAAACCACTGACTTGGTCCCACCTCTGTTTCACATTGCTGCATATTTTTCGCTACCATGTAGGTTTGCTAACACACTTACTATTACGTATAGGTATTCAAGTTTAATCAATCCAAATGAAGGATATCCAGATATACCTGAAATATCAGTAATGTATGTTGGGCAGCCTAGCATATTTAAACAGTTTTTAAGAATGACAAAAATTAGGTGAGTTGAGAATTTTGAATTAGAAAATAATTTATAAAGACTGAAATTTACCCCAAGGAGAAAAAATACACAGTTCATAGACATTAAATGGGTCATCAATTACTGAAACATGAATTAACCCTTTCAGGACCAATATGTTTGCAATTCATTTGTGCACAAAGAACCAGAGTTTTTTTGCAATTTTTTTACATGATTATATTTAACATTATTCTCTGCTTTTATTAGTGCACCCATAGGACAGATAGGCCTTTCTTATAAAAATATATATATATATATATATATATATATATATATATATATATATATATATATATATATATATATATATGTAATCATTTACCATAAATAAATTAAAAAACAAAAACAAAAAACCCCCACAATTGTTCAGAATTTGGCCTTAAATAATTTATATGCAACTAGTGCAACTTTGGAAAAATATCTCAAAATAAATGCATTTATTTATCCTGATTTTGGAAATACCTCATATGTTTAGGTTTATCACCTATTTTTGGCACTTGAAGGCCACCTACCACAAGAAGTACAAAAAACTACAATTTTTCAAAATTTAATATGCTGGCATTGTAAGCGTCTCAGCTTGAACACAACCGAAAATTGCTAAAGCAGAGTATATATTTTTAATAAGAGATTTTACATTTGGGGGTTAGCAATATCTGACAGAATATAGGGTAATATTTTGTTGTTGTTTTTTTATGTTTTACACAAAAAAAACTTACACAATATTGCATTTTCATTGTGAATATTGAAATCCTGACATGTTACTGCAGACACATTCCTCAATAAGCGTTCAGCTACATCTCTTGAGTCAGCCAGTACCCCACATGTATAGGTTTGTCTACTTTCTGTGAAGTTATAGGGCTCAATTAGGTACCTGCCCATTTCTGTTTTCAAAGTAGGAAATATTTACAGATTAATTTCATGGGCCCTTTAAATGACACCCCAGGGAATCTGAAATTGAGCATTTTCAGCTTTTATGAACCCCTCTCTTAACCAACTTCTTCAAAAATTTGCAGTAAAATAAATCTGCATTTTTTGCATACAAGTTGCATTTTCATTGTGAATATTAAAATCCTGTGTGACACTGCAGACAAATTCCTCAATATGGCCCCGATGATCGAATCCTCCTGTTTTTTGTTGTCAAAATAAAGCATGTGTATAAAAAAAATTATGTAGGTATAAAAAGTAGCCTTTGTTAAGTAATGGAAGGATAAGGTCCAATACTATCTTTCCACTTGTGCATATAGATTCTGGACAACCTAAGGCCTAGATTTGGAGTTCGGCGGTAGCCGTCAAAACCAGCGTTAGAGGCTCCTAACGCTGGTTTTGGCCGCCCGCTGGTATTTGGAGTCAGTGATTAAAGGGTCTAACGCTCACTTTTCAGCCGCGACTTTTCCATACCGCAGATCCCCCTACGCCATTTGCTCTTGTTCTTTTCTTCTAGGTTGATATCGCTGGACATTTTTTATTATGATGTTTTATACACAAACATACAAAATTTATACCAAAGTAGTGCATATCGGAATATTACTTATGCATGGGATTACAGATATTAAAATGTAAACTTGAATTTAAAATTTTAAAAAGACATGCTATATATTCTACACATCTCTAATGATAATGAGGTTCATTTCATAGCATATGAATAACACATTAGTGAAACAAAATGACATTGTCGTAGAAATTAAATAGTAGAACATTCCTATTGATATATACAGAACAGCAGTTTAAAATGCATATAGGAGAGATCTTAAAAGGTGCAGGAGTCTTTAATGTGCATTTAGGAGGAGTGAGTGCATATAGGAGGAGTGTTAACGGATACATGTTTTCCAATGGTGACAGAGTACTATATAAATATGTGTGCTGTGGAGAATACGGTGGATTTAGATTGAATCAGTACAATCTAACTCTAACAGTACCTAAATATCACAATATAGTGTGATGGGTGCATATTTTTATTTGCTAAATATATTTAAGGAAAAATTTATGTGCAAATTTAGAATAGGGAAAAGCATAAATTATGGGAATTCCTCTTCCTAGAGTCTTGCAAGCTTGCTGCAAATCTGGTCCTATATAAACGTTATATTGACAGCATCACAATTATCTGGAAGGGTTCAGACTGAGCTTGAAAATTTTCTTATAGAAATGAATAATAATAACAAAAATTTGAAGTTTACTAGTGAGCAAAGCAAGACAAAAAACAATTTCTTAGATCTTGAGATATTCATACATAAGGGCAAAATTAATACAAAAACATATTTTAAAACTGTTGATGCAAACAACTATGTGCATCAAATTAGCTGTCACCACCAGAGATAGAAAAAGAATATACAAAAAAAAAAAAAACAATTACCTAAGATTAGAAAAAACTGCAGAAATGAAGTTGACTATAATGAACAAACAGAAATACTCAAAACGAAGTTCCTCGCACGAGGATATAATGCAAAAAAGAATGAAAATATTCAAGATACTATTAGTACTATAGACAGAAAAGATCTACTTAGAAAAAAATCTAAAGAGATACATGATGAGGGAAAACTTTTTGTTCCTTTAATCACTACTTACTGCGAAAACAAACATCTGCTAGAGAAAATTGTAAAAAAGCATTGGACGGGGGCGTGCCTAAACTGAGGCCATGCATGGAAGTGTTTTTCAACAACTACATAAATAACTTTAAAAATTTTAAAGATTATTTCCAACTCTCAAGATCTAATTCTGCTTTTTATTTCAACGATCTACCATAGAAAAGATTTGGAGTCGGATGATACTATTTGTATTGAGTTTGCAAACGCAGATGATGCTAATAGACAAAGACTACAAGCGGTGGCCTGCATCATCTACACACACTTCCCTTCCCCCCAGTTAGATGCTTAGCCGGGTAAAGTAGTTTTGACCTGCTGACTTCTACACCATTACGGAGGAATCCTTATGCAGCAGAGGGGAGGGCGATCTTAGCCAAAAAACATCAGGAGGTCACTACATCACACTGAGATCATAATGGAGGCTAAAATCAGAGTTCTTCCAAATCTACTCTCCCATAAATTGGAGCGCCATTTTACCACCCTTGTGGCGCATCTGAGTACAGAGAAGGATAGCATTACACCAAACTGTACTTTCTGAAGCCTCGCTCTCTACACGCACAAGCTACAGTGCACTGACTAGCAGGATAGGGCTGAAACTGGGTCCCCTGGAGAGGTAGCCAGTCGAGAGAGGTCTCCGGTCTGTCTCTGTCCCGTGGTTGTGAATTTTGACTAACTGGTCTGAGGGCAGCTCTTCATGTGTCTCTTTGCTCACAGGTGAAGTTTGTATTTTGAACTGCTGGTGCCAAGGGAGAGAGATCATTGAGAGTGGGCACTTCTGGATTTGTTCTTAAGAGGTTGTCGGAATTGGATAGACTAATGTAGTAATCATATTCTCAAGACATGGAGGACTAACTTGTATCAAAGTTTATGCAATAGGCACTGGTCAACACTTCTGTTGTTAATCTAGTTTCTAATGATAACCCTACGGTTTAATGTTCTGGAGTGTGCAATATTTGGTGTTCAACATTTGTGCTCAGTGTCCATAAAACCTTCACTCATAATACCCTTAAAGGGACAGTCTACACCAGAATTGTTATTGTTTAACAAGGTAGATAATCCCTTTATTACCTATTCCCTAGTTTTGCATAACCAACATAGTTATATAAATACACTTTTTACCTCTGTGATTACCTTGTATCTAAGCCTCTGCAAACTACCCCCTTATTTCAGTTCTTTTGACAGACATCCATTTTAGCCAATCAGAACTGGCTCACTGGATCTCCACGTGCGTGAGCACAGTGTTATCTATATGTCACACATGAACTAACACCCTCTAGTGGTGAAAAACTGTTAAAATGCCCTGAGAGAAGAGGCAGCCTTCAAGGGCTTAGACATTTGCATATGAACCTCCTAGGTTTAGCTTTCAACTAAGAATACCAAGAGAACAAAGCAAAATTGGTGATAAAAGTAAATTGAAAATTTGTTTAAAATTACATTATCTAAATCATGAAAGTTTATTTTGACTAGACTGTCCTTTTAACCCCCTATAAAGCTCACTTTTCCTTGATAGTGGGTACTTCACTTCATTTTATAGCTGAATGTGATCCATTTATAAGGTCTTGAAGGCTTATATATTTTTTCCCACTTGGGTAGATTAAACAGAAGATATTAGTCTATAACTAATTACTAAGACCACCTCTCATATTTTTCCTGGTAACTAATGGGACTTAAATTGTAGAGCTCCTCACTAGTTGTTTGGATTCCTTCCTTAAACTCTTATTAATTTCAATTTATATAAGTCATTATGTTGTTTATACACTACGTTTCCCCTTGTTTAATTATTATAGTAAATATCTCTAAGCTAAGCATACTAATCGTAAACTTTCCCAGGTTATTATCTGGGCTCCTAAACTAGCGGCTCTTTGCCCGCTATAAATTAAATATACAGTTACACGTTTACATTGCGGTTAGTTAAATATTTTGTGAAATCTCACGCTGGTCTGGTAACTCATTTCCACTACGAGTCTCATGTAGTATGATTAATAAATTACAACGTATTACATTTACATATGTCTGGAGTTGTGAGTAGCTGCATGCATTATAATCAGCAATCTAGGGTTGAGGTTAAACACCCCAACAACATGTCTCCTCATCTCTCGTTACTACTCTAAGTTAAGAGCATGGTATGACGCTTATGTGAAATACACGATATAGCATGGGACTGATCGGGTTCCCTGCAGGACAGGGAGCTACCCATTTTGTTATTTCTACTCAGAATAATTACCAGTTACTAGTGGTTTAAAATTTGCCACGGTTTCTAAACTACATAACCTGTTACCTACGCTTGTGGCATGCTATCTAAATTTTGAGTACACATATTGACATAGTAGCTTAGGATATTATGTCTTTTCTGTACTATCTTGTTTATATAGTTATACAATTTTATCTCTTTGCTAGGAGTGTAATGTGATACTACATTTGTGTATTGAGTAACCAGGCTAGTCTAATAATTTGATGTTTCATACTAAATACCTTAGTTATCATACCACCATTATTGTTTAAATATATTAGATGCAATTTTCACAAGGTGGTTTCATGTGTATTGAATAACCATGCTAGTCTACTAATTAGATGTTTCATACTAAATACTTTAGTTACCATTCCACCATTACTGTTTAACCCCTTAATGACCGCAGCACTTTTCCATTTTCTGTCCGTTTGGGACCAAGGCTATTTTTACATTTTTGCGGTGTTTGTGTTTAGCTGTAATTTTCCTCTTACTCATTTACTGTACCCACACATATTATACACCGTTTTTCTCGCCATTAAATTGACTTTCAAAAGATACCATAATTTTCATCATATCTTATAATTTACTATAAAAAACATTATAAAATATGAGGAAAAAATGGAAAAAAACACATTTTTTCTAACTTTGACCCCCAAAATCTGTTACACATCTACAACCACCAAAAAACACCCATGCTAAATAGTTTCTAAATTTTGTCCTGAGTTTAGAAATACCCAATGTTTACATGTTCTTTGCTTTTTTTGCAAGTTATAGGGCCATAAATACAAGTAGCACTTTGCTATTTCCAAACCACTTTTTTTCAAAATTAGCGCTAGTTACATTGGAACACTAATATCTTTCAGGAATCCCTGAATATCCATTGACATGTATATATTTTTTTTTAGAAGACATCCCAAAGTATTGATCTAGGCCCATTTTGGTATATTTCATGCCACCATTTCACCGCCAAATGCGATCAAATAAAAAAAAATTTCCACTTTTTCACAAATATTTTCACAAACTTTAGGTTTCTCACTGAAATTATTTACAAACAACTTATGCAATTATAGCATAAATGGTTGTAAATGCTTCTCTGGGATCCCCTTTGTTCAGAAATAGCAGACATATATGGCTTTGGCTTTGCTTTTTGGTAATTAGAAGGCTGCTAAATGCCCCTGCGCAAAATACGCGTATTATGCCCAGCAGTGAAGGGGTTAATTAGGGAGCATGTAGGGAGCTTCTAGGGTTAATTTTAGCTTTAGTGTAGTGTAGTAGACAACCCCAAGTATTGATATAGGCCCATTTTGGTATATTTCATGCCACCATTTCACCGCCAAATGCGATCAAATTAAAAAAAACGTTAATTTTTTCACAATTTTAGGTTTCTCACTGAAATTATTTACAAACAGCTTGTGCAATTATGGCACAAATGGTTGTAAATGCTTCTCTGGGATGCCCTTTGTTCAGAAATAGCAGACATATATGACTTTGGCATTGCTTTTTGGTAATTAGAAAGTCGCTAAATGCTGCTGCGCATCACACGTGTATTATGGCTAGCAGTGAAGGGGTTAATTAGGTAGTGTGTAGGGAGCTTGCAGGGTTAATTTTAGCTTTAGTGTAGAGTTCAGCCTCCCACCTGACACATCCCACCCCCTGATCCCTCCCAAACAGCTCCCTTCCCTCCCCCACCCCACTATTGTCCCCGCCATCTTAAGTACTGGCAGAAAGTCTACCAGTACTAAAATAAAAGATTTTTTTTTTTTTTAAAGAAAAAAAAAAAGAGCATATTTACATATGCTGTGTTTAGGATCCCCCCTTAGCCCCCAACCTCCCTGATCCCCCCCAAAACAGCTCTCTAAGCCTCCCCCTCTGCCTTATTGGGGGCCATCTTGGGTACTGGCAGCTGTCTGCCAGTACCCATTTTGCACAATCAAATGTTTATTTCTTTTTTATTTTTTTTATTTTTTCTGTAGTGTAGCTTCCCCCCCCCCCACGGACCAACCCCCACCACCTAAATAACGAATAAGGTTTTTTTTTTTAAAATTACTGGTCCCACTTTTATTTTGGGACACATTTTTTTCTGTAGTGCAGCGGTCCCCACCCGGTCTCTGCCCCGGCGCGCGCCCCCTCGTGCACGTGCGCGCGCCCCCGCGCGCGCCCGGACTTGCACGCCCACGATCCCGCCCCCCTCCACATGACCAGGGCCATCAATGGCCGCCACCCACCTCCCACACCGGCTCCCACCCACCAACGATACTGGCCATCGATGTCCGGTGCAGAGAGGGCCACAGAGTGGCTCTCTCTGCATCGGATGGCCATCTAAGGTTATTGCAGGATGCCTCCATATCGAGGCATCACTGGAATAACCGGAAAGCAGCTGGAAGCGAGCAGGATCGCTTCCAGCTGCTTTCCACACCTAGGATGTGCAGGGTACGTTCTCAGGCATTAACTGCCTTTTTTCTGAGGACGTACCCTGCACGTCCTCGGTCATTAAGGGGTTAAATATATTAGATGCAATTTTCACAAGGTGGTTTAATATCAGTTATATATTTTAATAACAAAAAAAGAAAATGAGGTTTCTAATATATTTGTCATGTTTTCTATCGGGTAGATTACGAGTCTTGCGTTATGAGCTGTGCGGTGCTAACGTGCAGTTTTTTTCTCACCGCTCACCTGCAGCGCTGGTATTACGGGTTTTTACAAACCCGGCGTTAAAAGGCAAGAAGTGAGCGTAGAGCAAACTTGAGCTCCATACCGCACTCCAATACCAGCGCTGCTTAAGTGAGCGGTGAGCTGGTTATACGTGCTCGTACACGATTTCCCCATAGACATCAATGGGGAGATCCGGCTGAAAAAAAGCCTTACACCTGCAATAAAGCAGCGTAAAGCTCAGTAACGCAGCCCCATTGATTCCTATGGGGAAACTAAAGTTATGTTTACACCTAACACCCTAACATGAACCCCGAGTCTAAACACCCCTAATCTTACACTTATTAACCCCTAATCTGCCGCCCCCGACATCGTCAACACTTACATTATACTTATTAACCCTTAATCTGCCGCTCCGGACATCGCCACCACCTACATTATACTTATGAACCCCTAATCTGCTGCCCCCAACATTGCGATACCTACATTATATTTATTAACCCCTAATCACCCTCCCCCAATGTCGCCGCAACCTACCTACATTTATTAACCCCTAGTCTGCCGCCCCCAACGTCGCCACCACTATTCTAAATGTATTAACCCCTAAACATAAGTCTCACCCTAACCCTAACACCCCCTAACTTAAATATAATTTAAATAAATATAAATAAAATTTCTATCATTAACTAAATAATTCCTATTTAAAACTAAATACTTACCTGTAAAATAAACCCTAAGCTAGCTACAATATAACTAATAGTTACATTGTATCTATCTTAGGGTTTATTTTTATTTTACAGGCAAGTTTGTATTTATTTTAACTAGGTAGAATAGTTACTAAATAGTTATTAACTATTTAATAACTACCTAGCTAAAATAAATACAAATTGACCTATAAAATAAAACCTAACCTAAGTTACACTAACACCTAACACTACACTACAATTAAATAACTTACCTAAATTAAATACAATTAAATAAATTAAATACAATTAGCTAAATTACAAAAACAAACAAACACTAAATTACAGAAAATGAAAAACAAATTACAAGATATTTAAACTAATTACACCTAATCTAAGAGCCCTATCAAAATAAAAAAGCCCCCCCAAAATAAAAAAAAATCCCTAGCCTAAACTAAACTATCAATAGCCCTTAAAAGGGCCTTTTGCGGGGCATTGCCCCAAAGAAATCAGCTCTTTTACCTGTAAATAAAAAATACAAATATCCCCCCAACAGTAAAACCCACCACCGACACAACCAACCCCCCAAATAAAACCCTAACTTAAAAAAACCTAAGCTCCCCATTGCCCTGAAAAGGGCATTTGGATGGGCATTGCCCTTAAAAGGGCATTTAGCTCTATTGCTGCCCAAAGCCCTAACCTCAAAATAAAACCCACCCAATACACCCTTAAAAAATCCTAACAGTAACCCCCGAAGATTCACTTACCTGGAGAAGTCTTCATCCAAGCGGCAAGATGTCCTCAACGAAGCTGGCAGAAGTGGTCCTCCAGACGGGCAGAAGTCTTCATCCAGACGGCATCTTCTATCTTCATCCTTCCGACGAGGAGGGGCTCCATCTTCAAGACATCCGGCGCGGAGCATCCTCTTCAATCGACGTCTTCTTCAGAATGAATATCTCTTTAAGTGACGTCATCCAAGATGGCGTCCCTTAGATTCCGATTGGCTGATAGCCAATCGGAATTAAGGTAGAACAAATCCTATTGGCTGATGCAATCAGCCAATAGGATTGAGCTTGCATTCTATTGGCTGTTCCAATCAGCCAATAGAATGCAAGCTCAATCCTATTGGCTGATTGGATCAGCCAATAGGATTGAAGTTCAATCCTATTAGCTGATTGCATCAGCCAATAGGATTTTTTCTACCTTAATTCTGATTGGCTAATAGAATTCTATCAGCCAATCGGAATCTAAGGGACGCCATCTTGGATGACGTCACTTAAAGAGATATTCATTCCGAAGAAGATGTTGATTGAAGAGGATGCTCCACACCGGATGTCTTGAAGATGGAGCCGCTCCGCGTCAGAAGGATGAAGATAGAAGATGCCGCCTGGATGAAGACTTCAGCCCGTCTGGAGGACCACTTCTGCCGGCTTCGTTGAGGACATCTTGCCGCTTGGATGAAGACTTCTCCCGGTAAGTGAATCTTCGGGGGTTAGTGTTAGGATTTTTTAAGGGTGTATTGGGTGGGTTTTATTTTGAGGTTAGGGCTTTGGGCAGCAATAGAGCTAAATGCCCTTTTAAGGGCAATGCCCATCCAAATGCCCTTTTCAGGGCAATGGGGAGCTTAGGTTTTTTTAGTTAGGGTTTTATTTGGGGGTTTGGTTGTGTGGGTGGTGGGTTTTACTGTTGGGGGGGTATTTGTATTTTTTATTTACAGGTAAAAGAGCTGATTTCTTTTAGGCAATGCCCCGCAAAAGGCCCTTTTAAGGGCTTTTGATAGTTTAGTTTAGGCTAGGGTTTTTTTATTTTGGGAAGGCTTTTTTTATTTTGATAGGGCTCTTAGATTACGTGTAATTAGTTTAAATATCTTGTAATTTGTTTTTTATTTTCTGTAATTTAGTGTTTGTTTTTTTGTAATTTAGCTAATTGTATTTAATTTATTTAATTGTATTTAATTTAGGTAAGTTATTTAAATTGTATTGTAGTGTTAGGTGTTAGTGTAACTTAAGTTAGGTTTCATTTTACAAGTCAATTTGTATTTATTTTAGCTAGGTAGTTATTAAATAGTTAATAACTATTTAGTAACTATTCTACCTAGTTAAAATAAATACAAACTTGCCTGTAAAATAAAAATAAACCCTAAGCTAGCTACAATGTAACTATTAGTTATATTGTAGCTAGCTTAGGGTTTATTTTATAGGTAAGTATTAGTTTTAAATAGGAATAATTTAGGTAATGATAGGAATTTTATTTAGATATATTTTAATTATATTTAAGTTAGGGGGTGTTAGGGTTAGACTTAGGTTTAAAGGGTTAATAAATTTAGAATAGTGGTGGTGACGTTGGGGATGGCAGATTAGGGGTTAATAAGTATAATGTAGGTGGCGGCGATGTTAGGGGCGGCAGATTAGGGGTTAATAATATTTAACTAGTGTTTGCGAGGCGGGAGTGCGGCGGTTTAGGGGTTAATATGTTTAATATAGTGGCAGCGATGTCCGGAGTGGCAGATTAGGGGTTAATAATTTTATTATAGTGTTTGCGATGAGGGAGGGCCTCGGTTTAGGGGTTAATAGGTAGTTTATGGGTGTTAGTGTACTTTTTAGCACTTTAGCTATGAGTTTTAAGCTACGGCTTTGTAGTGTAAAACTCATAACTACTGACTTTAAAATGCGTTAGGAATCTTGGCGGTAGAGGCTGTACCGCTCACTTTTTGGCCTCCCAGGCAGAAAAGGCTTTATGAAATTTACATAAGTCGGTTTGCGGTAAGGCCAAAAAAGTGTGCGGTACACCTAAACCTGCAAGACTCGTAATAGCAGCGGGCGTAAAAAAGCAGCGTTAGGACCTGTTAACGCTGCTTTTTCACCTTACCGCAAAACTCATAATCTAGGCGGTTGTTTCCTTCACATAGGTTCATACTATTTTCATAGCATGATGTTATTTTTATATAAGGTTTCCTATATCTAATGCCTATATGTAACAGGACAAAGTGATTTCTTGTCTGTGCTTTTTCTTTTTGATAAAAACCTCAATAAAAGAAACATGATTTATAAAAAAAAAAAAAAAGCATTGGACAATTTGAAAAAGTAATGACAGATCGGGAGAACTATTACCACAGAACCCAAATATAGTGTACTAGTTGATAAGCCTGCCCAGAGGGCAGTCTGTGTGTTAAAAATGTAAACCCCCACCCCAAGCTACAACAAATAAAAAAGTAAAAATACAGAAAAAAATGAACAAACCTATCCAAAATAATACAATTAAACTAATAACCCTATAAAAATAAAAAATCCCCCTCCAAATAAAAACATCCCCTAAGCTAATACTAAACTACCAATAGCCCTTAAAAGGGCTTTTTGTAGGGCATTGCCCTAAAGAAATCAGCTCTTTTACATTAAAAATAAACAAGGTCCCCCCCAACAGTAAAACCCCCACCCACCAAAACCCAAAATTAAAATGAACCTAACACTAATAAACCTAAACTACCCATTGCCCCTAAAGGGGCATTCAGCTCTTTTTTACTGCCCTTAAAAGGGCACTCAGCTCCTTTCGAAATTGCCCAATGAACCCTAAAAAACAAAACTCCCCCAAAAATTTTAAATAAACCTAACACTAAAGCCCCAAATAGGTACTCACGGTTTCAGAAGTCCGGTGGAGGTCTTCCAGGCGGGTCATCATCTTCATCCACAGCGAAGGTGGCACGCATCATAGGGATTAAGTTAACTTTTTAAATTTTTGATAGGGTTGTTTATTATTTTTAGTAATGTTAGCCTTTTTTATTTTCTGTAATTTTAGATTAATGTAATGTAGTATTTGTTTTTTATGGTGTTAGGTTAGGGGGCTTAGTCATTAAATTAGTTTTTTGCGTTGTGGGGGTTGGCGGTTTAGGAGTTAATAGGTAAATTAAGTTTAATGCGTTGTGGGGGGTTGGCGGATTAGGGGTTAATAGATGTATTAGGTAGTTTGCGATGTTGTGGTTGGCGGATTTAGGGGTTAATAATTTTATTGGGTATTTATTTTTCTTTTCTTAATACTTTGTGCGGGCGGTTAGTTTATTTTTTTTCCTAATAGTTTGTATGGGCGGTTCGTTTCTTTTTTAAATACTTATTGCAGGTGTTTTTTTTGTTTTTTTTGTAATGCTCCGTTTGCCTTCGCTGCATCTCAGTGAATTCCGAAAATGGCAGGGTGGTGAAATAATCCACCCTTTTTTCTTATTTTTTTCCTTGTTCAATTATATTAGCTTTTGCCCATTCTAAATTTGCACATACATTTTTCCTCTAAATATATTAAGCAAATACAAATATGCACCCATCATGCTATATTGTGATATTTAGGTACTGTCATTCAATCTAAATCCACTGTATTCTCCACAGCACAGATATTTATATAGTACTCTGTCACCATTGGAAAACTTGTATCCGTTAACACTCCTCCTATATGCACTTTCACCACTCCTCCTAAATGCACATTAAAGACTCCTGCACCTTTTAAGATCTCTCCTATGTGCACTTTAAACTACTGTTCTGTATATATCAATAGGAATGTTCTACTATTTAATTTCTACTAATATGTTATTCATATGCTATGAAATGAACCTCATTATCATTAGAGTTGTGCAGAATATATAGCATGTATTTTCAAAATTTTAAATTCAAGTTTTTATAACTAACATTTTAATATCTGTAATCCCATGCATAAGTAATATTTCGATATGCACTACTATGGTATAAATTTTGTATCTGTTTGTGTATAAAACATCATAATGAAAGTGTAATATATATATAGATATGGACAATATCAAATTAATTAATTTACACCGCAATTAAAACACCAAATCTTGGTTTTAAAAAGCACCATCTGCCACCAATAAAGACAGAGCTTGAGAAAAGCCATCAGCCAAAACGCGTTGCTCTAATTTTGCCCCGCCAGGGCACCCGTGGTGTATCCAATCTTTGTGACCATAGCAGACATTCGAAATTCACAGAGTGAAAGTTTCCAGCTTACCAAAAAGGAGAGAGAGTGAATAGCTGAAAGAGGTTTGCTGTACACCCCGAGACCACTACCCTAAAAAGGGAATCACTGAGGGAGGACATCTTTTGAAATCCACGGTGTAAGTACCTAATAACACCTGTATTTTGAAACTTCTTACATACTTGTAACAAGGATTTCCTATCTCACTACAGGAATCGTGGATTGTCTCCTGCATCTGCATTTCTGCCATTTGCTGTAATCCTTGGATCCCGGATTTAATCTGTATACCTTATTTGCCACGCTTCTATGTTTTATCTGTGAACCTAACACAATGATATCCATTTATGTAGTGGATCTACACATTATTTGGCTCATGTATTGAGGCCCTGTGTGCGCAGCACATATGTATTTGTGATTTGATTTCAAAAGAAATGTTATTGTTTTTATGTTCGACCAATCCTGCATTATATTGTAATACATGAATTCATGTTTTATTCTGCTTAATAAACTTTTCTAATTACGCTTTTATCCTATTCCAATAAATTGCTTTATATATACTCATATATTTGCACATATCTTTTTCTCTTAACAATATAGCACTTAGATACTACAGTAATTCAGCTTTTCTAGCGCCCTGGCACAGAGTTTTTTGTGTCTTCACACTTATCATCTCATATCCATGCTATAGGTGATATGTAGGTGCAAGGGTTTCCCCAGTTGGTGCTGCAGCTGTGTAGGGCATGATACTGATGTTTTTCCTGTCATATATTAGCTCACACAAATCAGACATATAGCAGCCATGCTTCCCTCTCTCTCCTTTCTCTGTGCTCAGCTCACCAGGTATCTCTACATCATAGTGAGATTTTCAGCAGCGCTCACACTTAAGATCTCTGGACTTCCATATCAACCACTCCAACCTTGGCCATCTTCTTCAGATGACAGTTGCCACTTTAAATGCTTGGTGTAATATCACGCGGTAGTATAGTAAAATAGGAGGTTTTGACCGTGAAATTGTCTTAAACATGTCCAAAATGCCATTTTGAGGACGTATCAAGTTCCTATAAGTATCAAATTTGAAAAGTAAAAACAGGACTCAAAAAGGTGTTGAAATGACACAAAAATGGATTGTGATCAAAGAGAACTTTTTGGCCCCATAGGAGAAATAGGGCTTTTGTTGAGGATCCAAAACCCATTTACAAAAGTGCACTATTGTGATTGTGCCAAATTGAAACGTAGCCTTTTTGGCCAGAAAGCCAATAGATAGTGATCGACGCTATGATTACTAATAAAGCATGGCTTTTTAATTGCACAATTGCTTACATTTATTTTTATTTAATGACTGCACACTAACAACTTTTATTTTATGGTCCCTTCTTTCCTGTGAATTAATTAGATAATGTTGGCGTGCTATTCAGCGCTCCCGCTCGAGCATAAACTTCACTAGAAGTAAGCTTTTTGCACACGTTGGGTAGGGCACATATTACAAGTTGAAAGTAAAAAGTTTGTGTGCAAGCAAAACCCGGCACACGCTAACTTCCGGAATTTGGATATCGCGACCACACTAACTTTTTCTCCCCATAGTCTTCATTGAAGAGAGCAGAAGAAAAAAACTAACACATCGCTTGCGTGCTAACCCAACAGGAGTTATGAATATTTAACATACTGGTACCTGCTGCCTTTTGCATTTCAACCTGGCTCTGTAGCCAGTTGGGGGCCCTTTGTACTAAGACTGCCCAAAAAACCCAATTTATTACAGCTACAATTTATTTGCACTGATATGTAGCTGTAATATATAAATAATGTATAATGTATGTAGTGTATAATACCGGCAGAGTGAATATGTCCAGCATGTTTACATAAAAATAAAGCGTGGAACAAACTTGCCCTTGCTTTAGCATAATATGTTTTTCTTATACTATGCTACATACAATAACATATACAATATCTTTGAAGTAGAATCTACTTGCAAATTGTGATCACAGTAAGATGTGCTGTGCCATACAAAATCTATTATGAGTAATGTAATATTTTAAATAGGAAATATTCTATGAAAACAAGTTTGGAAGTTGAAAAAGGAAATCACATGCAGCTATAAGAGGCGAGACAGAACATATCTATGTAAATGGCTTCCTGATATGATTGTATCACCTTCAAGAAGGAATACATTCAACGTATCATACAGCATGTTACTCTTTAAATATTAAAGAGCACTAAGGTCAACTATTTTCTTTCATGATTCAGATATAGCAAACATTTTTTTTTTAAATTACCAAGTTTCTGAGGCACCAGCTCCTACTAAGCATGTGCAAGAGTTACAAATGCAGGTGTGGGCACAGCACTTTTTATGAGCAAACAAAGGTGGTTTATCAAACCCCAAATTCAGCAAATGAACAATGTCCTCCAGCTTCCAAGATTCTTGAAGCATGAGTAAGGGCATGTTGTAGCCCGAAACATTGCTGTTTATTGTATCGGACCCATGTTTTGCTGAATAAAGGTCTATTTTAAAGAATCTTGGAACCTGAAGGACATTGTTTATGTGCAAAAGTTCACAGTGTATACGTATACTAGTCTGTGATTTACCAATGGCTTTCTCAATTAAGAAAATTGTGAGCCGCCAATTATAAATTAAAACTTAAATTTAATTGCTAGATAATAATAAATAAAAAAAGGGAACACATCAGAATAACACCAAAGCTTACGTGTTTTAGCCTGAGCCGTAATTATAACTTGCTGATCACCTGATATACAAAGCTCTATTTAAAATACTTATGTGATGAAAGTGGGAAGTGACGTCACCAGATGGGGCCGTGGTTTAGGGGATTGATTGTCTATGTCGCAGTTACCAAGTTAGATGTGTTGTACAAGCTGTATACTTTGATGCTCTGCAATAAAATAGTGTTGTACCTTCTATGCTGTGTCCTGCATCTCATGACATGGTGACAGAAGTACTTGCCTGCGCTTCTGTTTCCTGATTAATGACGATATTGAAGTTTACCCCACCTGAGCCTTTTGATTTCTCTCAGCCTGCAGCTGGGCCCACATGGCGTCAGCGGTTTCAACGCTTCAGGATTGCTTCCAAGCTGGACAAGGAGAGTAGTGAAGTACAAGTTAATTTCTTTTATACTCTATGGGGAAAGATGTGGAGCCAGTGTTCAATGCCTTTACTTTTCAAGAAGGGGAAGAATTTGACTTTGAAATAGTTATGAACAAACCCAGTGCTCACTTTGTGCCCAAAAGAAATGTGATTCATGAGAGGGCTTGTTTTTACAAACTTGCTTAGCATGTGGGAGAATCTGTGCGCAGCCTGTATGAACTAGCTGAATTCTGTGAGTTTGGTGTTGCTAAAGAGGAGCAAATCAGAGACAGAATAGTCATAGGAATTGCAGATGCTGAAGTCTCACTGAAGCTACAGTTGGAGGCTGATTTAACATTGGATGGGGCTATTAGGATGGCCCGCCAGAGTGTTAACAAAGTAAAAAAGTATCCAGCGCCTGGAATAGTATACCTGCTACACTATAAAGAAGACCCCCTAATAGGTCTTGATAAAAGATACAATGTTGGATATATAGGAGCGCCAGAGGCTATGGTATACCACAGGAAATATGGTATTCTGTACCAATCACGTCCTGAATTGTGTCAGGATGATCAACTCAATCTATTATAAAATACAATCCACCAATAAATCCTACGATTGATTAAAATAAAATATCAATTTATTAAAATACATACATACTAACCAGATATATTTATATAAAAAAGAGTAAAACCATAAATATAAATGAACAAACCTAAACAAATAGGTATAAGGTGATCTGTCGAGTGGATAAATTAGAATAAATAGACCCTATGGGGCAGCTTTGCCATCAAACTATTAGGAAGGTTGCGTATTTGAACTACAGGTGTGGAAAATTGTCTACTTTGAATACAATATGTATTGGATTAGACCACCATAAATCAACTTAAAAATAAAAATACAAACGTGTGCCACATAATGGCACGCCAGAGTGAACTGGTGAAAAAGCAAAGTGCTGATCTGAGGTCCGAGAGTATTGTGGATGAAGTGCAGCAGTTCAGGAGAGCTGTTAGTGAAAGGCACAGTGTAAGCATTAGACCAAGGGCAACAGGCCCAGAAGCGGATGGGCGCAGCATGCTCGCTGCACGCAGTGTAACCGTAGCCACGATCAGAGTGTCGTATGCCCTGCTAAAGACAAAAGATGTAGACAATGTAACCAAATGGGCAATTTTGAAGTGGCATGTAAAACTGAATACATTAAGGAGATGCAGTTGGATAGTGACCAGGAGGGTCAAGAAGTGTCCTTTGTAGGGTCCGTTGTTGAACGGTCTGGTTTAGATGAAGGTTGGCGGGTTACTCTTACTGTAATGGGAGCCAAAGTTGCCTTTAAGATTGACACAGGAGCAGACATCACTGTTATGTCCCTTGCAGCATTCATAAAACTGCCTTGACAGCCTCAGCTGGCTAAAGTTACAACAAAAGTTCATAGTCCTAGTGGCCGCATCGATTGTGCAGGGAAATTTCTTGCCAGTTGCGAGTAAAAGCAGAGGAAATTCACCATGTGGGTTCATGTGATTAGAGGTCAGTGTGTTAACAACCTATTGAGCAGAAAAGCAGCCTGTGGTTTGGGCCTGGTCACCAGAGTGAATGAGGTTTCAGAAGACATGTTTGGTGAATTGGGCCTACTGAATTACAACCCAGTCCGAATATCACTTAAAGGTGACGCAGTCCCATACAGCATTACCACTACTCGTAGAATTCTGTCAAGGTATATGTAAGGGGTTTTTTTTGTTTTTTTTTACCAGTCTTAATATATTAGGCATATAGTCACACACATAGGGCCAAATAAAACAGTGTACATATCCTAACATAAATCTTGACCTATTTTTACTCTAAAATATTTCCATTTATCCAAAAATAAGGGCTTGGCGTATACACTGTTGGGGTTTTTCAACTTTTGCAATTAAAATAACAGAAAACCAAAAACTAAGAGGAAAAAAAATAAATAAATAAACCTTCTCCCCCCCACCGGTAATACATAACTGTAGGTGTTATAGGAAGATGATCTTATCCCACACTTCGTGTCTCATATAGTTATCTCACGACAGCCAGTTACCCAATCTGATGGAAACAACTCGAGTATAACCAACTGTAAAAAGGCTATAGAGTTTAAGAAAGGAAGTAAAATACGTCTTTGAATAGTGAGAGGATAAGACCTAATTAACGGAAGCCAATCCAGAAGAAAGATTCTTACCCTATTTTCCACTAAAAATTTTGTGTGGAAAGATTCAAATAAGATCTGAAATTGAATTTCTTTAAGGAAACACGTAAAACTCAGAGCTGCATGACTCTTCCAGCCCTTGGCTATTAACTGTCTTGCTGTCAAAATAATTGTGTTTAATATTTTTATCGGCCGTTTGGATTCTAGGTCCGAATTCGTTAGAAAGAATATCCCTTCCGCAGAGAACAGGCCCAAGTCTTTATACAACTTGCTATACCAGAACCTAATCTTTTGCCAAAACTGTTGAACTTTAGGACACGACCAGAACATATGGAAAATGTCAGCCTTGTCAGAAGAACAGCGTGGACACAAGAAAACTTGTGTCGGATAATATCTGGACATTTTATCAGGGGTGAGATAATAGTTATTAATTAATTTAAGATGCGCTTCTCTCCATGAAACAGAAATCTGTAACTTTTCTAACTCAAAAAAACTTCGCTCAATTCTATTCTCCTCTAGTTGCGGGAAATACCTTTTCCAGAAATTATATAATTTATCTGCGAATAATTCCCCCTGTTTAGCCAAGAGAATGTCATAGATCAATGATATTGAAGAGCGACCTAACGAAAATTGACTAATTATATTCTTAATGTCCATCCAGTCAGGGAATACTGCAGTATCCCACTTCTGAGAGAATACGTAATGCCGTAACTGAAAATAGGCATATAGATTCGATCTGGATAGATTGAACTTCCGAAACAGTAACTCTGATGTGAGCAATTGGTTAGAGTCGAATAACTGATGAATATACACCAATCCAACCTCTGCCCAGAGCCTATAAACTCTCTGATTTATACCTGGCATAAATTCAGGATTACCTATTATAGGAAAAAACTCTGAAAATACTGGAGCAATTTTCAATACCCGACAAATATTATGCCATGCCAGTATGACATTTTTGAAAGAAATCAATTTACTTATATTTAATGGTAGACTTTTCAGAGAACAATGAAGAATAGCTTTCAATGCAAAAGGCGAAATCAGAAATGATTCTAACTCCAACGAAACAAACTTATTTGACTCAGTGATCCAATCAAAGGCCAGCTTGGCTAGACAAGCCCAATTGTACAATCTAAAATCTGGCAAGGCTACACCTGCCCATGACCGTTTTTGCATCAGTCTATTCAGACCAATCCTTGGTTTTTTACTGCCCCAGATAAATTTGGATTGCCAAGACTGTAAGTCATGAATATCTTTGTTAGTCAATAGTAACGGGAGATTTTGTAAGGGATATAGAATCCTTGGAAGAATGATCATTTTTATTAAATTAACTCTTGCTGATAAGGAAATTGGGAGAGAAGACCAATTTACTAGATCATTTTTAATTTTCAACAAAACCGGGAGAAAATTTAATTTATACCACTTAGCGGGATTTCTGTGCAGGAAGATACCTAGATACCGGAAAGACTCCACCACTTTGAAGGGGTGATCTACCCACTTAGGGCCATTCCTATGTAACCAAAGGAGTTCACTCTTATCATAATTAATTTTATAGCCTGAGAAAGAAGAAAAAGAGTTAAATAATTGCAACAATGAATGAATAGAATATTGTGCATTATCCAAAAAAATCAATAAGTCATCCGCATAGAGAAGAGTTTTTAGCTTGGTAGAACCCAGGGGGATCCCAGGTAAACTATCCCTTAATAAGATGGCAAACGGCTCTAATGCCAAATTAAAGAGCAGGGGGGAGAGGGGGCATCCTTGCCGAGTCCCTCTTTTAAGTGATATATATGTAGAAGAATGGCCATTGATGTAGAGAAATGAGATAGGATTTTTATATAAATTCCTAATAAATTCTAGAAACTGATGCTTAAATCCAAATCGTTCAAGAGCTGAAAACAAATAGTTCCAATTGACTGCATCAAAGGCCTTCTCCTAAATACCGTAAGGATTGCTGCCGAGCTGACCTTCTCAAAGTCATCACTCTTGGAGTCTAAGTTCCAGGCAAAATCCAAAAAAGAGGTGACTTTGCGGATATTCTTAAGGGAATTCCTATCCTTCATAAACCCCGTTTGATCTGGATGAATGACTCTATCCAGTAATTTGGCCAGCCTAGCTGAGACAATGGCCGTCAATAGTTTATAGTCTGCATTTAGTACAGAAATAGGTCTATAAGACCCAGGATCCTCCGGGTCCTTACCTTTCTTTAAAATCAATGAAATACGAGCCGCCGAGAAATAATTCGATATTGAATTGCTAGAAGAAAAATAGAAATTAAAGAGGTTGACTAAAGGTCCGTTAATTTCTTCTTTCAAAATTTTATAGAACTCCACCGGAATAAAGTCTGGTCCTGGGGATTTATTGATATTCGCTGCTTGAATGGCATCTAGAACTTCTTCCCCTGAAATAGGACTATTGAGGCCTGACAACTCTTCCTCAGAAATACTAGGTATTTTAACACTGGCCCAAAAATTCGCTGCGTTATCCATATTGACCTCTGAATCTGAGTACAAATGTTGAAACATCTTAAAGAAAACTTGACTAATATCATCTACATGGTATATTTATTGTTCTCACATTTAATAACAGAAATGACATTCTTACTTTTCCTGACCTTCACTAACCTGGCCAAAAATTTGGCCGAGTTCCCATAATGTCCCCTGAATTGATAGTTAATTTTTACTTCTTCTTCTTGGGATCTTTGTTTCAAATAAATATCTCTTTCCCTTTTAGCTTTGCCATATCTATCCCAATTATCCTTAGTCTTATCGACGTAAAACTTCCTAAGTGCATTCCTGACTTGTGCGGCTAGTTGAGATTCCTGGGCCAGAGCTTTCTTCCAAGTACTCAAATAAAGTTTAATTTCCCCCTCAATACAGCTTTCGCTGCCTCCCAAAAAACCTCAGGTTTACCAAATTGCCTTAAATTAAAGGTGGCATAGTCCTTCCATTTCTGTTTTAACCAATTGATGAACCTGGGGCTATCAGTGAGAAAGCGGGGAGAAAAAAACAAAGTATTTTGACTCTTGGGGGGGGGGGCAATGGATAAGAGTGTAAATAAAATTACTGCATGGTCCGAAATAACAATATCATGTATATCTGCCTCAGATCTACATAATGCTAAAGATTTAGATATTAGGAACAGGTCTATTCTAGAAAATTTCATATGAGTTTTGGACTCGCAGAAAAACTACGTTGCTCCGGGTTTTTAAGTCTCCATATATCTATTAAATTCAGTTCATGACAGAATCTTTTAAAATATTTTGCAACTTTGTAATTTTCCCGTAAGTTTTTTGAGGACAACCTATCCAAGACAGGGCACAACGTCATGTTGAAATCTCCCCCTAATATTAAATTAGCTGCTGAGGAGAGAAATAACTTACTCTTAATAGAATCCCAGAAAGCAGGAGAGAATAAATTAGGGCCATATAAATTACATAGAACAAAGTCGCAATCCTTAATCTGAATATGTAAAATCAAAAATCTTCCCTCCGGTTCAACCTCCGTTTTAACAATTTTATAATCTAAATTTTTATGCAACAGGATTGCCACTCCGCCGGGGCTGCAACACATTCCCCCACCCACTTACACTTCAGTTTAGCCACTTCTATCATTAAGATGTGTTTCTTGCAGCATTACTACCTCAGGATTAAATTTAGCCAAGTACTTAATGATTAATTTGCGTTTTCTAGGAGATGTTACCCCCCCAACATTCCAGGAAAGTATATTAATCTTAGAAGCCATCTAATTAAATACCATGTTTACTTAATACTCTAAAACCGGTGATGATGGGAAGAGGGAAAAAAAAAAAAGGAATTTAAAAACAAAAAAAAATAGAACAAAAATATGCTTCCTCTCCTAGGAACAAATACCCAGCCTGGGCACCATTTAAACCATGAGTATATAGTAATACATTTCAGACTAACACTTTTTTTCCCTTTTTTTTAAAAAAATCTAAAAACAATATATCAAACAGAGATGCGTCAAAGATAAAATCAGCAATAAGAAAATAAAAATTCAATCCAATATACATCAGGTTTGTAAAAGATGAATTCCCCAATACACTACAACGCATCAATAAACTCCTGAGCCTCTTGGGGATTATTAAGAACATGCTTGATGCCATTCTCATCCACTATAATCTTAGCAGGGTATGTTATCCAAACTTTCAAGCCTTTACTGGTGATCCTGGTACAATAGGGGATCATTTGTTTCCTCTTAACAGATGTCTCTACCAAGAAATCTTGAAAAAATAATAATTTATTTTTCTCAAAAATAAATTCCCCTGACTTTCTGTATAGTTTTAAAAATTCAACCTTGTCCTGATATCTAGGCAACTTAAAGATACACATTCTACTCCTATTAGCAGTAGTTACACTTGCTTTGGTATATCCAACCCTATGCGCTCTTTCCACTTCAAGGGGCAATTGTTGGGCGGGGAAACCTAACGCTTTGGGGAGTAGCATAGAGTTAACCTTTAACAGGTCCTCATACTCAGGGGATTCGGGAAGTCCAATAATTCTGATATTATTCCGCCTGGAGCGATCCTCGAGGTCCTCCAGGCGGGATTGTAAGATAGAAATTTTGACTTCATGGTCATGCACTACTTTATCTTGGACATTAGCCCGATCCTCCAAGTCTGAGATCCTGTTTTCTGACTCATTTATTCTTGAAGCAAATTGCTTAACCTCGTTTGACAATGATACAATATCTGTGGATATCCTGCTAAGCTCTTTCTTAATAATATCAAATTGGGGAGTGAAAATGTCAGTTAATTGTGATAGTAAATTACCTACATCTAGGTGGGGTGTACCCCCATCCAACAGGGGATCTAATGAAGTGTCTACACTCCTAACCTTTCTGTCCTTGATTTTAGGTGGCATTATGGGGGAACTTTGTTTCGTGTGAGTAATAAATCTTTCCATGTACCCAGTGATTGAAAAATATGTGAAAACGCAAGCAACAAAATACAACCATACAACAAATGTGATATCAATACAATGAACACATTACGACTCCTAAATAAATAGGAGATAGCAAGAAAAAAAGAAAACTTCTACTGTGAAAGTTATTTTTTTTTTCCTCCCTTGAAGGGATACACAAAGAATATATTAACAAGTGAGATTAGGGCCTTTAACGTGAATACGTGTCAGTTATAGAGAGTGGACAAATAAGGGGATATGTCACCTAGATTCAGCAGCTAGCCACTATATCTTGGTACCAAAATATTGAGTAATATTTCTCATAAAGAACACCAAAGAAAGAAAAAAAAGAGAAAAAAAGGAAGAGAGAAAAAAAAAGAAAAAAAAAAAGCCAGCAAAAGAAACAAACAAAATAATAAAATATCAGCAAACACAGGATTGCTCAACCAAAGAAATAGACAGTCACGTATATACTGCTTGTGACTTTTATTCCTTTCTCCTTCTCCCCTCTGTGTTTTTCTAGCAGGTTCAAATGGTGACTAGACAGGGAATCAAGGGGCTCCAAAAGCAGCAAAAAGTTCCATCAACTGAGAGGGGTAATAATGTAAAAAGGTAGGTCACCAGCTTACACAGTTCAGCAATTATCCCCTAAAAAAAATAAAATAGAGGGATGTCCCAAACAAGTCACATAATAGAAAGGTGTATCTCCTTATCGATCTCCAAGCTGTGTCAGCTTTTATGTAGACCAAAGCAAATTTACCCATCACACCAGAAATGTGAAAATAATCATTCTTGCCGAACACTCAGGCTCCTTATTTCACACAAGCTGGGGTAAGAGGAAAACAACAAGGTGGCTGGAAACATACAAAAGGCTCCACATTAGCTCATATCAGGTCAGCCTCCCAGGGAGAGTCAGTAAGCTGCGCCCTTTGCTGATCTCCTATAATTGTCAAGGTATATGTAAGGTTAATAAATATATATATTTTAATAATATTTTTTAATGGTAAATAAATATATGTATTTAATTAGATATCTGACTGGTCAGTAGAAAATGATTAATTTTATTCAGAAAAACTGACTTCAATCATGTTTAGTTTTCCCCCACTCAGCATGTAAAGTTATTCTAAACACACAAGTGAGGAAAATAGAGCATTTGGTTTAATTAAAATTTAACAACCATTTCAGGAGACTATATGTGTGACTGCCTGGAATTGTGAGATAAAATCTCTTACCCCTCACAAATGTTGCCTAAGAGTCTAACCTAGGTGAGACATTTTGTGAGACAGTAACCCTGTACATTTCAAATGCAAATAACCCCTGCTGTGTGGCTCTGACACTTGGATACACGTAATGCAGACACTACGTCTGGGGGGGGGGGTATGCAAGCAAATGAAAATTATAAGAGCAACTGAGTTAATGAGATATCTGGATGAATGAATATATGACAGTGTGTGATGTGCTGGATTTTTGTATGGTTTTGAACACTGCATAGAAATGAATGTGTATATATATATATATATATATATTTTTTTTTTGAAAGCATAAAATGTCTTAGCCTCTTTGTCTTTAAAGAATATAAATAGATATTTGTGGACCTAAAAAAAGAAAAGATTAATTTCAGGTGGACCATGGGAAAATTCATGCAGGCAGAACATGTTGGAGATATAGAACAGGCTGTATTTGTGTAAATGCATGTATAACAGATGTATAAATGCCATTAATTTCAAAATAATTAGCAGTATTGATTTGCTTAAATATAGTATAATGCTAAAGGCACATGATATTTCATATCAATATAATCAGAAAATTTATATGATGCTGCTCCATCTATAATTAATATTGTGAGAGATTAATACAAGAAGTTATGGCAGTTATTACATATTTTAAAGAAATATTTTCTTTCACTGTTAGAAATGTTCAAATGAATCTGTGTGTGTTGTCATGCTTCCCCCGGTGCTGCGATGCGAGAACTACAGCCAGAAGGCTTTTTGGCTGTTTAAAAATGAAATTTCAAAGGGCCAATCCGAGACAAGGTTTCCGTTTCGGCGTTCTCAGTGATTGAGAACTTATTTAAGTTAATGCAAGAGAGAGAAACAGGACAGACAGATGCTGCTGAGCTGATTCTTATAACTGGTGTGCTGGGCGTGAGATACCATTTACTCTGGCAAAGCTAATCTACCTTTTCTCATTGATTGCAATATATACTTATTGGTATTTCTGAGGTGAGATTAAAACCTGCTGAAAGATATTGGATATCGATTGGTGATCATCTCGGTAATGTATTAAGAGATTACTGTAGCAAATAAATTTAAAGAGCAGTTTGGATTTTAAGCTAGCATTTCATAGCCTGTTTATTGTTAAACTAATCCTAAATTTTAAATTGTTTATCTGTGCAAATATATAATTATAAGTCAGAATTGGGTTTTTGCATAAATAATATATACAATTTCTGATGTTTTAAATTAGAATTGTGTTAGAGTAAAGCATGGGTAAATAGCTGAGTATTTTACTTAGAATCCCATTGTGTTAATTGAATGAAAGGCTATTTGTAAATAAGGTTGGTTTTTAAAGGTAAACTTTTATGAGTTTTGTAAGAAGTATAGCATATCTAAATAGTCTTTTTAAACGTATATAATATTGTGTCATATTCTGGTATTACAAATATATTCCAACATGTTCATAGATATTAACTAAATAAAATAATTCAGATATTTATATTAATTTTATGGTTTCTAGTAGATGCATATTGATTGATGGTTTATATTTTAAAGGATAATTATTAAATGTATTGTATCATAGCCCTGCCATAGACTGATATATTATTTGGAGAGCACTACTGAAGATTTTTATAAATATACTGACATATTGTTATATCCTGTGGGGTCATGTTATGCACAATAACATGTATTGGAATAGTTCCAATATTCACCAAAGGAGTGTGGGCCATAGTAACACCCAGATTTTGTATTCTATGGGAGAGGCAAATTAGTGTTTCAGAAGTTTTTAATTTCTGACCTCTCTTTACCTGTAAGGGTAAAAGAAATTTATCAGCCCCGGCAGGAATTATAACATCGCTAGACACCTGCATATTCACAGCATATCGCAATTGCTGGTTTGATTTCAGGGCTGCACTTTCATCCTGAAATACTTCAGGGTCCCCCTTTAACCTGCTCCACAGGCAAGAATTAATCAAATCTATTTGTATGGCATATCTATGTAAGATATTATTGCCAATGTATATTTGATTATGGGGAGTATTTAAAACTAAAAACAGGTGCTTCACTGACTTATTACCGATAGATATATATAATAAGCACTTAGCTGTGATGTTATAGCTTTCAAACCTGTTATCCAGGTTGTGGACACAGTGGTCTTGGGGAGAAAGATATTTAATCACTTTAGGTTCAGCTATCTGTGCTAACAAGCCTTCGCTTATATAGATAGCTTCCTGTTTTAAGTTTAATTTAGCATACTTGGTTTTACCAAGGCCATGCATTTGTATAGGGATAAATAGATCCTCTTTAACTCTCTCAATCCCTGTGAGGTATTGAGCGTGGCCCCCTTAGGGATTTTATGATCCCCCTTGTGGAGAGATATGGTTAATACGTCGCCGTCTAGGGAAATATTCGCTATCTTTCCAGGCAAAATTTTAAAAGTATTACCATCAGAGCCACTTAAAGGAGTCTGATCATCTATTTGTAAAATAGTGATTTCAGGTACAGAGTTATTCCTGAAATGAATCTCCACAGCATCTGGCTTCTCTTCCACCACGTGACAGCTATGTCGGGGGCAAGATATACCAGATTTCTCATAATTGATAGGCCTTTTAACTTGTGACCAAATTACATTATTTATGCAATCAATTATGGTGCTTAATCGCTTCAGGAGATCACTAACAATAATTAACCGATCAGTTGGCAGATCCACTATGACAGGGTGTCTTATGACCCTGTTCCCCAGTTTTAATTTTAACCAGGCAGTACTGTAAACTTTTAGGGAGTCACCCCCAACTCCTATTAGAGAACCATCAAATTCTCTTATTTTAGGTTTGTGGGGTGTTAGCTCATTTAGCTGTGTGTAGTACCTGTGGGATAAAATAGTTGCCTGAGACCCAGTATTAATTAATCCCATGATAGGGTTGGAGACTGAATCTTGCAGCTCAGCTAATACATAATATCTTCCTGCAGTTTCTACCATTTCAAACATAAAATTTGCATTATTGTACATCTGTGGGCTTCGCCACGTGTTACCTGAATTCGCCATGTTTTCCCGTGCAGAAGGAACTTCATACCTACTGGTTCCCTCTATGATAGGGTTGGCTGGATTCTTGTGTACCGCATCTGTGGAAATAAGGTTAAGAGAGTGCTGCAAAGGAAGAGATTTGTTAATTTTTCCCGGATGAGGTTGCTTGTCATCACAGCTAAATCGTCCGTTTACGGTCTGTGGGGAGAGAACATGATTAGTATCATTGATATTTATTATTACATTTTGTATATCTCTCCCCTCCCTCTCAGGTGATACTGCATTATTTATGACTGTGCCTGTGGTCCACTGCTGACCACTGGCTGTACCCCTAAAAAAGTATTGTTCGGTTGCTGAGCCGTAGAAGGTTGACTCATATTAGCAAATTGTTCATTCAGCCAATTTAACTGGGTAAAAAGCATATCTACCTGATTGTACAAATTACCTCTACCCCTGGGCCTATCTCTTGATGCCCCATAATAATGATTCCTGGACAATTGGGTTCCCTCAGAATCAGGGCCGCTATTTCTATTTTGGCGTGGTTGCCCCTGGGGTTCAGCTTGTTCAGTATTAGTACTTTGGGGAGCATTATATACTTGGGGTGTCTGGTTACCCTGAGAATATCTTCACCATCTATTGTATCTACCTTTGCGTGGGTACCAATTATTTGGTGAGTATTCTCTTTGTGAGTAATTATTCACCTGATTATGTCCCCGGCTTTGATTATAGTCTCTCTGTGCCTCAGCCCGTGTTGGGGGAGGGGCAGAGTTAAACCTCTGTGGAGATGGCCTGTTTTGACTGGCCACCTCCGCGTAGGTTTTCTTTTTAGACTCCAAATTGAGGGGGCTAGGTGACATCCTAGTTTCTGCCACAATTTTGGGTTTTGACTCCTTTTTAACCCCCTGCTCACTGGACTGCTGAATAGAGTATAACTTTGTACTCTCTTTGATCAGCCATTCCAATGAGCAGTCCTTATCAAAATCTCTAGCTAAATTAATTTTGATGGGTGTAGGCGGTGCTTCAAAAAATAAATTTACAAATTCTGAGCAATCAAATCTGGGATTATCTTCAGCCATACTATACGCATTTTTAAATTCAAAAAGGAACTCGATGGGACTTTGATTCGCACTACATTTTAAACCATATATCGCTATTTTCGCGGTAGTTTTAGTGCGATGTTGCCCCAATTCTTTTCTGCATTGTCGTTTTATTTCACACCAGGAATGAATATTCATATCCTTTAGTGAAGTAAAGAATTTGTGATGTTTACTGTCAAATACCCAGGGCAGAAATTCTATTTTTAATTTCTCACTTGTAACATTCATTATAGCTAATGCATTTTCAAAAGCCTCTAAGTGATCAATTACAGATTTTGTTCCCTTATTGGAGAATATAGGTACTGCACCCTGTATGAAAGTAACTATTTTATGGGAATCATATACCTTATTAGACTTATTTTGGGATTCTCTATTAGAGTTTCCCTCACCCGCACCAGCTGAGTTACAGCAGTTCTCTGGATTTACATCATGAGGTGATTGTCTATTTGGGAAATCTATTTCTGACCCATTAGGGGTCATTTGTCTATACTCTTCCATATATTTTTGTACCTCGTCCCTGACGCGTTCTCTAAAGGAGTTAGCATTATCTGCATTATTCTCACTGTTAATATAGGGGTTTTCATTATGGCGATATGAACTTTTTAAATCACTTAATTCACTCTGGCTTTGCGCAAGCTGTTTATTTAATTATTGTATCTGTGCTAGTAAGTCTATGTTATGCTTATCTAAGGCGGTTAGGTTTTGGGCAAATTCATCCATTTTATTTTTGGCTATTTTTACATCCTCTTCGCATCTTCGTGAGGAACGAATACTACTTTCTAGCTCCTGTATTTGCAATTGTTTGTCTACGACACAAAGCGACATTTCGTCAATAATGCATATCACAAGGGGCCAAGATTTTAATATTAGTTTGTCTCTCTTTTTGAGAGCCTTGCATTGATTAATCATTAATAATTCTTGGAAAATTCATTTTTTTCATTCCACATATTATTATTATCGGTAATATTTTTAGCCCTAATTTCAAGCATATCCATAAAATCATTTAATTCACCCGCAATATTAAACTTCTCTTTAATGTGACTTATGATATCTTTCTTAAGGACCTGACCTCTAGTAATGGGTATTGTGATGGTACCGTTTTCAACGCTGTGTACAGAATTAAATGAGTCACTTCTGGCTACAGACATTATTATATTGGTTTAGTATTTAGTTAAATTAAAATGCTCATACCATTTTTACCAATAAAAAGAGAGAAGAGAAAAAAAAATTATATTTGGGGGGCGGAGCGAGCAGCCGAGCATGATGGCCGCATTCTAATGAAGCTCTGAATGCGGGCCAGGTACTATCGCTGCTAAAATCGACAAAGTGCCCTAATGACAAGCCCTAAACTACTTCCAGCTATCGCTGACTCCTGGCAGCCACACTTGTGAAAAAAAGAGACCAAATTTCTTACAGGGCGCGACATCGGAACGAACACTCAGATTTGCGGCCTTCACCGCGCCCGCCATTTCTGCAAACCTGACCGTGACCTTGCAGCGTCTGGTCAGCGGTTAAGAGGATACAAGAACAACGGCAGACATCACACGAGTGGCTCACAAAACAGTTTGCTCAACAGTGCATGGAGCCGAGAACACCTGTCGTTACAACCTAGGATATCCCCA
Organism: Bombina bombina; assembly: GCF_027579735.1. Taxonomy (NCBI): domain Eukaryota; kingdom Metazoa; phylum Chordata; class Amphibia; order Anura; family Bombinatoridae; genus Bombina; species Bombina bombina. The sequence continues at coordinate 111,732,618 of NC_069504.1, forward strand.
GAGGTCAGACCATGCGATGAGGCTTGCGGTAAGATGCACATGAATTACACCCTAACTTCTGAAGCCACATAATAACAGGCAAGAAGCACGCTCACATTCAAACGAACTTAAACTTTCTAATAGCCTGTAAATTCTATTATTACCCACAGACTGCATACCTACATGGGACTTTATAATTTTACATAAAGCGCTGTTTAATGCGCACTCAGGGGGTAATATACCACCGGAAACGTTTCTCCATGGCCCTGCTATAAGTCACATTCGGCAGAGAACTTTCCTACAGATGGGATGTGCACTTCACACGTCCTGATTTACCCAAGAAAGTTTGCACACTTTAATGATGTTAAGTACTAAAGCACACTGAAAGCTGCACTCTCCACTTATACTCACTAACTATCCTGATATGTAATACAAAGCTCACCGCTGAATGTGCATCTCCTGATGTGTCAGTGCTCATAAGATTCCCCTGGAAGCCATTTTAACGACATCCCTGCTGATTTATCCTGGTCTACCTTCCTCAATAACAGCAGCAAGCCAGATACTTATGAGACTAATACCTTAAAAACAGCTCTAATAACGCACGCAGAGTGCAAAGGATACAAAACAAAGGGCATATAATTCTATGACATATGTTTCTAATTAAGTGACTCCAGACAACACACTCCTCACACACGTACCCCTGTCCCTTTTCCCGCCATACTATAGTGTGGTGGGTCATACCCCATTCTCCCTTTCCCGCAATCGCCCTGTGAGGGTAAAACTCCCCAGGGGATACAGTGTGTTGAAGCACCACAAATCAGATCCTGCAATTTACTAACATCTTCAGGCAATATGTCACAGAGGAAAAATACTCGCTAGGACAAGCCACAAAAGCTTCCACAAACTAACCAGCCTGCAGTGCACACTTTTTTCAAGCATACAGATTCCCTACCCACGACTAAAGTGATAGACCCCCTGCTGGCCACTATGGAAGAGGATCAGGACAGCTGCTCATCTATAACAACTGAAGCTGTAACTACTATTGCAGCCCAAGAAGATGACACTCCAATAACATATAAAGCCATTGTAACTTTAATTGAACAGGTTAAGACATGCATCAAAGACGAATGTGCTGACCTGAAAAAAGAGATCAGTGACCTAGGCCATAGGGTTGATACCCTAGAAGAACACAAATTCGTAGTGGCTCAGAAGTTAGCTCATCTCTCAACCAATCAAGCTCAGCAGGACCAACACATTACAGATCTCGAAGATAAAATCGATGATTTAGAAAACCGTACTAGAAGAGGAAACCTCCGCTTCAGGGGAATACCGGAATCGGTGGAAAATAATGAAGTCCGTGATTACCTCCAAGCCCTATTCGCAGAAATATTAGGGAACAATCCCCCTGATAACTCTGAAATACCACTAGATAGAGCTCATCGGGCATTACGACCAAAGCCCCCGGATGACTCCCCTCCAAGGGACATAGTAGTTAATTTTCAGAATTACAGCCAAAAAGAGGAAATATATAATGCTGCTAGAAAGAGACAAGCTATACATTTTCAGGACCACCGAATTCAAATATACCAGGATTTATAACTCAGAACGCTACAGAAGAGACGGGACTTTCAACCCCTAACATCTCATCTCCGCTCACTCCATATCCCTTATAGATGGGGATTTCCCGCTTCAGTAATAGTGATGAAAAACGGGAAGAAAATGGAATGCTCCTCGCCATCTGACATTCACAGATTCTGTACCATCATAAAAATCTCTTTGCCAGAAATAACAAATCTTCAACTCCCACAAAGACAACAGAGTGGTATTGCCAGCCCCAAATCTCAACGGAGACCAGGTCAAGATACCAACACAAGACAGAATAAAAGGAGACAAGTAACTCCCGCCAGCGATGAAAACATGGACTCAGACTCTGTCAGATGAGTAAATGCAATGTTCTTTTTTTACTTGACTTTCTTCTTCCCACTAGGCTCTGAACATCATTATTAAGGTGCTCATAATGCATAGACTAATGTGTTGATATTTATTTTTTTGAAGTGACTCTACTCCTATTAAGTTAAGTTTTTACTAAACCAAGTTCTGTTTTGCTATGCAATGAGTTTAAAATGTTATGTATGATATAGTTACCTGCATTTTCTTGTAAAAGATGATGTCCCATTTATGTTTTCATACTAGGCCGCAAAATAGCTCCTCACCACGGTTATTTACCAGACCACACTAAGGCCTAGATTTGGAGTTTGGCGGTAGATGGGCTGTTAACGCTCCGCAGGCTTTTTTCTGGCCGCAGCATAAAATGAACTCTGGTATCGAGAGTTCAAAAAAATGCTGCGTTAGGCTCCAAAAAAGGAGCATAGAGCATTTTTACCGCAAATGCAACTCTCGATACCAGAGTTGCTTACGGACGTGGCCAGCCTCAAAAACGTGCTCGTGCACGATTCTCCCATAGGAAACAATGGGGCTGTTTGAGCTGAAAAAAAACCTAACACCTGCAAAAAAGCAGCGTTCAGCTCCTAACGCAGCCCCATTGTTTCCTATGGGGAAACACTTCCTACGTCTGCACCTAACACTCTAACATGTACCCCGAGTCTAAACACCCCTAACCTTACACTTATTAACCCCTAATCTGCCGCCCCCGCTATCGCTGACCCCTGCATATTTTTTTTAACCCCTAATCTTCCGCTCCGTACACCGCCGCAACCTACGTTATCCCTATGTACCCCTAATCTGCTGCCCCTAACCCCGCCGACCCCTATATTATATTTATTAACCCCTAACCTGCCCCCCACAACGTCGCCGCCAGCTACCTACAATAATTAACCCCTAATCTGCTGACCGCAAAGCGCCGCCACCTACGTTATCCTTATGTACCCCTAATCTGCTGCCCCTAACACCGCCGACCCCTATATTATATTTATTAACCCCTAATCTGCCCCCCACAATGTCGCGGACACCTGCCTACACTTATTAACCCCTAATCTGCCGAGCGGACCTGAGCGCTACTATAATAAAGTTATTAACCCCTAACCTGCCTCACTAACCCTATCATAAATAGTATTAACCCCTAATCTGCCCTCCCTAACATCGCCGACACCTAACTTCAATTATTAACCCCTAATCTGACGACCGGAGCTCACCGCTACTATAATAAATGGATTAACCCCTAAAGCTAAGTCTAACCCTAACACTAACACCCCCCTAAGTTAAATATAATTTACATCTAACGAAATTAATTAACTCTTATTAAATAAATTATTCCTATTTAAAGCTAAATACTTACCTGTAAAATACATCCTAATATAGCTACAATATAAATTATAATTATATTGTAGCTATTTTAGGATTAATATTTATTTTACAGGCAACTTGGTAATTATTTTAACCAGGTACAATAGCTATTAAATAGTTAAGAACTATTTAATAGTTACCTAGTTAAAATAATAACAAAATTACCTGTAAAATAAATCCTAACCTAAGTTATAATTAAACCTAACACTACCCTATCAATAAATTAATTAAATAAAATACCTACAATTACCTACAATTAACCTAACACTACACTATCAATAAATAAATTAAATACAATTTCTACAAATAACTACAATTACATAAACTAACTAAAGTCCAAAAAATAAAAAAGAACTAAGTTACAAAAAATAAAAAAATATTTACAAACATAAGAAAAATATTACAACAATTTTAAACTAATTACACCTACTCTAAGCCCCCTAATAAAATAACAAAGACCCCCAAAATAAAAAATTCCCTACCCTATTCTAAATTAATAAATGTAAAAGCTCTTTTACCTTACCAGCCCTGAACAGGGCCCTTTGCGGGGCATGCCCCAAGAAAATCAGCTCTTTTGCCTGTAAAAAAAAACATACAATACCCCCCCCCCAACATTACAACCCACCACCCACATACCCCTAATCTAACCCAAACCCCCCTTAAATAAACCTAACACTAAGCCCCTGAAGATCTTCCTACCTTGTCTTCACCATCCAGGTATCACCGATCCGTCCTGGCATCCGGTGCTGAAGAGGTCCAGAAGAGGCTCCAAAGTCTTCCTCCTATCCGGCAAGAAGAGGACATCCGGACCGGCAAACATCTTCTCCAAGCGGCATCTTCGATCTTCTTCCATCCGGTGCGGAGCGGGTCCATCTTGAATCAGCCGACGCGGATCCATCCTCTTCTTCCGGCATCTCCCGACGAATGACGGTTCCTTTAAGGGACGTCATCCAAGATGGCGTCCCTCGAATTCCGATTGGCTGATAGGATTCTATCAGCCAATCGGAATTAAGGTAGGAATATTCTGATTGGCTGATGGAATCAGCCAATCAGAATCAAGTTCAATCCGATTGGCTGATCCAATCAGCCAATCAGATTGAGCTCGCATTCTATTGGCTGATCGGAACAGCCAATAGAATGCGAGCTCAATCTGATTGGCTGATTGGATCAGCCAATCGGATTGAACTTGATTCTGATTGGCTGATTCCATCAGCCAATCAGAATATTCCTACCTTAATTCCGATTGGCTGATAGAATCCTATCAGCCAATCGGAATTCGAGGGACGCCATCTTGGATGACGTCCCTTAAAGGAACCATCATTCGTCGGGAGACGCCGGAAGAAGAGGATGGATCCGCGTCGGCTGATTCAAGATGGACCCGCTCCGCACCGGATGGAAGAAGATCGAAGATGCCGCTTGGAGAAGATGTTTGCCGGTCCGGATGTCCTCTTCTTGCCGGATAGGAGGAAGACTTTGGAGCCTCTTCTGGACCTCTTCAGCACCGGATGCCAGGACGGATCGGTGATACCTGGATGGTGAAGACAAGGTAGGAAGATCTTCAGGGGCTTAGTGTTAGGTTTATTTAAGGGGGGTTTGGGTTAGATTAGGGGTATGTGGGTGGTGGGTTGTAATGTTGGGGGGGGGTATTGTATGTTTTTTTTTACAGGCAAAAGAGCCTGTTCAGGGCTGGTAAGGTAAAAGAGCTTTTACATTTATTCATTTAGAATAGGGTAGGGAATTTTTTATTTTGGGGGTCTTTGTTATTTTATTAGGGGGCTTAGAGTAGGTGTAATTAGTTTAAAATTGTTGTAATATTTTTCTTATGTTTGTAAATATTTTTTTATTTTTTGTAACTTAGTTCTTTTTTATTTTTTGTACTAGTTATTTGTAGAAATTGTATTTAATTTATTTATTGATAGTGTAGTGTTAGGTTAATTGTAGGTAATTGTAGGTATTTTATTTAATTAATTTATTGATAGGGTAGTGTTAGGTTTAATTATAACTTAGGTTAGGATTTATTTTACAGGTAATTTTGTTATTATTTTAAGTAGGTAACTATTAAATAGTTCTTAACTATTTAATAGCTATTGTACCTGGTTAAAATAATTACCAAGTTGCCTGTAAAATAAATATTAATCCTAAAATAGCTACAATATAATTATAATTTATATTGTAGCTATATTAGGATGTATTTTACAGGTAAGTATTTAGCTTTAAATAGGAATAATTTATTTAATAAGAGTTAATTAATTTCGTTAGATGTAAATTATATTTAACTTAGGGGGGTGTTAGTGTTAGGGTTAGACTTAGCTTTAGGGGTTAATCCATTTATTATAGTAGCGGTGAGCTCCGGTCGTCAGATTAGGGGTTAATAATTGAAGTTAGGTGTCGGCGATGTTAGGGAGGGCAGATTAGGGGTTAATACTATTTATGATAGGGTTAGTGAGGCGGGTTAGGGGTTAATAACTTTATTATAGTAGCGCTCAGGTCCGCTCGGCAGATTAGGGGTTAATAAGTGTAGGCAGGTGTCGGCGACGTTGTGGGGGGCAGATTAGGGGTTAATAAATATAATATAGGGGTCGGCGGTGTTAGGGGCAGCAGATTAGGGGTACATAAGGATAACGTAGGTGGCGGCGCTTTGCGGTCGGCAGATTAGGGGTTAATTATTGTAGGTAGCTGGCGGCGACGTTGTGGGGGGCAGGTTAGGGGTTAATAAATATAATACAGGGGTCGGCGGTGTTAGGGGCAGCAGATTAGGGGTACATAAGTATAACGTAGGTGGCGGTCGGCAGATTAGGGGTTAAAAAATTTTAATCGAGTGGCGGCGATGTGGGGGGACCTCGGTTTAGGGGTACATAGGTAGTTTATGGGTGTTAGTGCACTTTAGAGCACAGTAGTTAAGAGCTTTATGAACCGGCGTTAGCCCAGAAAGCTCTTAACTCCTGCTATTTTCCGGCGGCTGGAGTTTTGTCGTTAGAGCTCTAACGCTCACTTCAGAAACGACTCTAAATACCGGCGTTAGAAAGATCCCATTGAAAAGATAGGATACGCAATTGACGTAAGGGGATCTGCGGTATGGAAAAGTCGCTACCGCCGAACTCTAAATCTAGGCCTAAATGACCTGACTGTCTCCCAACTTAGAGCCCCAAGACAGGACCTACACACATGTTCTCATAGCGGAATTTTAAGTTTTTATTAAACCAAGTTCAGTTTTGATATGCATTGAGTTTAAAAGGTTGTTTATAATATGATTACGTGCATTTTCTTGAAAAGTTATTGTTCCATTTATGTACTCATACTAGGCCACAAAATAACCTTCCCCCATGGTTACTTGCTAGACCATACTAAACGACCTGACTATCCCATACCTTAGAGCCCCAAGACAAGACTTACACACACACCCTCGTAGAGAAATTCACTGCTATTTTTTGTACACTCCCTTTCTCACTACTTAGATCTCTTACGGGATTAAATGATACCAGGGCACACTGACTAATCAAGTAAGCTTGATAACCTGGTTCCTGAACGACCCCTGCGACTGGGTTAGAGTGTATAAAACTCAACATTTCTGAGAATCCGCCCTCCTCAGTTGATTACACAAAAAGCCCACAATGCACTCTCCAATAACCCCAAAGTACTCTCAGATAAAACTAAAGTCAGCCGATTGTATCTTTGGAGCTAGAACAACCCCGGAGAATTGTCTGCCCCTTATTACTGGGCTAACCTCACCCTTATCTATATTACGCACACACTGACTTACTTCACATCAATACCCGGCCTGTAATAATAGCTCCTAAATATACAAGCACAAGTTACGAATTGATAATCTGTTATTTGTATTTTTTTTTCTCATTACTTCTGTTGCTCCCTTTCAGATTCATATTGAAATTGTATATTAGTGTTGTTTGAATTATTATTGCTAAAAATATTGCATACTGTTCTATTATTTTCCTGAAAGTCATAATTTTTCTTTTCCATTTCCCATCCCAACTGACAATCACTAAACGACTCTTTCATTATTACCTGTCCTACCTATATATTTCCAACAAAAACCCTCCCATCCCCCCTCCCTAGCGTCCCAGCTGGTCTTGTGATAACTGTCAGATAATTAATTCTTGCCACCGGACACTATGGTAGCAGGCAGAGCACACCGCAATGAGGAAACTTTACTCATAGCTACTCAGAACGTTAAGGGCTTTCTCTCAGCGAAGAAGCGCTCTATCGCTTTTCATTATTTCTATAAACGAAAGATTGACATCATTATGACCCAGGAAACACACTTAAAAAAAAACCACGAGCCTATTCTATCTAAGAGATATTATGATCAACACTATTGTAGCTCAAATACACATAGGAAAAACGGGGTCTGTATCTCGTTTAGACGTAGTTTCCCTTTTGAATTACTACAGAAACACACTGATAACGAGGGCAGAATTCTAATTTTAGTTGGCCTATGTTATGGCGCTCCGCTTACCTTCGTAAACACCTATGCTCCAAACAGACCCACCCCTAACTTTTTTAAAATCTTAGCTAACAAAGTTCTAGACTTAGCCAAGGGACCCATCATTGTTGGTGGAGATCTTAATTTCCCCATGAACCCAACACTGGATACATCCAGTGGGAAATCATACCTCCGTAATAATACTCTTAATTCCAACTGCGCAGCCCTACGAACGATTAACTTATTCGATACATGGAGAGTAGTACACACTAATAAAAAAGACTACACCTTCTTCTCACACCCCCAACACTCGTATTCCAGATTAGACTATATCCTATGTGACCAAGCCCTACTCTCTGCTCTAGTACACTCGAAAATGTCTCATACATCATGGTCTGACCATAGTATGGTCTCCACAGAATTTAAATGGACTAATAAACCACACACTACATTCAACTGGAGACTCAATGACCACATAATGACCAACCAAGAAACAGTTGATGACCTTAAAAAACACTCAGACAAATTTTTTCGCATAAATAAACCTGAAGACACGTCGTCCGCTAACAACTGGGAAGCTTATAAATGTTTTATAAGGGGGGTTATAATAAAGCACACTGCTACGCAACGTAAGATCCACACAACTCAATTCACCTCCCTGACTAACGATCTGACTGCCTGTGAGGCTAGGCTTAAAAAGGACCCATCCTCTACCACTGAGCTTACCAAACTAACTGACGCCAGGGAAGCCCTAAACAAATTTCTGATACAAAAAGCACATATGAGGGCATTGACTACTAAATCTAAATTTTTTGTAGAAAGCAACAAAGCAGGACGCCTCTTGGCTAGGTCCCTTAGAAAGCAAAGAATGTCCAATTTCATTAGAGAGATTCGATGCCCTTCTGGTGGGGTTGCCCATAAAAATGAAGAAATTATCAACTCATTTGTTTCTTATTATACGAAATTATATAATTTGGTGGACATCTCCCCACAGGACAAGGCTAAGAGATTAGAAACATATCTAGCCAGTGTCCCCACACCCTCTATCACAGAAGATGACAAACAACTTTTAGAATCCCCCATCACCCTTCAAGACATCAATCTAGTTATAAAAGCCCTGCCAAACGGCAAATCTCCTGGCCCAGATGGCCTCTCGAATAAATTCTACCAACTTCTGCAGCAACACATAAACCCCCAACTTCTATTACTATATAATGACATAGACCACAGGACTGTCTTCCCTAGCTCTCTTTTAGAAGCAGTAATCACGGTTATCCCCAAACCAGGCAAACCTACCGACATGGTTAGCAATTACAGACCGATCTCACTCATTAATATCGATATGAAAATATTTGCAAAAATCTTAGCCAACCGCATAAATATGATACTACCCAACATAATCCATCCTGACCAGGTGGGCTTCATAAGGGGAAGAGAGGCAAAAGACAACACCACCAGATTGCTCCACTCATTACAGCAAGCCCACCTCAATAACTCACCTCTCGCACTACTCTCAACAGACACGGAGAAGGCGTTTGACAGGGTGGACTGGCAATTTATGTGGTCTGCCCTGTCAAAATTTGGCTTTTCCAAACTCTTCATTTCCAGAATACAGGCCCTTTATCACAGCCCAACCGCAAAGATTAAAGTGAACAACAACCTATCCCAACCTTTCTCCATATCAAACGGAACACGTCAAGGGTGCCCACTCTCACCTCTACTATTTGCTATCACAGTCGAAATATTGGCGATACAAATTAGACATTGCCAGCATATTCATGGCTTAAATTTTGGAGATATCACCCAAAAATGCCTCTTGTTTGCGGACGACGTGATCTTTACTCTACGGTCCCCAAACACTTCTGTGCCTGCCCATATACAAATCTTAGAAGAGTATAAAATAGTCTCTAACTTCTCCATTAATATGGAGAAATCGGGATTAATACCGATAAACCTAACTTCCCAAGAAATACAAACTATATCACGACACACAAAATTCGTACTATCGGATAAACTTAAATACTTAGGTTTGACAATCTCCAAAGACATACGCACACTCTTTCCAGATAACTATATCAATCTCCAAGAAAACATTAAAACCTCACTAGAGAGCTGGCACAGACAGGGACACTTGTCCTGGATAGGACGAATCAACACGGTAAAGATGATGATAGTCCCCAGATATTTATATCTATTTCAAACCCTACCTATGCCTATACCAAGATCCTTCCTCCACAACAAAAAATGATTAATTCTTTCATTTGGTCATATAAACGCCCGAGAATAGCACAATATACTATGTACCTGAGTAAGGAAGATGGAGGCCTTGGTGTCCCCAACCTTACTAATTATTACAAAGCTGCACACCTAACTAGAATAGTAGCATGGAACCAATCCTTCGAAACTGTGGATACAAATGGAAAGTTATTTGGCACAAGTTGACCACATGAGAGATTTACCTTGGGTCCCCAAAGAATCTAGACCACGCACCATACAAAAAACCGATTATATTAAAACCACACTGGAGATGTGGGATGACATACTCGCACATACAAAGGGAGTTTCCACCAAGATATCTCCTTTAACGCCCCTCCTTCACTATCAACTTTTTCTCAAACATAATCTTTTCACTCATTCCCCAACTAATGAGATACATAAGTACCTACCAGTCTACTTAACGACCAACGCCTCAGGTGTTAAAGACAGAATAACGCTTAATGAAGAACTAGGTCCCCCTTTTCATTGTTGGTACTCCTACTTGCAGATTAGACATGCAATCAGTCATAGCCCATACAAAGAGCAGATACTTCGGCCCTTAACTACATTCGAACAGCTTTGCATCAATCCTAATATACATAGAGCACATCTTTCCACGACCTAAAAATCCTCAGGGGTTCCTTCCCTGAAAAAAGGCCTACATATCTATCAAAATGGTCAGACGAGTTCCAAATTGAAATAGACATGGAGGCCTGGAGGAGATGTTTCCGTCACACACACTCTGCCTCTTTATCCATGATTATAGCAGAATTAAACTACAAAATACTAGCCCGGTGGTATCTAACCCCTCAGCGCCTAAGGATCATATATCCTGCCGCCTCTTCCACTTGTTGGAGGAGATGCGGAGAGGAGGGTACCCTCACCCATATATGGTGGTCGTGCCCCCACTTAAACACCTTCTGGAACCAAATAGAAAGACACATTACCAGAATCCTGGGCATTACCATCACACTAACCCCATCAATTATACTTCTCAACCTCACCCCTAACCTGGCATCTGCATATCGCAAAAAATTACTCCTTCTAATGCTCTCCTGTGCTAAACGATTAATTCCCCAAAAATGGAAGACATGTGAGATACCCACTGTTGCCCAATGGAAACTTGAAGTAAACCACATTCTCACGTTAGAAAAGATGCATTACTGTTTTATAGGTAAACTTGACATGATATCTAATATTCAATTCCTTTGGGAACAGGGATCCCTCGACCACACTGAAATTGCTAACTCGACATCATATACATGATGCTATAATCTCCATATTCCTCCTCCTTTAAGAAGCTGCAGAGACTTAGGTGCGCCCCATTGCACTTTTGTCGTGCTGGACCAGATGGGACGCTATTTCGTATTTCATATTTCATATTTCATATTTCATATTCCATATTTCATATTTCATATTTCATATTTCATATTTTACATTTCACATTTTACATTTCACACCTCATCACCTAAACCTTCCCACCCCAATCCTGAATCCTCTCCCCCGTCACCAAACTGAACCCCTCTGTATCTCCCATTGCTATGTTATGACTCATTTTCAATTCTTAATTTTCCAACTTTAATTAATCTCAAAAAATAATTGTGAAAATTTGGTAACTAATTACAGATGTCTGCTCTTATAGTGAATTGCTGTTATGCCTTTGCTAGACAACTGCAACTATAACAATTGTTCTTTTTTCTTCATTGTACCAATTTTCAATAAAAATCATTTAAACAAAAAAAAAATTATATTTGAAAAAAAATTAATATTAATTTTGAAATATGAAAAAAAAAAAAAATTTTTGTGAATTTTGAAATGAAAAATTAATATTTTTATGAATTTTGAAATATGAAAAATTTATATTTTTGATGAATTTTGAAATATGGAAAATTAATATTTTTGATTAATTTTGAAATATGAAAAATTTATATTTTTATAAATTTTTCAAAAATTAATCTTATACAATATTTCTATATATCAATATCAATCTCGAAATATGAACATCAATATTTCAATCTTCAAAAAAAAACAACTTATTTTCAAAATATTAATTTTGAAATATGAATTTTTTTCTCTCTTTTATAATAATTTCTATTTACTACAAATATATGATATCAGTGTGATAAATATTAATAAGTCTCATGCAAGTGCCTCCATACAATATGTCAGTATATTCATAAAAATCTCAGCAGTGCCTCCATTCAATATGTCAGTATATTTATAAAAATCTTCAGTAGTGCTCTCCAAATAATATATCAGTCTATGGCAGGGCTATGATACAATACATTTAATAATTATCCTTTAAAATATAAACCCTCAATCAATATGCATCTACTAGAAACCATAAAATTAATATAAATATCTGAATTCTTTTATTTAGTTAATATCTATGAACATGTTGGAATATATTTGTATTACCAGAATATGACACAATATTATATACGTTTAAAAAGACTATTTAGATATGCTATACTTCTTGCAAAACTCATAAAAGTTTACCTTTAAAATCCAGCCTTATTTACAAATAGCCTTTCATTCAATTAACACAATGGGATTCTAAGTAAAATACCCATGCTTTACTCTAACACAATTCTAATTTATAAACATCAGAAATTGTATATATTATTTAGGCAAAAACACAATTCTAACTTATAATTATATATTTGCACAGATAAACAATTTAAAATTTAGGATTAGTTTAACAATACACAGGCTATGAAATGCTAGCTTAAAATCCAAACTGCTCTTTAAATTTATTTGCTACAGTAATCTCTTAATACATTACCGAGATGATCACCAATCGATATCCAATATTTTTCAGCAGGTTTTAATCTCACCTCAGAAATACCAATAAGTATATATTGCAATCAATGAGAAAAGGTAGATTAGCTTTGCCAGAGTAAATAGTATCTCACGCCCAGCACACCAGTTATAAGAATCAGCTCAGCAGCATCTGTCTGTCCTGTTTCTCTCTCTTGCATTAACTTATATAAGTTCTCAATCACTGAGAAAGCCAAAACGTAAACCTTGTCTCGGATTGGCCCTTTGAAATTTCATTTTTAAACAGCCAAAAAGCCTTCTGGCTGTAGTTCTCGCATCGCAGCACCGGGGGCAGCATGACAACACACACAGATTCATTTGAACATTTCTAATAGTGAAAGAAAATATTTCTTTAAAATATGTAATAACTGCCATAACTTCTTGTATTAATCTCTCACAATATTAATTATAGATGGAGCAGCATCATATCAATTTTCTGATTATTTTGATATGAAATATCATGTGCCTTTAGCATTATACTATATTTAAGCAAATCAATACTGCTAATTATTTTGAAATTAATGACATTTGTAGATCTGTTATACATGCATTTCACACTTCATTCTCCCTCTATGACTTGTAGTTGGGACCTAGGATGACATGCTCGCAGCTGATTGATATGGACCCATTTATCTATGAAACTTTCATTTTCAGGGATCCTTATTTTATAGGCCCCCGGAGATATTTTGTCAGTAACGACAAAAGGACCTTTCCATGATGGAAGAAATTTCTTCTCCCTAACCTGATCTCTTCCAAAGTTATAAAGATAAACTTTATCATTTATTTCATATTCCTTTTTGGACGTCTTGAGATCATAATAGGTTTTAGTGGCAGTTGCGGCTCTTTCTAAATTCCTTTGAGCAAAATGCAAAGGCATATTGCAGGTGCTTTCTTAGGTTCTCCGCGTATTGATGTGTATTGGCAGCGTTTATCAAGTTTTGGTCTGATGTACGGTACAGCAGATGCTGAGGTAGAACCATTCTTCTACCAGTCATCAGTTCAAAAGGTGACATCTTGGTAGCACTACTTGGAGTTGCTCTTAATGCCATTAGGACTAGAGGTAGTTTTACATCCCAATCTTTACCCGTTTCACTCACAAACTTTTTGAGGATTTTAACAATGGACTGGTTGTAACGCTCTACACCACCACTTGAGGCAGCTCTATCAGCAATATGGAGCTTTCTTTTTACCCCTAGTATTTTCCACATTTTTGTCATCACTTCGCTAGTGAAGTGGGTTCCCCGATCTGATTCGATTCTTTGAGGCAAACCAAATCTGGAAAACACATGGTTGATGAGCAATGCTGCACATGTTTCAGCACTATTGTTAGGTGCACTGATGCACTCTACCCATTTAGTGAACAGGCATGTCAGGGTTAACATGTATTTGTTACCTCTTGATGATCTAGTTACCGGACCAATAAAATCAATTTGTATATCTGACCATGGCATTACCATCCCCCTTTTCTGCAATGGCACTCTATGCGTTGGTGCAGTGGGTTGGAACTGTGGACAGATTAGACACCCTTGACAGTAGGTTTGAACATCTTTCAACATGTGTGGCCAAAAAGCGTAATCACGCAATATTTCATACGTGAGTTTGGCACCACGAGGACCAGATGTGGGAGCATCATGGGCATGTTGAAGCATTAGACCTCTGAACTTGGTGGGTACTACCCATTGCTGAATGCCAGTTTTGGAGGTTCTAATTAACAAACCATCCTGTAACTTGAATTGTGATCTGGATTTCATTAAAATTCTAAGATCTTCTTTGCCAATAAAATCATCTTTTGAGATGGGGTTGCTTTCAGGATCTTCTATGTGTTTATAGAAGGTGCCTACAATGGGGTCTTCTTTTTGACTAGTGATCAGGTCCTCACTAGGAGAATCCTGACTCCATTGTACCAAGTTAGGCTCACTCTGTTGTTTTGCCTGGTTTCTGGTAATGGCTTCTACCTGAATTGCACCCATTAAGTGGTCAATATTAAGGAGTTCTCCAGTTATGGCTCCTTGTTTGGCTAATGAATCCGCAAGATCATTGCCTTCCTTATCTGGGCCTAGAACCCTGGAATGACCCTTGGTCTTTTTCCAGTGTATGGTTAAATCATTAGATACCACCAGATTATCAATCTCCCAGAACAACTTGCCATGCTTGACTGGTTTGTTATTGCTTTTCTGCATGCCATTTCTTTTCCAAGTTGGCAGGTATTCAACAAAACTGTCACGCACATAATTTGAGTCAGTTCTGATCACAAATTCATGAATACTATGTTCAATAGCCATTTCAATGGTTTTTAGAACAGCAGTGAGTTCTGCAACTTGAATGGATCTTGGTCCAATGTTAAAACCTATAGATATATTTTCGAATCCATTAGCCCAATTTATACCAATGCCAGCGACTAGTCTGCGCTCATTGTCAATAGTGGCATGGTAAGAACAACCATCAACATACACCCAAGGTAATGTTTGGCAATTTTCCTCATTGTACATTTTATATGGGGAAAGCAATTGTTCCTCCAGGAAATCATTTTCTGATAATTCTTCCCCAGGATCCTTAGCAGCAAGCCCCTGTGCAACTGGATTCTTTTTATTCTGCTTATAGCGAATTTCTAAAGGCCAGCCTTGTAAGGAAAGAGTCCACGCTGTTATGCGGCTATTAGACAGATTCCCATCTCTTATTCTCTCAATTTGCAAATATAGCAAAGGCTGGTGGGCCGTTTCTACAATAATTTTCTCGCCCTGTACATAGCTGCGGAAATTTTGTAGAGCCCATACAGTAGATAAGAGGGCTTTTTCACAATTGCTAAATTTTATTTCTACTGGGGATAGAGTTTTGCTTGCATAAGCTATGGCTTTGCTTAAATTATCATGCTTTTGGTATAACACAGCACTCATGCTTACATCTGTGTAACCTGTCTCTAAGAAGAAAGGTTTACCACCTTCAGGGTATGCTAAGCAAGGTGCTTGTGTGAGTTTTCTTTTCAGCTCTTTTATGGCTGTCTCTTGAGACTCACTCCAGTGCCATTTCACATCCTTCTTTAGAAGAAGTAGTAGTGGTTTAGCTAATTCTGCATAATTATCAATGAATTTGCGAGAATAATTTGTCATACCCAGGAAGGATCTCAATTCCTTTAGGTTAGCTGGGTTTTTAGAATTTACTATAGCTTCCACCTTTTTCTTCTGAGGATTTAGTCCTTCAGAAGTGACTTCATGTCCCAAGAAGTTTACACGAGTGCGGCACCATTGAGCTTTTTGTAGGGATAATTTGACAACTGCCCTTTTAAGTTGGCTGAGGACGTGTTTAAGCTCTGCAATGTGTTTTTCAAAGTCTGTGCTTTTGAATAAAACATCAACATAAGATAAGGTCCCCCTTTCCAGTGCATCAGGCATAGCCTTATGCATGAATACAGCAAATTCATGTCCAGAATTTATGTAACCAAAAGGGAGCTGCTGAAATGCATATTGGACTTTTTGGAATGAGAATGCCAGCTTATACTGGTCCTCCTCATGTACCTTTATTGTCCAATATCCCTGTGCGCAATCAATGGCAGTGAATATTTTGAATCCCTGCATTTGTGCAAGGCACTGGTCAATGTATGGTACAGGCCAGCCAGACATGTACACTCGTTTGTTTAGCTGTCTTAAATCAGCACACAAACGCCATTGTCCATTGGGCTTGAGAACACCTAGAATAGGATTGTTGTAAGAGCTGTGCACCTGTCTGACAATACCTCTTTCTTCCAAGTTCCTTATGATTTCTGCAAGAGAATCATATGATGCTAAAGGAAGTCTGTATTGTTTAACAAAGACAGGTGGTGCATTGGGATCTGTTTGTATTCTTGCAATGTGCAAGTCTGTAGTACCACAGTCATAAGAATCCTTAGTACTCCATCAGGAGTTCTCGCAGAAGTTGGCATTCATCATTGCTGGAACAGCCATTAGCTAAGGATATTTGCTCTTCGACTATTTGCTGAAATCCTGGAAAGATTTCAGGCTGTCCTATTTCATAGGCTTCTTCCAATCTAGAGGTGAGATCCCCTTGATTATAATTTACATTGCCCCCCTGACTCTGGGTATTTGGGTAATCTTGCTGTTTGATCGGCTGATCAAATACTAGAGAGGCTTCTTCAATTTTACGGATGCCTTCCTCTGAGCTGAAGGGATAAATAGACTGAATATTAAATAGACCCTCTGGCATAGATGCAAAGGATTGTTCTATTAATTGTTCTTCAGTTAAGTATCCTTCAGGTATTAGCCCAATTACATTATTCTGGAATCCAAAAGTGTAATAACTTGATTCCAGTGCATATCCTATAGTAGTTCCCTTGGATAATTGTCAAGGTATATGTAAGGTTAATAAATATATATATTTTAATCATATATTTTAAGGTTAATAAATATATATATTTAATCAGATATCTGACTGGTCAGTAGAAAATGATTCATTTCATTCAGAAAAACTGACTACAATCATGTTTAGTTCTCCCCCACTCAGCATGTAAAGTTATTCTAAACACACAAGTGAGGAAAATAGAGCATTTGGTTTAATTAAAATTTAAGAACCATTTCAGGAGACCATATGTGTGACTGCCTGGAAATGTGAGATAAAATCTCTTACCCCTCACAAATGTTGCCTAAGAGTCTAACCTAGGTGAGACATTTTTTGAGAAAGTAACCCTGTACGTTTCAAATGCAAATAATCCCTGCTGTGTGGCTCTGACACTTAGATAGAAACATAGAAACATAGATATTGACGGCAGATAAGAGCCATAGGCCCAGCAAGTCTGCCCCACCTTACCTAACAGTATAAACTTATCTAGTTCGTAGGATAGCCCTATGCTTGTCCCATGCATTTTTAAAGTCCCCCACAGTGTTTGTTGCTACTACCTCTTGAGGAAGTTTATTCCATAAATCAATCACTCTTTCTGTAAAGAAGTGCTTCCTCAAATTACTCCTGAATCTACTACCCTTTAGCTTGAGCTCATGACCCCTTGTTCTTGAATTTTCCATTTTATGTAAAATACCCACAGCCTCAGTTTTACTAAACCCTTTAATGTACTTGAAAGTTGCTATCATATCACCTCTTTCCCTTCTCTCCTCTAAGCTATACATATTTAGGTCATTGAGCCTATCCTGGTAAGTTTTATTTTTTAGACCATGTACCATTTTGGTAGCCCTCCTTTGCACAGATTCAAGTTTGTTAATATCCTTCTGAAGATATGGCCTCCAGAACTGCACACAATACTCAAGATGAGGCCTAACTAATGATCTATAAAGTGGCATAAGAACCTTACTATTTCTGCTGCAAATACCTCTACCAATACATCCAAGCATTCTGCTAGCCTTACTCGCTGCCTTACTACATTGTTTACTAAGTTTTAAATCATCTGAAATAATAATTCCCAAGTCCTGTTCCTCGTCTGTAACAGTCAGTAAAGTGTCATTGAGTCTGTAATTAACATTTGGATTTTTCTTCCCTAAATGCATTATTTTACACTTTGCTGTGTTAAACTTTAGATCCCAGTCGTTTGTCCAATCCTCCAATTGTTGTATATCACTTCTCATTTTGTCTACCCCCCCTGGAACATCCACTCTGTTGCAAATTTTTGTATCATCTGCAAAGAGACATACTTTCCCCTGTAGCCCTTTGCTGATATCGCAGATAAATATGTTAAACAAAACAGGCCCCAGAACTGACCCCTGAGGAACACCACTAGTAACAGCCCCCTCTGCTGAATGAACTCCATTTACTAAGACACTTTGTTTTCTGTCCTTAAGCCAGCATTCCACCCAGTTCACAATTTTTGAATCTAGACCAAGGAGATATAGTTTGTGAATAAGTTTATTGTGTGGGACGGTGTCAAATGCTTTGCTGAAATCTAGATATGCTACATCAACTGCTCCTCCCTTGTCTAATACTTTTGTTACATAATCAAAGAAGTCAATTAGATTAGTCTGACATGATCTCCCTGAAGTAAAACCATGCTGATTTTGGTCCTCTAAATTGTTTGTCTTTATGTAAGTCATAATTCTTTCCTTTAAGAGGCTTTCCATTAATTTCCCTACTACTGAAGTTAAACTAACTGGCCTGTAGTTGCCAGATTCTTCTCTACTGCCCTTTTTATGAAGAGGTATTACATTTGCTATTCTCCAATCATCTGGGACAGCTCCTGTTAATAGTGACTGATTAAACAGATCAGTTAATGGGACAGTTAGCACTGAACGAAGTTCTTTTAAAACCCTTGGATGAATATTATCAGGACCCACTGCCTTTGTAACATTTATTTTTGATAATGCTAACAAAACCTCATCCTCTGTAAAAAGATTACTGTTAAGCTTGTTTCTATTTTGCATAGCATCCCTTAATGTAGACATTGTATCTTCACAATCTTTAGTGAAAACAGAACAGAAGTAATCATTGAGACAGTCTGCAATCTGCTTATCTCCTTCTATTATTCTACCATCAACTGATTTCAATTTTACTATTCCTACCTTATTTTTTCTTCTTTCACTGATATATCTAAAGAATGTTTTGTCCCCATGTTTTACTGACTGTGCTATCTTCTCTTCTGCATCAGCTTTAACCTTCCTAATTAACTGCTTAGTCTTTTTTTGTTGGAGTCTCCATATTTTCATATCATCATCTGCTTGTGTGTGTCTGTAATTTTTATAAGCTATCTTTTTTGTCTTTACAGCATGTGCTACTTCTTTGGAAAACCAAATTGGTTTCCGCTTTCTTTTACTTTTACAGACATGTCTAATACAGTGTGCGGTTGCATCTAAAATGGCACCTTTCACAAATTCCCACTGTTCTTGAACCCCTGTAATAAGATTTTTCCCCTTTAAATAGTTTTTTAGGTATTCTCCCATTAATGAAAAATCTGCCGTCCTAAAGTCTAAAACTTTTGTTTTAGTCTGGGTGTACAGTTCCTGAACATGAATACTAAACCAAACAGATTGATGATCACTGGATCCTAAGTTCTCACCTACAGACACATCTGAAACTGTATCACTGTTTGTAAGTATTAGATCTAATATAGCTTCCTTACGAGTCGGTTCCTTGACTAATTGTTCAAGTGATTCCCCTAGCAGAGATTCAAGAATATACCTGCTTCTAGCCGATCTAGCAGAAGGAATCTTCCAGTCTATATCTGGCAAATTAAAGTCCCCCAGTACTATAACCTTACCCTTCATGGTCATTTTGGTTATTTCATCTAATAACAGATTGTCCAGTTTTTCATCCTGCAATGGAGGCCTATATACAACCCCTATTCTAAAAACATTTTTATCTCCAATTTCCAAAGTCACCCAAATACTTTCCACCTCATCATTTGTTCCTACAATTTCAGTAACCTTTATATTTTCATTTACATACAAAGCAACTCCTCCACCTTTCTTTCCTACTCTGTTCTTTTTAAATAACCTGTATCCAGGTATGACTATGTCCCAGTCATGCAAATCATTGTACCATGTTTCTGTTATAGCTACTAAATCCAAGTTGTCCCTAGTCATTATTGAAATGAGTTCAGGTAATTTATTTCCTAAGCTGCGAGCATTTGTGCTCATGGCACGAAGAATTTTTCTACTAGAATTTCTAGAATTGTTACTTGGACTAACAGTTTTGGCATGCTGTGGGGGGCAGGTGGATATATTAATGCTACCCCCCTTTATTAGTTTAAATGATTTCTAATAAAGTATTTGAACTCCTCTCCCAGATACTCTGTTCCTTTAGCATCCAAATGCAAGCCATCTCTCCTAAATAACCTAGTATCTTTCCAAACAGAGCTATAATGGCCAATAAAACCAAATCCTCGTTCCCTGCACCACTTATCTAACCAAGAATTAAATGTTGTTATCCGCTCCATCTTTCCTGCTTCCTGGTCATACACAGGTAAAATAGCAGAAAATGATAGAGTTGATGCCACAGTCTCTAAATGATTACCTAGGTCACAAAACTCTTTCTGAACAGCAGCAACATGATTACTAGCCAGATCATTTGTTCCTAAATGAACAATCACATCCAACTCACTTCCCTTTCCTGCTGCCTTAACAATTCTCAAAATACGATTCCTATCCCTGTGAGCAGTAGCTCCTGGAAGACATCTAACCTCCCTTGTTTCTCCTTTACTTTCACCTAAATACACATTCCTCAAAATAGAGTCACCCACTAACAGTCTTTTTCTCAAAAACACATCTGCAGTTCTTTCCTGTGTTATGTTACCTGGAGAATCAGGTGCCAATAGATTTAAATTACCTGTTACAGCTTCAGAGGGCTCAGAAACAGCAATCTCCTCATCACAAGTGTATTCGGCAAGAGCAGCATAGGAGTTTTGCAATGGCAGAGGTTGTGGGCAATGCTTCTGGTCTACTGTTCTAATTCTTCCAGAGCCTACAGTGATCCATCTGCCTCTCCTTGCTGATCTCTGGGGTAGAGGGGCTTCTTTCTGAGGCAGCTTTGTAGAGGTAACAGGTATGTTACTTACCTTAGCTTGAAGTTTAGCTATTTCCTCCCTTAACAGGGAAAACTGCTTACAAACAGGACAGCCCCTAAATCTCCAAAAAGTAGAACGATTAAAAAGTGCAAAACACCCATTGCACTGTATCTGAGACATTTTAAACTATGCAACACTTTAACAATAAGAAAAATATAAGTATTATTTTCTACTGAATAAGCCTGAATAACCCTGAATAACTCCTGAAATAACTCAAATATCCTTATGTATTTAATCCTTTTGTAGTTTGATCTCTTTGCTAAGAAGCAGAGCTAAATGTTTAGCAGAGCTAAACAGATCTCTTTAAATACCCTCAGAAAGATAGGGTGGGGTCCCTCCTAATTGCTCACCTATGCAAACAATCTAATTGTTATCTAATTGCAATACTAAAAACCAGAATACAAAAGAATGTAAATTAACTCAAACCTTTAACTATTCAATTTCTGTAGTGAAACTAATTCACAGTTCAGGTCTACCACCTATAAAAAAACAAAATATAAAGTTAATAGAAATACAAAATATATTATCTGAAAGTACAAACTATTCAAGTAACAACAATTTAAAAGAGAAATGTTATATACCTTTCTGAAATAACTCAAATATCCTTATGTATTTAATCCTTTTGTAGTTTGATCTCTTTGCTAAGAAGCAGAGCTAAATGTTTAGCAGAGCTAAACAGATCTCTTTAAATACCCTCAGAAAGATAGGGTGGGGTCCCTCCTAATTGCTCACCTATGCAAACAATCTAATTGTTATC
The DNA here is from genome assembly GCF_027579735.1 of Bombina bombina. Classification (NCBI taxonomy): domain Eukaryota; kingdom Metazoa; phylum Chordata; class Amphibia; order Anura; family Bombinatoridae; genus Bombina; species Bombina bombina. The sequence goes on from NC_069504.1 coordinate 111,754,665, forward strand.
TAATTGCAATACTAAAAACCAGAATACAAAAGAATGTAAATTAACTCAAACCTTTAACTATTCAATTTCTGTAGTGAAACTAATTCACAGTTCAGGTCTACCACCTATAAAAAAACAAAATATAAAGTTAATAGAAATACAAAATATATTATCTGAAAGTACAAACTATTCAAGTAACAACAATTTAAAAGAGAAATGTTATATACCTTTCTGAAATAACTCAAATATCCTTATGTATTTAATCCTTTTGTAGTTTGATCTCTTTGCTAAGAAGCAGAGCTAAATGTTTAGCAGAGCTAAACAGATCTCTTTAAATACCCTCAGAAAGATAGGGTGGGGTCCCTCCTAATTGCTCACCTATGCAAACAATCTAATTGTTATCTAATTGCAATACTAAAAACCAGAATACAAAAGAATGTAAATTAACTCAAACCTTTAACTATTCAATTTCTGTAGTGAAACTAATTCACAGTTCAGGTCTACCACCTATAAAAAAACAAAATATAAAGTTAATAGAAATACAAAATATATTATCTGAAAGTACAAACTATTCAAGTAACAACAATTTAAAAGAGAAATGTTATATACCTTTCTGAAATAACTCAAATATCCTTATGTATTTAATCCTACACGTAATGCAGACACTACATCTGGTGGGGGGGGGGTATGCAAGCACTGAACCATGGAATCAAAAATAAAAACTTTTTTTTTTTTTCTTTCTGTTTTCCAGAAATCTAATGAAAATTATAAGAGCAACTGAGTTAATGAGATATCTGGATGAATGAAAATATGGCAGTGTGTGATCTGCTGGATTTTGTATGGTTTTGAACACTGCATAGAAATGAATGTATATATGTATATATATATATATATATATATATATATTTTGAAAGCATAAAATGTCTTAGCCTCTGTGTCTTTAAAGAATATAAATAGATATTTGTGGACCTAAAAAAAGAAAAGATTAATGACACTGTTTTTATTTCAGGTGGACCATGGGAAAATTCATGCAGGCAGAACGTGTTGGAGATATAGAACAGGCTGTATTTGTGTAAATGCATGTATAACAGATGTATAATTGCCATTAATTTCAAAATAATTAGCCGTATTGATTTGCTTAAATATAGTATAATGCTAAAGGCACATGATATTTCATATCAAAATAATCAGAAAATTGATATGATGCTGCTCCATCTATAATTAATATTGTGAGAGATTAATACAAGAAGTTATGGCAGTTATTACATATTTTAAAGAAATATTTTCTTTCACTGTTAGAAATGTTCAAATGAATCTGTGTGTGTTGTCATGCTTCCTCCGGTGCTGCGATGCGAGAACTACAGCCAGAAGGCTTTTTGGCTGTTTAAAAATGAAATTTCAAAGGGCCAATCCGAGACAAGGTTTCTGTTTGGGCGTTTCCAACCTCACCATTGATTGAGAACTTATATACGTTAATGCAAGAGAGAGAAACAGGACAGATTGTCCTGAGCTTACTTGTAACTGGGTGCTGGGCGTGAGATACCATTTTTACTTTGGCAAAGCTGATCTATCCTTTTCTCATTGATTGCAATATATACTTATTGGTATTTCTGAGGTGAGATTAAAACCTGCTGAAAGATATTGGATATCGATTGGTGATCATCTTGGTAATGTATTATGAGATTACTGTAGCAAATAAATTTAAAGAGCAGTTTGGATTTTAAGATAGCATTTCATAGCTTGTGTATTGTTAAACTAATCCTAAATTTTAAATTGTTTATCTGTGCAAATATATAAATATATTAGAATTGTGTTAGAGTAAAGCGTGGGTAAATAGCTGAGTATTTTACGTAGAATCCCATTTTGTTAATTGAATGAAAGGCTAATTGTAAATAAGGCTGTTTTTTTTTTTCAAACAAGCTTTATTGAAAAGTATAAAAGATGTTTCACAATTGAATAAAGAGACATTCAGTTTAGAGTATGCAAAAACAAATAAATGATAAGTGATACAACTGAAATTCAAGTATAACTCAACATAAGTCCGTCACAGTCGAGGTTCTTTATGTCTCTCTGGAGTTTTTTAAGCTTGCGATGTTTTCTTCTTTTTTCTCAAAACAAAACTTCTAACTTTGATAACATATAAACCTATAAACATTGCTACACATTGTCTGAATCTGCAAATGCTGTTTCAAATACAAATTACTATGCATAACATCTTTTAAAGTAGCTGGGCGGGAGGGCACTCCCAACTCGGTATTTTCTGTATTTGCCAGATATTTTATATTAATTTAGTTACTTCTAAATATACTTCTTGGGGGTTTGGGATTGTATGAATCTATAAGAGATCAATTGTCCAAAATCTACTCCTTTTTCTTTGGCCATATAGATTGCGTCTAGGTGCTGTGGGGTAGTGTGTGTGGTGTAACAGAACCCTAAAGGTATTAGTGGTGTTAGGGTAGAGCAGAAATTGGTAGGGCGGGATGTGCTTAGATGCGACTTAGGGATATATAGTGGCCTGTAATTCCTAAATGTTCCGGTAAATTGATTTATATGTCAATTTGGGATTGCTTAACCGGGGGTGGTAACTGTATCAGTGTGGATGTATGTTTCCCAATATAGGGACATTGCGCAATAAAAGTCCATTCTTTCGGTATTGAGGTAGTGATATCTCTCTAGTGACAGAAGAAGTGTGACGTTTTGGGACCAGTCCTGTTTGGACGGAATCCTGCTCTGTTTCCAGAGTCTCGGGATTAGTTGTTTTGCACTACTGAGCATAATATATAATAGAGTGGCTTTATACTTGCACTTAATCTTTGGAGGGTTGTTAAATAATAGCGTTAAAGGGTCAAAGGGGATTGTCTGCGAAAGGACTTTCTGAATTTCCCCATGTATCTCCTGCCAGTAAGGCCGGAGTATGGGGCACTCCCACCAAATGTGGTATAGTGTGCCTGTCTGCTTGCAATTCCTCCAGCAGAGGGGGTCAGAGTGTTGAAAGATTTTTGCTAATCTGCTTGGGTATAAGTTCCATCTCCCTAGCAGCTTCATGTTTGTCTCAGGTAATTCCCATTGATGAAGGTGCCTTGCCCATTTGTTGGAAGATAGTGTTCCATGTTTCTGGGGGTACCGTGATATTCATCTCCGCCTCCCAAACCCTGGTGTATGATGGCAGGTTTTTCGAGTGTATGGTTGTTAAAATTTTATATGTCATAGATAATGATCCTCTCGTTACTTGCGGTGAGTGGCATAATTGCTCAAAGGGGTTGAGGTTCTGAGTCAGGTTAGGCTTATCTTTGTGGTGTGCAAGGAAGTGTGATAGTTGGAGATATTCGAACCATCTATTAAAGTATGTTATATTTTTTCTACTAAAGATGTTTTTGCTAAGATAGCCCCCTGATCTATCACCGTGCATATAGGTAAGCCTGCTGCGATAGAGTATGAGCCCTTCGCCCACAGGTGTCTAAGTGGAGAGTAGTTGCTGTTGTGGCATAAGGGGGTCAATGGTGAGGGGATTGTAGATATATTCCTCAGAGATCTGGTCAGGCTGTCCCATGTAGTTAGTGTATCTGTCACCAGTGGGGAAGTGAATACAAGGCTATCTCTATGTTGTCTATGTGTCCAACACATAGCCCCTAAGCTTTGTGAGCCCGCTAGATCATGTTCCAGCTTGACCCATTCCTTGTTCAGTGCATTCTTGCACCAGTCGATCACCCTGGTGAGTTGGGCCGCTTGCTGATAAAGTAGGAGGTTGGGTACCCCAAGACCTCCATTATCTCTGCTTCTGTAGAGAACCGGTTTTGCTATTCTTGGGCGTTTGTGTGCCCAAATAAAGGTGTTAACTATTTTTTGTGCGGTGTTAATGTAATGTGGTGGAGGTTGGATGGGGACAGTCTGAAACAGGTACAGGAGCCTAGGTAGCACACTCATTTTAAAAGCTTGTATCCTTCCCAACCATGAGAGACTTTTACCCTGCCAGGTTTTCAACTCTGATCTGATAGACTCTAGGAGGCGGTGGTGGTTTAGTTGATATAAGGAATCTCTGGAGTTCGTTATGTGTATCCCTAAATATTTTATCGAGATGTTTTTAGATGTAAATTGATATTGTGACGTGATCTGAGTGTTTACTTGGTCTGTGATCCTTATACCTAGAAACTCAGATTTTGACATGTTTATTTTAAAGTTGGAATATGCACTGTATGTCTCAATCTCAGGGAGTAGTATCGAGAGGGACTGTAGAGGGGAGGTGAGCGAGAATAGGATATCATCAGCGTATAGTGTTAACTTGTAATGTGTGTTGTTTATCTGAATCCCTTGTATATCTTTATTTTCCCTAACTTTAGAGGCTAGAACCTCCATGGCCAGAATAAATAATAAGGGGGATAGGGGGCAGCCCTGTCTTGTTCCATTTGAGATTTGGAAGGGTTCTGACAGTGAATCATTTAACTTAATACGGGCTGTTGGCATTTGATATAGAGCAAATATTTTCTCTATGAGCTTTTCCCCTATGCCAAACCGAGCTAGAGTAAGTTTCAGGAACGTCCAATCTAATCTGTCGAACGCCTTTTCGGCGTCGACAGCCAGAAAAACTGTTGGGATATTAAGGGCTTGTGTGTATTCTAATAAATTAAGAACCTTAATGGTATTATCTCTCGCTTCCCTTTGGGGCACAAAGCCCACCTGGTTCAAGTGAATTAGTTGGGGTAGGAGTCTATTCATTCTAGTGGCTATTAGTTTCGCATATAGCTTAACGTCCACATTCAATAGTGAAATAGGACGGAAGTTTGAAGGGGTATCTGGTGGTTTCCCAGGTTTGGGTATTACTGTGACATGGGCTTCCAACATTGAGGGTAGAAATGGGTGTTTCTGGTCAACCGTGTTGAAAATGGAGCACAAATGTGGTAATAAGGTGTGTGCATACTTTTTGTAATATGAGACGGTGAAGCCATCTGGCCCTGGGCTTTTGCCAGTGGGGAGCTGTTTGAGGGCTATAAGTATTTCCGTTGTAGAAAAGGGAACTTCCAGCTCTGCTGCCTGTGTTTCTGTCAGTTGGGGTAATAGGGAATCTGCTAAGTACGCGTTGATCAATTGTGGCGTGTCTGCGGGGTGGTTGTTTTTCTTCGGGAGGTTATAGAGTTGAGAGTAGTATGTTAGGAATTGGGACAGTATTTCTGGTGTGGTGTGTACCTTCTCATTCGAGGGGGTTTTTACTTCATGTATAAAGGTTTTGAGTTTTTTTAGTTTGAGGGAGCGTGCAAGGAGCTTTCCTGCTCTATTGCTTTCAAAGTAGAACTTTTGTTTAGTTTTTAGAGCCAAAGTGTTAGCCTCCTTTATTAATTGATCATGTACAACCTTTCTAGCTTTTACGAGTTCTGCGAGAATTTGTGGGGATGTGGGGTTTCGTTTATGTTCGTATTCTAACTTGGATAGGAGATCGGTGGATGATTTGTATAATAATCGTGTTTTCTGTTTAATGTGTGCTTGGTATTTTATGAATTCCCCCCTCATAAAACACTTGTGGGCCTCCCAGACTATCAAGGGGTCTGTTTCGGGGAGTGAGTTAAATTGAAAGTATTCTGGGAGCAATTTCTCAATTTTGCTATTAAGGTCGGGGAATAAGGCTGGTTTTAAAGGTAAACTCTTATGAGAGTTGTAAGAAGTATAGCATATCTAAATAGTTTTTTTTTTTTTTTTTTAAACGTGTAAATATTGTTTCATATTCTGGTATTACAAATATATTCCAATATGCTCATAGATATTAACTAATAAAAATAATTCAGATATTTATATTAATTTTATGGTTTCTAGTAGATGCATATTGATTGAGGGTTTATTTTAAAGGATAATTATTTAAATATATTGTGTTATAACCCTGTCATAGGCTGATATATTATTTGGAGAACACTACTGAAGATTTTTATAAATATACTGACAATTCCGTTACCGCTCATGCCTCAAGTGGAGAAGGAACTTCTGCGTATGAAAAATATGGTAGTTATTGAAGAGGTTGTTGAAGCAACTGCCTGGTGTGCCCCCATTGTGCCTGTTGCGAAGAAAAATGGGAAGGTACGCATCTGCGTAGACTTGAAAAGGCTGAATGAGGCGGTGAAGAGAGATATGTGCTGCCGACACTTGAAGACATAGCTCCGAAATTGGCTGGGGAGAAGTTCTTCTCTACACTGGATGCTTCCAGCGGCTTCTGGCAGATACCTCTAGATCCAAAGTGCCGCAAACTGACTACCTTCATTACACCAGTAGGTGGGTTTTGCTTCTGCAGACTCCCCTTCAGGATTTCCTCTGCTCCTAAAATCTTTCAAAGAGAGATGAGTTCTCTCCTAAGGGACCACGAGGGCACGGCAGTCGTCATGGACGACATTTTGGTGTATGGGTCTACATTGGAAGAACATGATCAGCGATTGAGCTGTGTGCTGCAGACCATTAGAGAATCCGGGCTGAAATTAAATAAGGAGAAATGCCATTTTAGGAAGGCTGAGTTATGTTACTTTGGCCATATTATCAATGGAGATGGCATCAAGCCGGACCCTGATAAAATCTTTGCTATTGAACAGATAAAAAGTCCTTCTGATGTACATGAGCTGAGACAAATATTGGGCCTTGTGAATTATGTGGGCAGGTTCCTTCCAGATTTATCCACAATACTACACCCTATCACAGAGTTGTTAAAGAAAGATGTTGCCTGGGTCTGGGGACCTTCACAGGAAGAATCTTTTGTGCAGGTCAAGTCCCTTCTGGGGTCTGCCCCAGTGTTGGGGTTCTATAACCCTTCTAAAAAGACTGTGGTTAGTGCTGATGCGAGCAGTTACGAGTTAGGGGCCGCCCTCCTGCAGTTGAATGAGAACAAACTACATCCCATCGCCTACTGTTCCCGTACACTGACGGCTGCTGAGTCAAAATACGCCCAAATTGAGAAAGAGTACCTGGCTGCAGTTTGGGCCTGTGAACGCTTCCAGCATTACCTAGTTTTGTCTGGAGACTGACTATAAACCGCTAGTCCCTCTAATCAACTCCTATGATATTGACAAAACACCTCTAAGATGCCAGAGACTTCTGATGAGGCTGCTCAGGTTCAACGTTCAGGCAGTTCATGTGCTGGGGAAACAACTGGTAGTGGCAGATACACTTTCCAGGCTCCCGCTGGCTGCTGCTGAAGAATCTTCAACGGAATCAGATGTGAAATTGTATGTAGATTCATTTCTGGCATCCAAATCCATTTCGTCAGGGAAACTAGAGCAAATAAGAAAGGAGACATATTTAGATACTGACCTTCAAGACGTTATTAAGTACATAAAAGAAGTTTGGCCCGATAGCTGGGCAGCCTGGATGTCTAAGTTCTTACCAGTCAGAAAGGTCGCAGCTCCCGGAACTGGATGGGTTTGTGCTGTTTCAGGACCACATTGTTATTCCTATTAGCATGCGGCAGGAGATATTAAGCAGGATTCATGATGGCCACTTGGGCATTACAAAGTGCAGAGAAAGGGCAGCTACGGCAGTATGGTGGCCTGGGATCAGTACCGACATCGCAAGCCATGTGTCAAAATGTGCCTTTTGCTGGGAACGCAGAGAAGGGAGCCCTTGATTTCTACTCCGCTGCCTGCAGGCCCATGGCAGAAAATAGCTGCTGATTTGTGCAAACTGCATGGGAAAAAGTACCTAGTCGTGATTTACTACTATTCCAGGTATTTGGAGATTGCACCCTTGAATCAGATCACAAGTCAAGCCGTTATCATCTCAAGCCGTTATCATCTCAAGAGCTTGTTCGCCCGGTGGGGCATACCAATGGAGTTAGTGAGTGATAATGGAATGCAGTTTGCTTCCACTGAGTTCAGTTCTTTCAGCAGTAAATATGATTTTGTCCATTCTACGTCGAGTCCACATTACCCGCAGGCCAATGGAATGGCTGAAAGGGCAGTTCAAACAACAAGGTTCATTTTGAAGCAATCTGAGCCGTACCTAGCCGTCTTGTCCTATTGGGCGACTCCCATTCAAGCAACCGGTTTTAGCCCGGCACAGCTGATGCTAGGACATCAGATTCGCACCACTTTACTCTCTGTGGGTGTCTTCCAGCCAACTAGCTCTGTTCCTCGGGACGAGGTTCTTAGGAGGGATGAAGAGGCTAAAAGGGGCTATTGATTCTTCTACGATAGGAAACACTCTGTGAGGCCCTTGCAGGAGCTGAATGTGGGGCAAAGTGTCAGAGTTAAACTGGATGATGAGAAGAAATGGAAGACGCCTGCTATGATAATTGAACGCTCTCCAGAACGGACAGGAGTGGGTTGCAGAGCCCTGTGATTGGTGGACAGTGCTTTGAATGACTATTGGATTTACTAATCCATGTGACGCCTGTACACAGTAATTACCGGTTGGAGTTGAGTGGGGATTAAAGTTTTATCCTGGAAGCCGTGAGGAAATATCTGAGGGGTTTACAGATGGCTTGAATCCATTTCCTACTCTAAGTGGTTAAAGTGAGTGTTTTACACCAGCAGCAACTCTCTCCCCTGACCTTTTGTTTGTCTTATGAGTACAGCTTTGTGCATTTTTATTTAAAAGAGCACCTAAGTGAAAGTTTCAAAGTCGTTTCATATACTTATCAATGGATTATTGCTAATAGAGGGCACTTCCGTTTAGGGAGTTTTTATACTTGGAAACACACAGCTTATTGACCACAAATTTTCTCCTTATTCGTTTATTTGCTGATGACTAATCACATGATACAGGGGGCCAGCAAATAAAATAAATTTCAAATATATCAGAAAAAAATATACTGCTCATTTGAAATTCAGAGTAAGTGCTATTCCATTACCTCCTTAGTATGCATTTATTCATTATGCAATTCTGCTGTATTTAATGGTCCTGTAAAAAATATTTTACATTCACCCCGCTTATGATTCTAATTTCAATATTCTTCACATTATGGGCAAGTTCTGTGACAATAGTTGTGACAGCAGGTATGACCAGCCATTAAAAAAGGTGTGTTGTACAAGTTACAAGCAGAACTATGGAAATCATGGCTATGTAAAGTTCTTGTTGGTAAAGTAAAGAGTGAGAGTGGATTTGTGTACAGTAATAAAGGAATAATTGACAATCCACTGGAAAAGATCTATATTTCTTGCCACTAGCTAAGGCTAAGAATGTATTTTAACGTAGTAAAGATTTTTTTACTATATACTTGTGTCTACAGTTTTCTTCTGATTTCCAAGACACATGCTACAACAGATAAAGATAATGGGCTAGATTACGAGTGGAGCACTATATATCTCTCCCACTTGACCGCTAGATCCGCTAGTACACACATATAATTACACACACACACACACACATATATATATACATATCTAGACATGTGTATGTATGTAAGGCCCTTTTTTGCCTGCCTTATTTTTCTAACACCTGAGACCTCATATCTTTGAGCCCTTATAACTTTTTTATGCAATATTTTTTTGAAAATATTTTTTATTAGATGGTGTTATTATGAGTGCAACTGTACTTTTAAATGTATTTTTCATGTATTTTATTCAACTTTTTATTTAAGGGTAAAAGCTAACCAGAGCGCCAAAGTCGCGCTAACCTGATGCACCTTTAATTCAATTGCACTTGAGCAAACACATTTACTTTCATCTTGTAATACATGCGCTACTTCCAATGTGTGCAATACATGCGCTACTTCCAATGTGTGCAAACACCCGCAGTAAAACGCTTATTGCTTGTGCGCAACATTTAGCGCGCCACTCATAATATAGCCCAAAATAAGGTCTTTGTTGAAGAGGACTTTATTTTTTATTTATTTTGATACTGTTAATCACACTAACTAAATACACTAACTTCTGTCACTGAAATATTTATTAATTAAAGAAACATAAAATAGCAATAATAAGATGCTATAATAAAACTCCCTTAGCTCTCTTGAATATATTAATTAATATAAAATAAAAAAAAAATCCCAGCACTGCAATTCAAAAAAATCTTTAATATATCATACTCTTCCTCATTCCTCATTCGCTCACTCAGCTTCATATACACTAGAATCTAAATAAATGAAGACAAACAAAGAAAAGAGAAGAGAGAAAATACAAACAAAAAGAGAATGAAACCCCCAAGGCGTCCCTTGGGGGAATGACTGTCATCTCCTTTAAGAATAGTCACTTAGTTGTATATTAGATTAAGGCCTACAAAATACTATCAATAATCACCTAATCAACCCCCATACAGGTATGGGGGGTGGTTAGGGGATTAAAGCCTAAACCATCACCTCCCAACGCAAAAACTAGAACTACACTAACTCCCCCTCTAAATCCCCCCCCCCTCAACTAAACCCCCTAAGTTACAATTAAAAAAATCTTAGTTATAAAAACAAAACTAAGTTAGACAAAATAATAAACTACTGAACCAAAATAAAAAAACACCATTATACCTAACACTAATCTACAGGCCCCATAAAATAAAAAACCCACCCAAAAAACAAACAAACCCTAACACTAAAATAAATTACAATAGCCCTTAAAAGGGCCTTTTGTAGGACATTTCCCTAAAAAGATTTCAGCTCTTTTACATAAAAAACAATTACAACCCCCCCCCGAACAATACAAGTAACCCCACCCCCCAAAATATCAAAATCTACCTAAAAAACTATCCTAGAAAATAAAAGTTAAAATAAAAAAGCCTATTCTTCAAAATCAAAAAACACAACCCCAAAAAACCTAACTTACCCCAAAAGTTGTACTCACAGTTGGAAAATCCATCTCCTCTTCATTTGATGTTGGGCCCACTTCGTCCCGGTTGTAGGCGCTGGGGGCCCATATTCGCGGAGGCAGACTTTGGCGGCCTCTTCTGCCACCTCTGTTACGCAATCTTCATCAACGTTGGTGCCCTCTTCGTCTCAGTGTTTTGCGCTGGGGGCCCATCTTTGCAGCCCTATTTGAGTCAGTATAATACGCACACCACATTTTTCTCAACGTGATATTCCTTCCCCCAATATTTTCTTCCAGCTGCTGCAGCCCACCGGGAAATCTCCTGGTATCCTAGTAAGCCAATTGGCCTTGAATTACACTGCTGGATAAATATCACTCACGCATAAGAACATTGATTCATACCTTTATTTATATGATTGGCTGTTATGTGATGCCAATCTAGATATCTCTTTTTTTGCATTGTGTTTAGCAAGTTGCAGTCCTGCTTCTTTCTTCTTTTGTCTCATAATTTTTTATGCAGCTTGGTATCCTTATATTCTAATATTAGCTTTAACAGATACACTATTTAGCATTGTGTAACTATGAGACCTATATACTGTGGTGTGAGCGGACATGATCTGATTTAGCGGATCATGTCTGCTGCACATCGATAAATGCTGACAGCATACGCTGTCGGCATTTATCATTGCACCAGCAGTTCTTGTGAACTGCTGGTGCAATGCCGCCCCCTGCATATTCGTGGCCGCTAGCAGGGGATGTCAATCAACCCTATCGTATTCGATCTGGTTGATTTCTGTCCGCCACCTCAGAGCAGGCGGACAGGTTATGGAGCAGCAGTCTTTAGTCTGTACAGAGTGTCTCCCCTATATATTCAAACTTACACTCTTTTACCCATGTAAGTACCAACCACTAAATGCTCTCTGTGAGGTATAACATACATATAGAATACATGAATTTTATGTTCCTTTATAATGTATCAAAATCAAAACTCATGACATTTTATTAATTATTGTATTTAAAGTCCTTGTAGCTTGAAATGTGATGTCATTTACTGATGTAATATTTTTTTAGTGTTCAGAGTCATTATGTGGAATATAAACATACATTTTCACTATTCAACTTATATATATATATTATGTGTTATGTGGGGGGAAGGACTTGAAAAGTTTCCACACTATCTCTGCCTGGGTGCTTCCTTAAGGTAAACCTGGCTCTATACATGTAAAGCATTCCCTGTTGTTAAAATGTACTTGATTGAGTAAAATGTTTTGAAATCCTACGGACTTTATTATATTTGTCTTGTGATAACAAATCCATACCACAAATGCGCAAACATTTTACTTTCGATTTTGAATATGCACGCTAACCCGCTTGCGTTAAATGTTTACGTCCGGTGATGTTTGCGTACAAGCAAAGCGCTAAATAGCACATCACTTGTAATATGGCCCATATTAAGCAACTTGTTTAATATAATAAAGCAACAAAAAGAACATTGTTGAAATATATCATCTTAAATCACACATATAAAAATATAAAAATACAGGAGTTAGCTGTAAGGTAGAAGCCTAAGCCCCTAATGGAGAACAAAAAAAGGACATGTATGAAATATCTTATGAATTTTAATTTAACAGGATGTTCAGGAGAATAACTTGCTTAGAGTTAACATCATAGTACATCAGCAAACTTTCCTTGTAGGCTTAGAAAATTATATAACCCAGCGGCATCTGAATAAACAGTCCGAGCTTTAGCCTATTCAGGCCAATTCATTACTCCACCACTTACCAATAGGGTGATGTCCAACCAGCTCTCAACCAAGACTTTGTTCGTGCTAATGGGAAAAACTTTCATCCTTAGTACTCTTCCAGTCACCTCCATGTTCTTACAGCAGTAATGATGCAATTGAGGACTTTGCAAACTTAAAATTCCATATTTATTAAGCAATATATAGTAAAAGCAGTCCATACACAGTAGTGATTACCCCCATATATGACTGATATGTTTCCTGCTAAAAAGTGCTTTCTCAAAGAGGTACCATCAGCAGACAAAAGGGAATAATTATGTGAAGAAACTATTCCCAAGGAACTAAAATTAGTTAGTTTTTACAAAACATCCACAACTTGCAAGGCATTTACATTCATATGAAATTATAAGAAGATAAATAACTTTAAATATAAGAAGATAACTTTAAATATAAGAAGATAAATAACTTTAAATATGTGGGGAAGAATTAGCCTGTGGAATTTTCATTCTTTTTAACTTACCAGAAGCTATTTATTTTTTATTTTTTGGAAAGGAATAGAATGCAAAAACTAATGCGCCCTTTTCTGTTACTTCTGCAATTTCCATTATTATTGTAAGCACTTGTTTATTTTCACATTGTGTTAGATCATTTTTTTGCAGACAATATATATATATATATATATATATATATATATATATATATATCAGTATTTATAATATCTCTGTTTTATAAGAAAGTAATAATTATCTATATGCAATACTGGGAAATCTCAGACGTTATTATTGTGTTTAGTGTGTGTGTTTCATACTTATAATTTAATATCTCATAGATGGTTAGCTTTTGAATAAAAATTATTTTTGCATTGAGAACATTTAATATTGAAGAGAAAGGGGTTCTGTAATCAATATTTATAAATTGATTTTTAATTATTATTAGGTATTTTAGAAATTGTATTCAAACTTTAGCTATATTGTATTCATTGATGTTGCATTGATTCGTTAGCATTCTCATAGAGCTTCCTGATTGGTGCACTGGGGTAAATCCCTGAATTATCATTGTAGCTAAAAGTGACTTTTATAACTTCCTGCTTTTAAGTGTATTTTATATCTCAGCTTGATATTTTTCACGTGACCGTCCTAGAAATTATTAATATATCAGTGAAATCTAAACAATATAATGTATAGGAAATTAATGTATCCATTGAGACTAAAGAATTTCACCTAGATTACGAGTTTTGCGTTCGTGTTTTAACGCTGAAAAAATGGCTATTTCAGCATTAAAACAGTAACATAGCCATTACGAGTCTTGTCGGTATAACTGTACCGCACGCCTTTTAGCCTGTAACGTAACGTCAGTCCCGCTCTCAAAAAATGAAGTTTTTGCATGGGATTTCCATAATCTGCTGCTCCCGACATCGCCGCCACTAATAAAATTTATTAACCCCTATTCCACTGCTCCCCAACATCGTCACCACTATACTAAAGTTATTAACCCCTATTCTGACGCTCCCCGACATCGCCACCACTAAATACAGTTATTAACCTCTAAACCTCTAGCCTCCCATATCACTACCACTAAATAAACCTATTAACCCCTATTTTAATTTCACAGGTAAGTTTTTATTTATTTTAAGATAGGGATCTTATAATTTTAATTTAAAGTTATTGAGTTGTTAGGTTTAGGGGTTAATAGTTTAATTTAGGTTTGGCGATGTGGGGGGCTGGCGGTTTAGGGGTTAATAGGTTTATTTAGTGTGTTTAGCAAGTTGCAGTCCTGCTTCTTTCTTTTTTATTGGTGTAAAGCCTCATTATATCATTGCACAGGTGTGTTGTAAAGGGGCGTGGTTGTCTATACCTGCCCCTATTTAAGAGTGATGTATTCTCATTATGTGTACTGACATTACTAGGGACTAAGGTTCCGAAACGTTGTCTCCCTTTTGTGCACCTTGGTCTCTTATGAACTTTGGAAGTGGTGAGTGCTGCTGTCTTTCCGGACTGTGTATCTTACTTATGGGACTTACTGTGGAGTCTCTGACAGATTTGCACCCGATTATCTGCTGTGTTGCTCCTTTCTTTGCATTAGGGTCTTTCTTTTTTTGTCTCATAATTTTTTTATGCAGCAGATACATTATTTAGCATTGCGTAACTATATCTGTACAGAGTGTCTCTCCTATATATTCAAACATACACCCTTTCACCTGTGTAAGTACTAACCACTAAATGCTCTCTGTGAGGTATGACAAACATATAGACTACACAAAGCTTCTGTTATTTTATAATGTATTAAAAGCAACATTCATGACATTTTATTAATTATTTTATCTAAAGTCCTTGTAGCTTGAAATGTGATGTCATTTACTTATGTAATATTTTTGTAGTGTTCAGAGTCATTATATGGAATAGAAACCTACTTTTTCACAATTCAACTTGAAAGGTTTTCACATTATATTTTCCTGGGTGCTTCCCAAAGGTAAACCTGGCTCTATACATCTAAAGCATTCCCTGCTACTAAAATTTACTTGCTTGAGTAAAATGTTTTTAAAGGGACATGAAACCCAAAATTTGTCATTCATGATTCAGACAGAGCATACAATTTTAAACAACTTTCCAATTTACTTCTATCATTTAATTTGCTTCTTTCTCTTGTTATCCTTTGCTGAAAGGCTTATCTAGGCACACTCAGAAGCAGCAGAGAACCTAGGTTCTAGCTGTTGATTGGTGGCTGCTTATATATGTTGATTGTGATTGGCTCACCAATGTGTTCTGTTCTGAAACTATTAGTGCATTGCTGCTCCTTCAACAAATTATCAACAAATTATACCAAGATAATTAAACAAATTAGATAATAGAAGTAAATTAGAAAGTTGTTTAAAATGTTATTCTCTATCTGAATTATAAACAAAAAAAATTGGGTTTCATGTCCCTTTAAATCCTACTGACTTTATTATACTTGTCTTGTGATAACAAATACATACCACAAAAGCAGAAGTTTTGTTATGTATTCTTAAAATAACATACATCATAGTCAGCTGTGTCTTGTATACACCATAGTTTGCAAATAATGTAATCAAGTAATGAACATTTATGAAGTATTTGCTGAGTCACACTTTACATAGTCATTAAAACTTGTGAAAATAACTTACCAAAATGAGTACTAAACCATAAAGCATGTCCCACAGTTTTGTCAAGATATTTCCAATGTGTTTTTTTTAGCAGTGTTGTATTTTTTAATTATTTTTATTCCCTTTAATTGTTTTTAAAATGAAAAATATCAGCTATAATAAAAATATTAAAACAACAACATACATTTATATATCTCGTGCGTTAGGCTGAAAAAGCAGCGTTAACAGGTCCTAACGCTGCTTTTTCACTAGCTGATTACTTTGGAGCAATGCCCCGCAAAAGGCCCTTTTAAGGGCTATTGATAGTTTAGTTTAGGCTAGGGTTTTTTTATTTTGGGGGGGGGCTTTTTTTATTTTGATAGGGCTATTAGATTAGGTGTAATTAGTTTAAAGATCTGTAATTTGTTTTTTATTTTCTGTAATTTAGTGGGGGGGGTTTGTGATTTAGCTAATTTAATTTAATTTATTTAATTGTTTTTAATTTAGTTAATTTATTTAATTGTAGGGTAGTGTTAGGTGTTAGTGTAACTTAGGTTATTTTTTATTTTACAGGTCAATTTGTATTTATTTTAGCTAGGTAGTTATTAAATTGTTAATAACTATTTAGTAACTATTCTACCTAGTTAAAATAAATACAAACTTGCCTGTGAAATAAAAATAAAACCTAAACCTAAGCTAGCTACAATGTAACTATTAGTTATATTGTAGCTATTTTAGGGTTTATTTTACAGGTAAGTATTTAGTTTTAAATAGGAATAATTTAGTTAATGATAGTAATTTGTATTTAGATTTATTTAAATTATATTTAAGTTAGGGGGTGTTAGGGTTAGGGTTAGACTTAGGTTTAGGGGTTAATAAATTTAGAATAGTGGCGGCGGCGTTGGGGGCCGCAGATTAGGGGTTAATAAATGTAGGTAGGTGGCGGCAATGTTAGGGACGGCAAATTAGGGGTTAATAATATTAAACTAATGTTTGCAAGGCGGGAGTGCAGCGGTTTAGGGGTTAATATGTTTATTATAGTGGCGGCGATGTCTGGAGTGGTAGATTAGGGGTTAATAAGTGTAGGTAGGTGGCGATAATGTCAGGGCGGCAGATTAGGGGTTAATAAAAATAATGTAGGTGTCGGCGATGTTGGGGGCAGCAGATTAGGGCTTCATAAGTATAATGTTGTGGCGGCGGTGTCCGGAGCGGCAGATTAGGGGTTAATAAGTGTAAGATTAGGGGTTAATAAGTGTAAGATTAGGGGTGTTTAGCCTCGGGGTTCATGTTAGGGTGTTAGGTGTAAACATAAATTTTATTTCCCCATAGGAATCAATGGGGCTGCGTTACTGAGTTATACGCTGCTTTTTGGCAGGTGTTAGACTTTTTCTTAGCCGGCTATCCCCGTCGATTCCTTTGGGGAAATCGTGCATGAGCACGTACGACCAGCTCACCGCTGACTTAAGCAGCGCTAGTATTGAACTGAAGTGTGGAGCAAAATTTTGCTCTACGCTCACTTTTTGTCTTTTAATGCGGGGTTTGTAAAAACCCGTAATACCAGCACTGTAGGTAAGTGAGCAGTGAAAGAAAACTGCTCATTAGCACCGCATAGCCTGTAACGCAAAACTCGTAATCTCGCCGTTGGATTCTAAAAAAAATCAATTAAAGAGCAATTGTCTATAAATTAAAGCAAACGTGCTATTCAAGGACAAGTTGATGCAGGCTGCCTTCAAAAAAACGAGCCTTTCAGACAAATTCAAAGATATTCAGATTTTGCCTGATTTATCTTCACATACTCTGCAGCAACACAAACGATATCAGCCTAATCCTCTCACCACTGCACTACAAAAAGCCAATCTCAAATACAGGTGGGGATACCCCACAAAGCTTATTATAACTAAAGACAATCAGACACATGTTGTTTCCTCTCTTTCTTAAGGTACCGCCCTTCTCACGGCATGGGGTCTACAGAATGCATCTGCACCAATGCAATCTTCCCCGCACCCAAAATTGGGGGCATCGGCTCCCAAATGGACTGTAAAAATCAAAGAGCGAAGCATCAGAGACCAATCCAACCCCAGGGAACTATGCAACCTCAGCCGCCGCTGACCTGAAACATGCCCTTGCTCTCAATTCTTCAAACCTCCTGCAGACACAGAAAGGGCGAACACTTACCTTCAGAGATGAGGACACTCACACCACTTATAGGGTAAACTACCTGTTTTGATGGTTATTACTGTTTAATGTTAGTAATTTTTTGTATATTAGACTTCCTTCCAAAGACTACCCGGTAAATGAAAATGCCCTATTTAATAAAAAAGCTAGGGGCACTGCCATCTTAATCCACAAATGACTGGCGTTTGAAATGATCCACTCAATTAAGGACCACCAAGCCAGATTTATAATACTCATATGCAAATTAAACCATATAATATATACCCAAGTTTCAGTATACCTGCCCAACGTCTATCAACCTAAATGCTTAAAGAAAATCCTACAGACAGTGGACCGAGTTAAACAAGGAATGGTTGTTCTAGCAGGCGACTTTAAAATGGTGTGGGTCAGCAAACTTGATAGGAAATCCTCTGAATCAGGCCAATTGAGAGCATCTTTTCTACACTTAGCCTCCAAATTTAAAACTTTAATGATGCAATTTGGCTATTATGATATCAGGAGGTCTTTCCACTTGCTTGACAGGGACTACACACACTTTTCACACCCACACAAGACCTATTCCAGACTTGATTTTGTATTTTGCCATGCTACAACCTTAGACTTAGTCAAATCAGCAGATATATCCCTTTGTCCCCGGTCAGACCATGATCAGGTTGCCATTGGTCTTAATTCCTCCGACGCCGCTAAAATCAAACACACCGGGCATTTGCCACACCATATCCATGTATTAATACAGGCAAATGACAACTCAGTAGTTTGGGATGCTACTCTGTGTGGAGCGATAAAGACCACAATTAGAGGCTATTTTAACAGAAAACAAGCCCACCTTAAAAAACTGGCTGGACTCGTTGTCCCAAGCCCATTGCAAACTTTGAGACCTTGAGCATTCAAATTGTTCTTCCCCTTCCCTGCAACGTAAAGCCCAAATAGTAGAAGTGAAACATTACATCTGCTAACTGGAACTGCGTAGAACGCAACACCAGTTGTTCAAGCTAAAACAACTTTTTTATTACAAAAGTAACAAGGCAGACACTTTACTAGCCACCAAACTCCAACACCGTCTTGGTGTCACCCGTATCCATCAATTAAAATCAGCAGACCAAATAGTCAGATTCCCATCTTAAATAAGACAAAGATTCAACAATCGGAAAACTTAGACCCAACCCCCAAATGGAACATTTACTCATTTCTCCACTCTCTTAATCTGCCAAATCTCACAATAGACTAGAGGAATGCCCTTGCTTCACCCTAGGGGAAATCAAACAGGTCATGAAACACTTTAAAGCACTTAAGGCCCCAGGGCCAGACGGTTACCCTGCCCTCTTTTATAAGACTATATAGAATCACACTTCTATCCTGTTTTACCATAGCTTTTGATGCTGCTTTTGATGCTGCTTTTAACATGATGATTTTTTAATAAAGGAATATTTTTTAACACTGTTATGTTGGGACAGTACCTCTTTTGTTCTGGATTCTCTAACTGTCACCAGCAGTGTCACATGTAATCAGTTTCTATTAGGGCACCTGCTACTTCGATAACATTCCAGGAGTCAGGACCGGAGTCAGGACCGGACAATACAGAGGAGATGCCAGGCGCATCACGCTGACATCATAGACGGGTGCCGAAGACTGGGAGGACGGCGTTTCATGATGGTGGGATCGGAGTTCCAACACACCATGCTGAGGGAAGTGACCGGGTCGCTTAGTTGAGTCCCCCATCTGTTTTGGGGTTGTACCACATCCCACAGTCTGTGCGAAAGCTTTAGAGACTGGTGTTAGCGTTGTTAGTGTTATTTGGAAACTCTGTAAATAAGCCGGTTTACCACTTAAAATTGCCCCGCATCACTTATCTCTACCTTCTGACCCTTACCCCTGTATTAGTGGTTATCTACTTCCTAAGGGAGTTTTTATTATTCGTGCCTATACGGTATAGGAGCATCTGGTGAGCTTCATGGATAACACTAACAGGGAAGTGAGAAACGTACAAGTGGGACATTATATGGCTTTGACATATAATATACAGGGCCCTGCAACATTAAATACAGTGAATACTGGCACTATGCACACTTACACCCTAAACCCTATCTCTTCTCACTTCTTCTCTATGAGAAAAACTCAAGAATTAGATATCCAGATAAAAGACTTTGAGAACATCTTTTTAACAGACTATACACAATTAACTTTGCTAAAGGAAAATAAAATAAAACTGGACAAGTGGCAAAAATATGTAACCCTTAAAATGATCTCTAGGGGGCTGCGGATTAATAAATTCCCCACCTTTGAGGTTGATGATATGGCATTCAAAGATGAATGGAATCAAATCCTGGATGAATGCTCTTTTCGCTTGATGCATATGATCATACTGTTTAAAGAAAGACTCTTGGTAGAAATTAGACATAAGATAACTTGTCTACAAAACCAATTACATTTACATCAGCAGAAACCAGAGTATAGTCTCTCTGATAAGATCTTATATGACACAAGCGAAAAATCAGTAGAGGAAATAATTGCAGTAAAACATACTAATTTATTTATGGGATTGGGCTGACTATCAAACAAACACTGTATACATATGGGTTAAAAAAGAAAGGTCTTTCAACTTCAGAAATAACAATCGATTTAGTTGCAGTTTCGCAGAGGATGTAGAAACAGGTCCCAGGGCATACATGTCACCTTCTCTGATACAGAGGCAGAAACAGCTGAAGATACCGCTGAGGATATGGCTGTTGGTACAGATATACCATCTCTTCAAAAGGCACCATCAGGCACTATACTACAACAAATCAAGCCTTTTTGGAAACCAAGAAAGATAAACCGGTGGCATAAGTTCTCAGAAATCTGCATCACCTGAACCATTTTACAGCAGTTTGCGCATAGGCACAAAAAAGAAGACAAGTCTTAATAAATATACAGTACCACACCATCAGGAACCAATATCACACACTGAGATAGATAAAAGTAGACTAGAACAGGCTTTTTAGCCCCAGGCCCCTGCAAACCAAACCAAAATATACAAAGTACATATCAGTCAATACAACAGGGACCACAGGGGAACCTCAACAGATACCAACTACGGGCAACAAGGGGCAGGGTGAAATACACACACTAGTGATAAACCTGTCAAAAACATCACTAACAACCTTTGAAGAAAAAGTCCTTAATTATGATTTAAACTTTGTGCCCTGTGCTAGCTTCAATCTCTTTGAAACTCTGTTGGATGTTAACAGATTGATTAGAAATCTAACACTTAAAAAACACTTTTGTTTAAAGAAGCAGAGATGGAGACAGCACAGGACACACTGAGTACAAACAGAGATGACCATATACATTCAAGTAACCAAAACCAACTAGATTTTATTGATGTTGGCACCACTGAGACTCTACAAGATCACCAATCTGAACAAAATAGAGACCCCTTGATAGAAATTGATAGACATGTAGGGTTCAGAACTAAATCGGAATTTTACCCCTTACAATCGAGAGATAATATCATAAAATTGATCCATAGTAGGATAGAACAAGAATTGACCATACTACACGACCAGACTAGGACCAACGCTAGGCAGTACAATTTAACTAAACCAGAATGGAAGGCTTTAAAAGGTCTTGAAGCCAGACATGACATAACCATTAAAAAAAATCAGACAAACACGGTAGCATAGTGGTTTGGGACACTGAGGATTATAACAGAGAAGCATTGAGACAACTGACAGACACCACCAGTTAAAAATATTAAGTAATAACCCAGTTAAAACTTTCCAAATACAATTGCAAAACCTTTTACAAGAAGGACTAAGTGAGGGGTATTTAGATCGATCTGCTTATGAATTTCTATTGAACCTACATCCTAAGACACCAATTTTTTACATGTTCCTTAAAGTGCATAAGAGCACAGTAAATGTTAAGGGCAGACCAATTATTTCAGGCATAGGCTCCCTCCTGGAGCCTGTGTCTGAATGGATTGTTTCGATCTTACAACCATTGGTGCTTAATCTTTCAAGTTATTTGAGAGATTCAAAACATCTAATTCAAATATTGGGAGCCGTTACATGGTCAGATGTATCAAGTTGGCTTACAGTGGACATAGTTTCACTATATAGTACCATACCCCACGACAAAGGTCTAAAAGCAGTGAGATATTTTTTGTCAAGAGAGAGCGATATGAGTTATGCTTTTCAGAATTTTGTACTGGAAGTCATCCAATATCTTTTGACACATAACTATTTTAGTTACAATGGGAGTTTCTATCTCCAAAGATGTGGGACAGCTATGGGGGCAAAATTTGCCCCCTCCTACGCCAACCTCTACATGGGGTGGTGGGAGCTATCCTACATCTTTGAAGATGGGAACATATATCAGACATATTACACATTATAAGCAATTTATAGATGACCTTATATTTGTATGGACAGGAGATAGAGAAACTTTGAATAATTTCATTTTGTACCTAAACTGCAATGAACTTAATCTTAAATTCACCTTTAAGACAGACAATACAATGATTAACTATTTGGACCTCCATTTATGTGGATAATGAAAATAAGAGAAAAGTGTCCACTAGAATATACAGGAAACCCATCACAATGAATGCCCTGCTTCATGCGAATAGCAGTCACCCTAAACAGACATTTGGGGACAGTTCATGAGAACGAAGATAAACTGTTCAGAGGAGCACTGCTATTCGAATGAAGCATCAGCACTAGAAAAACAGCTAAAAACCAGAGGATATTCCAAAAGCACCACTATAACAGCAAAGAAACAGGTTGCTAGAATGGAAAGAGATAGCCCCATTAAAGATAAACAAGGGGGTTAAAAAGCGAAACACAAATTTAAACAGAGACGCCCACTACAGTTTACGACTCAGAACTCTCCTGAGTACAAAAAAATCTGCAACATAATTCCTATGCTCACAGCAGATGACAAATTAAGACACCTGATAACAAAAGGGTGCCATTTCTCATACCGAAAAGAAAGAACAATAAAGAATATTTTTTCACCCACTTTAAAGCCACAGAAACCGTTACAGTCATCCTGGCTAGAATCTAGGGGCACATATAAATGCAGTTATAGCCAATGTAAAGCCTGCAAGCACGTTAAGACAGGCAAAAATGTTGTAGCAAAAGTGACAGGTGAAAACCTAGAGATAAACTTATGTGTAAACTGCAGAACTTATGTGTAAACTGGCTTTCTCTCCCCCCACTCTTTTGCGCTCTCTCCTCCCTCTTTTTTGTGCTCTCTCCGCCCTCTTTTTTGTGCTCTCTCCCCCTCTCTTTTGTGCTTTCTCCCCCTTGCGCTCTCTCCCCCTCTTTTTTGCGCTCTCTCTCCCCCTCTTTTTTGCGCTCTCTCCCCCTCTCTTTTGTGCTCTCTCCCCCTCTCTTTTGCGCTCTCTCTCTCCCTCTTTTGCTCTCTCTCTCCCTCTTTTGCACTCTGTCTCCCCCTTCTCTTTTGCGCTCTCTCCCCCCTCTTTTGCACTCTCTTTTAAACTCTCCCCTCTCTCTTTTGCGCTCTCTCTCCCCCCTCTCTTTTGCGCTCTCTCTCCCCCCTCTCTTTTGAGCTCTCTCTCTCTCCCCCTCTTTTGTGCGCTCTCTCTCCCCCTCTTTTGCGCTCTCCCCCTCTCTTGCGCTCTCTCCCCCTCTCTTGCGCTCTCTCCCCCTCTCTTTTGCGCTCTCTCTCTCTCCCTCTTTTGCGCTCTCTCTCTCCCTCTTTTGCGCTCTCTCTCCCACCTCTCTTTTAAGCTCTCTCTCCCCCTCTCTTTTGAGCTCTCTCTCTCTCCCCCTCTCTTTTGAGCTCTCTCTCCCCCTCTTTCTCTCCCACTCTTTTGCGCTCTCTCTCCCTCTTTTGCTCTTCCCCCTCTTCTGCTGGCTTTCTTTCTTTCCTTCCTTCCTCTGTTTTGGTCTCTCCCGCCGGCCACGCCCCTCCCGCGTGCTCCCGCAAGGCCACGCCCCCTCACCACGCCCGCCGGTCACGCCCCCTCATCACGTCCGTCGGTCACGCCCCCTCGTCATGCCTGCCACGCCCACCGGTCACGCCCCCATCACGGCACGCCCGACGCCAGTCACGCCCCCACCAGGCAGCTTCCGCAGTGCGCACTACTCTGCAGCTGAAGGCCAGGTATGTTTGTCACGTGCAGTCTCTACTGCGCATGACTGCATCTGACAAACATACTTGGCCAATTATTATATAGGATATTGTACTATTTTTGTTTTATTTTCATCTACACACCTTATAGCACTAACATGAATCCAAATATGACCATACTGATATTCGTGACAACCCTCTTCTTACTCCAATTTTGTTCACATCATTACCGCCATAAGCACCCACCTCAACCTTGAAAACAAATTATCATACACCATGGCCTGCTCTGTTGCTGTAACTTATCTGCTGAGTGCTGGTGGAGAGTTATAAAAAATAACCCTCCTACACCCACCTCACAAAATTATAAAGTATCCCATTAACTATATGGCCAAACAAAAACTATGTCCAAATTCCTATTCCTTATGTTACTGGCCCTTGCAAATGATGTAGAGTCTAACCCTGGTCCCCCAGCAAATTCCATTCCTAGCCTTCCAGCTAAAAAAGGCCTCTCCTTTGTGCACTGTAATATCCGCAGCTTACTACCAAAAATCGATGCTCTGCAAGCTTGGTGTTTACAATACAAGCCCAAAATCATTGTGATCTCTGAATCGGGGCTAACTGCAAAAATACCTGACTCTGCCATTGCAATACATGGGTATTCAATGGCATAGAAATGACAGAGCAAAGAGAGGAGGCGGCATTGTAATTTATGTTGACAATTCCACAAAGTTCACCCCCTTACAAAAATCTAGCTCTCCTGCCACCTTTGATTTCCTTTCTGGCACAATTGATATCCCATACAGTAAATCAATCATTGTTGCAGGAATCTACCGCCCACCTAGCTCCCCTGTGCATTCCATTTCAGACATAGCACATCTCCTTAGTGAATCCATAGCTCAAAACCCAAAAAGTGAAATTTTGGTTTTTGGAGATTGTAATATTGATTGGCTGAATTAAAAAAATAACAGTAGTCGCTCGCTGTTTAAATCTTTGTAGCTAACGCAATTAATCTCCTCCCCAACTCACATAAACATCAAAAGCCATAATCATACCCTGCTCGACTGGATTCTCTCCACTTCTCACGACTAAATCAAGGAGGCAGGTGTTCTCCCTAACAATTTCAGTGACCACTGCTTAGTGTACTGCGTGCGCAAAATAAAGGCTACTAAATCCTCTCCCAAGGTTAAAATCACCAGGTCCTTCAAAAAATGTAATATTAAATCATTTCTAAATGACATCAAGAACCTCCCCTGGCACAGATTAAACCTAATCCCAGATCTAGACTCTGCAGTTGAATTCTTTCAGTCTGAACTCCTATAAGTTTGGAATTTACATGTCCCGCTACGTAAGGTGAGAGTAAAAGGAGCACACTTGAATTGGATCACAGCTGACCTCATTCAAATGTACCAGTTTTGGGATTCATTGTGGTCAAAGTTCAAGCATACTGGCTCTATGAACGATCACTGTGTATTTAGACAATGGCGAAATATATGCACTAAACAAACAAAATTGGCCAAGGCCCAATATTTCTGTGAAAATCTGAACAATAACATATCTAACCCTAGAAAGTTTTGGAAACTCATAAATAACTTACAAAATCCACCAATCCACTCCCAACCCTCCACTGTCAATGTAGATAACCAAAACCTGCAACTCCTCTTAGAAGTAGCAAATGCCTTTAACAATTATTTTGTCGGATGCTCCACCACCCTTATTTAAAACTAATAAATGGCACGCATCCTGAAACTACAAATGTGGATCAGGCCCCACTAAAACAGCAAAGACCCAATATAAAGAAGTTCAATTTTACACCTGTACCCATCAATGTCATTAAAAAACACCTTAATAATCTAAAAATGAAAAACCAGTCTGGACCTGATCAAATCCCAGCAATGCTGTTGAAGCTCAGTGCGCCGACAATTGTTAAGCCTGTCACAACCCTAATTAACGAATCCTTGATGTCTGGATACATACCCAAACTCTGGAAAACTGCAAGAGTAGTGCCTATTCATAAAAGTGGGGAGTTAACCTTGGTTTCTAACTATCGTCCTATATTATTGCTCCCAGTATTGTAAAAAATCTTACAAAAATGCATCCATACGCAATTATGCGAGTATTACCAACTTTCTAACTATCTGAACCTTGATCAATCAGGTTTTCGCCGGAATCACTCCACTACAACTGCCCACCTAAAAGTTTCATCCAAACTGGCATGGAACAAGGAGACCTAACTGGAGCTTTTTTCCTTGATTTTGCAAAGGCCTTTGACACAGTAGACCACGACATACTACTGCTCAAACTAAAAAACTCTGGTATTGCTGATCGTCCGTTAACCTGGTTTAGATCATATGTATCGGAACGATCACAATATGTTTCCATTTCTAACAGTGACTCCCTCCCTCTCCCAGTCACATGTGGTGTTCCCCAAGGTTCCATTCTTGGCCCCCTACTATTCACATTATTTATAAATGATCTGCCTAATGTCTGCAAATCCTCAACTGTACACATGTATGCAGACGACACAGTAATCTATGCAAACAAATCTGATCTGCCGCAGCTTGAAGCAATGCTCCAAGACCAGTTCACAGAGGTAGAAAAGTGGATCTCAGAAAACAAACTCTTCCTAAACACTGACAAAACTGTCACAATGATCTTTGGAACGGGTCCTAAATTACACAAATTACAAAATTCCCATCTACGCATCAAAACAAAATCCAATTGCACGCTGACCGCAGTCCACTCTTTCAAATACTTAGGTATGTTGTTAGACCCTAATCTATCTTTTGGCCTCCACATAGAAAAACTTGCATCTAAACTTTATCCAAAACTAGGTGCCCTGTACAGAAACAAATCTTGCCTCAGCCCTACAGTAAAGGAAAAGATTGTACAGCAAATGCTGATGCCTATCATGGATTACGGGGACGTAGTATGCGCACCTGCACCGCAAACTCACCTAAATAAACTTAATACATTGTATAACTCGTTCTGCCGCTTTGTGCTACAATGTAACTACAGGACCCACCATTGTGACATGCTAAAAGAACTTAACTGGCTGACGCTGGAATCCAGACGCACCATCCATCTTTCCTGCCTTGTGTTCAAGAGCCTTTCTGGGAAGCTCCCACCCTACCTGAGCAGAATGCTCTCCCCGGCTATTCCCACCTCCTATAACCTCCGATCCAGTACCAGCACATTATTTAGCTTGCCTCAATACAAAAAGAAAGCAGCTCGATCCTCCTTTTCCTACAGAGCACCACAGTTATGGAACGACCTCCCGCACACTTTCAAACCTTCCCCAAGCCTAATATCCTTTAAGATATCCCTCTCTACATATCTCAAAACAAAATGCACCTGTCATGGTTGATTATATATTTCCTACCTGTTCTATGTAAACATTTTTGCATATATTATGTATTATTATTGTCTTTGAATTTTATTGTACCCTATTGTATCAATGCAATGTTTTGTGGACCGAGTACATACTTGAAAACGAGAGAAATCTCAATGTATCCTTCCTGGTAAAATATTTTATAAATAAAATGTTACTCAGATCCATTTCTTTACACATATAGTGTGGTTTAAAAATTGCTGCACATTCTATCATACAAAGAATCAATGCAATTGAATTATATAACAAAACAGCATATACACTTATAAATACCAAATCTATATGTGAAGAATGAGAATCTGTCTATACCAGAGGAACTATCCATACAGCATTAGAATAGCCTCTAAAGATAATAGAATAATCAAAAATTGACAAGGTTATCTAGAGTAGTGATAAGATTAATCTAAATGTCCAAATGTCTTTATATATACTGTGTCAATAATGAAACATGATGAAATGTAAGACAGCATAATATATATTAAATGTAGAAATCATTAGATTAAATAGAAGATTGTTAACAGGTGCATACCATTGTTTTTATAACTCATCAGGATATAAAAGACCAGGGGTAGGAGAACATCATTAGGTCTATGAATACGGCTCAAATGGAGATGAAACATATTAGACTGCACACTACTATCCTGTTTTACCATAACTTTTTATGTTGCTTTTAACATGATGATTTTTGAATAAAGGAATATTTTGTAACATTGTTACGTTGGAACAGTACCTCTTTTGTTCTGGATCCTCTTTTATAAGACCTAGATGCACAAATGATTCCCTTTCTCGCTTAGATTTTTCAGCCTAGCCAGTAAGGAAGGAACATTTAACAAGAAATTTCTTGAAGCCACTATAACAACAATAACTTAACCAGGAAAATACCTATTGCCTAATTAATGTGGATATAAAAATGTATTCTAAAATGTTAGCGAACCAAATCTCCAAACTACTGCCCTCCTTATTAAACCCTGATCAAGTAGGTTTTGTCCCAGGTCGAGAAGACCCCAACAACACTAGACCCCTACTTAACATTCTCTGTGAATCTACTATATTAAATAAGCCTCTCTTGGTCTTATCTCTAAATGCCGAGAAGGCTTTTGACCAGGTCCGTTGGGAATATTTGTGGGAGGTGCTGGAAGTTTTTCACCCTGGCCATGGAGCCATTAGCTAAACAAATCAGGGAAGATAGAAATATGAATTGAATCATATTGTCTGGCACAGTACACAAAATTGCTTTGTTTGCCAACGACACAGTCTTCTCAGATGTAGCCGCAAAAACAATACCTAGGGCTCCATCTACTAAGCTATCTGCAAGGTGTTCGTGAGTTTTTCCGTCTAATTTTCTGCATGCAGATCAAACATCATATGTACTATGCCCCGAATTCATTGAAAAACTGACATTTACAAGTGTCGAGCGAACTTATCCGCAACTCTTATATTCTAGTCTTTTTTGTAGCTAAAAACTCCTTGCTCGACATAAATCTCGCAATAAACAGTAATTACTGAACAATCTATTTCTACGTACGCTACTTTTTCCGCACCTAGCTCATGAAAAATCCCTCACCAGCTTATAGGTGGCGAGCACAATAATAAACAATAGGGTCTATAAGATATACGCCTACAAGTGATATAAAAGAAGGACAATACACTTGAATCTTTACTCACCATTGAACCTGCTAGCCATGGAGACACTTCTTCAGCTATATATTTTTCGTCTGATGCAAATCAGGGGGAGAAGGCAGAATCGAGAAGCTGATGCCATAGAAAATGTTGTTAGAAGAAGGAGATTGCGGGTACAGCGTGTAATCCTTCCTCGGGGTCCTTTAGATGGCCTTTCCGATAGAGAGGTTATTCAAAGATTCCGTCTGGATCGACATTCAATATTGACTTTATATGCTCAAATTGCACAGTTCCTAGAGCCAGTGATGGCACGTTCAATGGCCATTCCTGGACTCCTCAAGTTTCTTGCTGCCTTGCACTTTTTTGCCCCCGGATCGTTTTAGGCAGTGTCCAGCATCATCATTGGTTTCAGTCAATCTGCCTTTTCACGTCATCTAACAAAAGTTATCGATGCACTCATGCATATATTCCCAGAATATGTTTGTCTACCATCTACCACAGAAGAGTGGCAATCGATAAAGTCTCAATTCTATTGTGTGGCAGGAATGCCAAATGCACTTGGGGCCATAGACTGTACCCATATTGCAGTTAGACCACCGCGTTTACAGGAGGAAATTTATTGGAAAAAAACCCAGAAAGTCTTGCCATTCTCTGAACTGTACTATATAATTCTAATAGGATTAACATTCTATTAAAAGATTTAAAATTTAAGAAATTAGATTTATTACATTTTATACCTCTTAGGTCACTATCACAATCATCTGTAATCCCGACGATAACTTCAGGGCCCAAACGCTGCACCAGTCTATGTTCGTAATCGGTCAGATCTGCGACATAAGCTGTTCCACCTCCGGTAGCATGGGAAGAATTTTTTCTTTTGCCAATTTCACTTTAGCAAATCTTTTAATGTCGTTGTACCTTTTCTTTATCTGGTCAACGTCCTTTTTCCCGGGGCCCTGAGCACTGACAGCATCACTGATACGATGTGTGTGTGTGTGTTATATGAGTGTGTGGTGTTTGTTGTATGAGAGTTAGCGCACGAGTCATGAGTGTTAGTTTTTTTTCTTCTATGCTCTCTATTGAAGTCTATGGGGAGAATGCGTTAGCGCGGTCGCAATATCCGAAGTTAGTGGGTGTCGGGCTTCGTTCGTACGCAAACTTTTTACTTTTTACTTGCAATATGCATGCTACCCGGCATGCCACTTAGAATCTAGTCCTTAGATGGTGAATTCTGTAGACCAGTCTTTGGCTTTTCAAATTTCATGAAGGGAAAAGGATTTCAAAAATGCTTTAGTAGTGGATGAGTAAGAAAAGGGGCTCCAAATGAGCAGTCTCCAGCTACCTCTTTTATATCTATTTTATACATCTACAAATAGTACCAGTACACACTGGAACATAAAGAACAATAAAAGAGATTAGTAATTAATTGAGATTGATCTGTAATGGTCATTTCTGGCTTAATATTTGTTAATAAAGACAAGAATATACATTTATTTCATTAGAAACATAAGCATATAAAATGGAGGGAGCTTTAGTTTTAAGAGAGGGGTAGAATATCACACCTTGACAAGAGATTATTTTAGATAGTAGATCACTTTTGAATTGTAGTCTATGCCTTAAAATACGAAATAAAGACAGAAAACAGAAGCTAATTCATTAATTGTTTCAATGGTAGTCAATCATTGGAAGGCCTTTGTCTAAAAGGGGAAAAAAGTAATTCAATGTTCCCATGAAGAGGAATAACAGGCAGTGGGAGTTTTTTTGTCTATAAATGCATGATCTGTAAATGTGGGCATGATCATTTAAAGGAGAAATGTCAATTAGGATATGATGGTGAAGCAACATTTATGGAATGGTACACAAAACATGAATTGAATAAGAATGATGAGTAGTTAAAGGGATATGAGACAGTAGTCTCTTAGTAAAATATGTTAACCCACTTACCTACCGGGAATTTCAGAGAAAAACGTTCCCAAAGTACCAGAGACATTTTAGCATTTTTGCTTTTTTTTTTTTATTTTCCTTTGAAAACTATATATTTTTTTTTTAAAAGTAGACAACCCAAGATATTTATCTAGGCCTATTTTGGCTTATTTGATGCCACTATTTGGCTGCCATATACATCACATAATTTTTTTTTAACTTTTTCACAAACTTTCGGTTTCGCACATAAGACAAATGGTTGTAAAAGCTTCCCTTTGTTCAGAAACAGCAGACATGCATGGCTTTGAAATTGTTTTTTGACAATTAGAAGAACATTAATTGTATTTGCGCACCGTACTTCTGAAATTCCTAGTAGTGAAGAGGTTAATCAGTTAGGTTTTAAGGTTAATTTCTGCTGTAGTGTAGAGATTTCCCTCCCACCTGACACTTCCCACCCCCTGATCCTTACCTGATCCCTCCCAAACAGCCTCCCCCTCACTGGTCACCACCATCTTAGGTATTAGCAGACAGTTTGCCAGTTTATGGCTTTTTTAAAAATAAATTTATTTTTTATAGCGCAGGAATCCCTCCTCTAAGCTGACAGTTGGTTTTATAGCATGCGTCTCTGTGTTGGACGTAGGTACTACATCAACACAGAAATCTAAATGGTGAAGAGAAAAAGAGAGCGCCTCATAGTGCAGATATCTCTAGACAGGTGGGAAGATTTAGTATAAACCAAAAGACAGGTACTCACAAGTGGAGTGGCACTTTTCGTTAAAAAAGTGCATACAGGCAGGCTGACATTCTCAGCAGTCAGCACGCTGACCAAAGCGATAAGGTGCTGGTCTCTCGG
Organism: Bombina bombina; assembly: GCF_027579735.1. Lineage (NCBI taxonomy): Eukaryota > Metazoa > Chordata > Amphibia > Anura > Bombinatoridae > Bombina > Bombina bombina. Next base: position 111,786,222 of record NC_069504.1, read on the forward strand.
TGTCTTACGATCCCAGGACAAAATTCCCAAACTCTCCTTTGTTGGATGCCGTACTCGGTAAGGTGTTTGTTTGTTTATTCCAGTTGGAATCGGAACCTCTTAAGCAGTAGTAAACAGTATGAACTGTTATAAGGCTGAAGTATGCGTCTCTTTGCACAAGAAAATAAAATGAAACTCAATCCAGGCTGAGTAACTGGAAAAAAGGGGTTTTATTTTTGGAGCTGATAACGCGTTTCTCGGCCGTTAGCTCCTGGCCGTTTCATCAGATCAATTACATACATTGTTAACAGGTACATTTAAAAAGGTGTACATATCACCTGATTGGATAGAGCAGGACCAATAAGCATATTGGTAACATTGTTGCAAAGAGACGATTTTGTTAGACATTCTTCTAAGTGGCTGAATGGAATAATTTCTAAAAGATGTAACAACAATAACTAACTAGTAAGATAAAAACATATGTCTATATAAAATATCAAATAGGAAATATTGTTAAAAACATGTTAAAATTGTTTGGATAAATTTATGTCAAAAGATTTTTTCTGTCTTAATCGAAAAGCGAAAAAAACGGAAAAAATGGAAAAGGCAAAAAAAGCGGAAAAAAATTTTGCAAATAACCCAGATTATTTTTGTTTGCTGAAAAAGATGTCTGCGCTTATTTAAATATATATATTTACTTAACGTATTTTCCGATATCTGTGAGAATATAAAAAACTCAACAAGATAGGTTTATTCTAGTTCAATAGGTGCTGGTTTTTTATATTTGTTCCTTAATCCTAGAAGTAAATAGGGACTTAGTGTTTTGTCTTTTGGGGAGTTTTTATGTAAATGCTAAATATAGGCAAGGTTTAATAACGCCTAGAAAAAATGATTTTCTACATGTTTATATCTTAGTGTGATCTATAGAGAACAGTTATTTGTAGTGATGTGATAGAGGATGAAAGTAATTATGGCTGCCGATGTATTTGTATATATGATATTAACATCTTTTATGTTCAGTATATGTAATAGACGCCGAAAATGCAAGTGAGACAGATGTGCTATTAATTGAAGGCAGCTAGATCTAAATTGGAGTTGAGGCCTGCTGGATACAAAGTTTTAAGTTTGTGTATCCAGAAAGTCTCACGTTGTCTGAGTGAGATCATTCTGTTATAGTCTGTGGAGGGGGGGATGAAGTCTATCGGATAAAATTTGAATATGGATGGGTTGCCCCCATGTTTGTGGAGGCAGTGTTCAGGTATACTGTGTTTGATAGTGGTCTTTTTACAGTTCTTGCAATTGCGCCAATGTTCCCCCCAGCGTGTCCTAGCTTTCCTGGAGGTGCGACCCACGTATTGTACCCCACAAATGCATTCTAGGACATATATGACATAACTGGAGTTGCAATTGAAAAATCTAGTTATTTCAAAACTTTCTCCTGTTGAGAATGATTTAAAAGTTTTTTTACCTGAAGTAATATATTTGCATGTTTGGCATCTCTTCATGCCACATTTATATATTCCCACCTGTTTTAGAAAAAGGTTTGCTTTTTTTGTTGTTTTCAGATTAGAAACTGTATGTTTTACTTTTTTACTGGGGGCCAATTTACTTCTTAATGTGGGCGCTCTGGTATATACAATTCGGGGTTGTTCTGATAATAATGGTTTTAGAATTGGGTCTCTACATACTATGTGCCAATGTTTGTTCAAAATATGTTGAATTTGTCGATAATTATTATTATATTGGGTTATGAAAAGAGGATCTGACTGTAGGGTGTTAATGATATTGCTTTTCCCAGATTTCTTCTCTAGAAGGATGTTTCTATCTAATGATCTAGCTTTGTTTAAACAGTCATCTAGGAGTTTTTTTGGGTATCCTTTGTCAATAAATCTCTCATATATGATGTTACTCTGTTGTTCGAAGGTTTCTAGGTGTGAGCAATTTCGTTTAATTCTTTCGAATTGGCTATAAGGGATATTTGCTAGCCATTTTTTATGATGGTTGCTAGTGAAATTGAGATAGCTGTTGCTATCCACACTTTTGAAAAAAGTTTTTGAACAAAAAATACCCTCATTATCCCAACTTAAAGATAGATCTAGGAAATCTATTGTTTTTTCATGTATAACTGATGTAAAATTGAGACCCATTTGATTCTCATTGAGCGATGCAACAAAAGCTGTAGCTGATGTTTGATCCCCTCTCCATAGAAAGATAAGATCATCTATATAACGGCCATAGAACACCAGACTCGCCCCCATTGAGGAATTATAGATGTAGTTCTCCTCGAACATGCCCATAAACAAATTGGCAAAACTGGGGGCGAATCTGGTGCCCATGGCCGTTCCCTTGATCTGTAGGAAAAAGGAGTCTTGATACATAAAATAGTTGTGATGAAGAATGTATTCAATACATTCTAAAGTAAATTCTTTCTGTGTATTAGGCATATACTGATCTCTCTCGAGAAAGAGTGAAATGGCTTTTAGACCTAAATGGTGTTCGATGTTGGAATATAGTGCTCCGACATCACAGGAGATCCAAAGAAGGTCTCCTGTGTTAGTATGATGTTTCAATTTATTCATAAGATCTGTGCTGTCTTTAATGTAGGACGGTAAACCAATAACGTATTTTTGTAACAAAAGATCAATATAATAGGATAAATTATAAGTCAGATTATCAATACCTGCAATGATGGGGCGCCCTGGGGGATTTTCTAAATTTTTGTGTATTTTCGGGAGGTGATAGTAGTGTGCTATACTTGGATTCGTTACTTTAAGAAAAAGTTTTTCGTCTTTATTGAGGATTTTCTGGTCTATTCCTTTCTGTATTAGTCTCTGGTAGCTTTTGAGAAATTGCTCAGTGGGATCTTGTTTAAGAATTCTATAATAATTGGCATCTTCTAGAATTCTATCAGCTTCTTTTAGATAATCAGAAATATTTTGAATAATGATGCCTCCTCCCTTGTCAGCATCACGTATAATGATGTTGGGATTGTTAGATAGGGAGTGGATAGCTTGTTTCTCTTGTAAATTGATATAAATTTTCTTTTTTGCGTTTTTTCGTGTCAACTTCTCAAAATCTTCCAGAACCATACTTTGATAAATCTCTATGTATTGATTAGATCCTAACACAGGTGAAAAGGATGATTTTGTTTTAACACTTGTGTGTATAAAGCCTTCATATAAATGTGTAGCTAGATTGTCTATTGAACTGGTAATGGTGGGTGTATTGTTCTTGCATTCCATGTTGTCTGTAAGTATACACAGTGTATCTGTGTTTTGCAGGTTTTGTTTTTTTAAAGTTTTTGATGTGAAATATTTTTGTAATGCAAGTTTTCTTGTAAATCGGTTGAGATCAACAAAAAGGTTAAACAGTTTATGTGGATTTGGTGGGCAGAAAGATAATCCTTTTTGTAAAACTCTTTTTTCATTGGTTGTGAGTGTATGGGAAGATAGATTAAAGATCCCTTTCTCTAGTTTTTGTAATTTCTTTTTCTTGGAGGTAAGGCCTCTGCCTCTTGAGCCTCGTGATCTATATATAGGGGTCTTTTTCTTGAATTTTGATCTTCTAGGGGAATTCGGCAATGTTGTGGGGCATTCTCTAAAAAAGAAGTTGAAGATGTAGAGTTTGGCCTAATGTTTCTTTCATGAAAAACGTCTTCTTCCGTAACTGAGGTTAAAGGTGCAAAACGGTTTGGATGTTGAAAAGAAGATGTTTTTGGATGAAAATCATTTTCTTTTTGTTGTTGTTGATTCCTATGTGTTTCTCTAGGGGTTTGTGGTCTGTAATCATGACTGGTGGAGGGGTTATGATCTCTATGTCTATAATTTGAGTAGTCTTCATAATAAGGATTGTATTGATAAGAATTATGATGTCTATTGTTATAATGATCATAAGAGGAATGTGAGAATCTGTTATATGGTGTGTCATCATTGGTTCGGTTTCTCCTAGGATATGTATTGTAATTGTCGTATAATTGATTTCTCCTGGGGTATGTATTGTAATCTGGATTATGATGTCTATTATAAAATCTATTATTGGGAGGAGGAGGATTATTTTTTGTGTAATATTCAGAATGATAATGTCGAGGTGGTTGTTGTTCTTTATTATAATAGTGGTGTGTAGGTTTGTGACGGACAGTAGTCCATGTTTCTTTTCGTTCAATATTTTTGTTTTGTGATGTAAAGTTTTTACTATTTGTATGATTTTTAGGAGTATCAGAAATTGTAGTCTGATTATTAGAATCATGGTCTGAAATGGCAGTTTGTGTGGTATTCTTTTCTTGGCGATTATAATTATATACTTGCTCTTTGATGTAGTCATTATTATCCCTCTCTAATTTTTTCTTTTTGGACCAAACCAGTTCTTCCTGGTATTTGTCTGTACGTTCGTACATCTTTTTCAACAAACGATCATAGTCAGGGTTTTCAAGGTGTTTAGAAAGTTCTTTTTGTATTTCTTCTATTTTGTCTCCACATTGGTTAGATAGATCACGTCTATGTTCTATTAATAATTTGATAATCTCAAACGAGCAATCGTTGAGAATGTTATACCATTTTGTCATAAGTTCTGTATTCTCCTTAAAGGAGCAATGTTTAAGGATACGTAAACCTCTCGGTATCTGTTTGAGGTCGAGATATTTCTCTAGTGTGGTTAGATCCCACCAATGTCGGTGTTCTTTTAGTATTTCTTCTTCTAGAATGTGAAAGAGATCTTTCATAGGTTTGTTTAGATCTGAGTCACATTCCATAGAAATGGGGGCAGATTTGTCAGATAAACTGAAAATTGATCTTCTTTTCTTCCTTTCCTCTCTAGACATCATATTGAGAGATCAAGGGAGAAAAAAAAAAAAAAAAAAAAAAAAAAAAAAAAAAGAAGAAGTAAATGATAATAATAATAATATCTAATAGTTATATAAAATAGTTATATAAAAACCGTGTTTTTTTATATATTGTTATCCTATTGGATGTAAAAAGCAACAATGTAGGCGTGGGTGAAAAAAAGGGGGGGGCTTTGGTGTCTAAATAGAATAGTACTAAAATGTTTAAGGCTGCACTCCTATGTGTCTACCGAGACCAAAAATCTAAAGGAAATATATATTATTGAATATAGATAGGGGGCGCCATATAGAAAATTTCTTAGAGAAAAGATATGTTGCTAAATACTGAAAAAATATATTTGGAAAAAGTCTGTGGAAAAAAGTGTGTATCTATGTGGCAGAATTTTTGTTATAAATAAACAGAAATGTTTCAAAGCTGAGGTGGTGTTTGTGTTATGTCTCAGACAGGTAGGTGATTCTGAGGTAGAATATAGGGGAATTGATAATGGTAATGGTAGTGCTTATAAAACTTGGTGATGTGATGCAATTTATAACATAAAAATAAAGGTAGATGGTCAAGTGAAAAAAACGGTGATTAATAATTATAAAATAATGCAAACCCAAAAGTGTCCATCAGTGATGCCAAAAATAAGATAAAAGTCTTATGAAAGTTCAATCAATCAAACAGGCGAAATCCGTGCGGCGAGGCTGCTTCTCTTGGTGCTGTCGGTGAGTCAGAAATCTAAATGGTGAAGAGAAAAAGAGAGCGCCTCATAGTGCAGATATCTCTAGACAGGTGGGAAGATTTAGTATAAACCAAAAGACAGGTACTCACAAGTGGAGTGGCACTTTTCGTTAAAAAAGTGCATACAGGCAGGCTGACATTCTCAGCAGTCAGACCATAAGACTTTTATCTTATTTTTGGCATCACTGATGGACACTTTTGGGTTTGCATTATTTTATAATTATTAATCACCGTTTTTTTCACTTGACCATCTACCTTTATTTTTATGTTATAAATTGCATCACATCACCAAGTTTTATAAGCACTACCATTACCATTATCAATTCCCCTATATTCTACCTCAGAATCACCTACCTGTCTGAGACATAACACAAACACCACCTCAGCTTTGAAACATTTCTGTTTATTTATAACAAAAATTCTGCCACATAGATACACACTTTTTTCCACAGACTTTTTCCAAATATATTTTTTCAGTATTTAGCAACATATCTTTTCTCTAAGAAATTTTCTATATGGCGCCCCCTATCTATATTCAATAATATATATTTCCTTTAGATTTTTGGTCTCGGTAGACACATAGGAGTGCAGCCTTAAACATTTTAGTACTATTCTATTTAGACACCAAAGCCCCCCCCTTTTTTTCACCCACGCCTACATTGTTGCTTTTTACATCCAATAGGATAACAATATATAAAAAAACACGGTTTTTATATAACTATTTTATATAACTATTAGATATTATTATTATTATCATTTACTTCTTCTTTTTTTTTTTTTTTTTTTTTTTTTTTTTTTTTTTCTCCCTTGATCTCTCAATATGATGTCTAGAGAGGAAAGGAAGAAAAGAAGATCAATTTTCAGTTTATCTGACAAATCTGCCCCCATTTCTATGGAATGTGACTCAGATCTAAACAAACCTATGAAAGATCTCTTTCACATTCTAGAAGAAGAAATACTAAAAGAACACCGACATTGGTGGGATCTAACCACACTAGAGAAATATCTCGACCTCAAACAGATACCGAGAGGTTTACGTATCCTTAAACATTGCTCCTTTAAGGAGAATACAGAACTTATGACAAAATGGTATAACATTCTCAACGATTGCTCGTTTGAGATTATCAAATTATTAATAGAACATAGACGTGATCTATCTAACCAATGTGGAGACAAAATAGAAGAAATACAAAAAGAACTTTCTAAACACCTTGAAAACCCTGACTATGATCGTTTGTTGAAAAAGATGTACGAACGTACAGACAAATACCAGGAAGAACTGGTTTGGTCCAAAAAGAAAAAATTAGAGAGGGATAATAATGACTACATCAAAGAGCAAGTATATAATTATAATCGCCAAGAAAAGAATACCACACAAACTGCCATTTCAGACCATGATTCTAATAATCAGACTACAATTTCTGATACTCCTAAAAATCATACAAATAGTAAAAACTTTACATCACAAAACAAAAATATTGAACGAAAAGAAACATGGACTACTGTCCGTCACAAACCTACACACCACTATTATAATAAAGAACAACAACCACCTCGACATTATCATTCTGAATATTACACAAAAAATAATCCTCCTCCTCCCAATAATAGATTTTATAATAGACATCATAATCCAGATTACAATACATACCCCAGGAGAAATCAATTATACGACAATTACAATACATATCCTAGGAGAAACCGAACCAATGATGACACACCATATAACAGATTCTCACATTCCTCTTATGATCATTATAACAATAGACATCATAATTCTTATCAATACAATCCTTATTATGAAGACTACTCAAATTATAGACATAGAGATCATAACCCCTCCACCAGTCATGATTACAGACCACAAACCCCTAGAGAAACACATAGGAATCAACAACAACAAAAAGAAAATGATTTTCATCCAAAAACATCTTCTTTTCAACATCCAAACCGTTTTGCACCTTTAACCTCAGTTACGGAAGAAGACGTTTTTCATGAAAGAAACATTAGGCCAAACTCTACATCTTCAACTTCTTTTTTAGAGAATGCCCCACAACATTGCCGAATTCCCCTAGAAGATCAAAATTCAAGAAAAAGACCCCTATATATAGATCACGAGGCTCAAGAGGCAGAGGCCTTACCTCCAAGAAAAAGAAATTACAAAAACTAGAGAAAGGGATCTTTAATCTATCTTCCCATACACTCACAACCAATGAAAAAAGAGTTTTACAAAAAGGATTATCTTTCTGCCCACCAAATCCACATAAACTGTTTAACCTTTTTGTTGATCTCAACCGATTTACAAGAAAACTTGCATTACAAAAATATTTCACATCAAAAACTTTAAAAAAACAAAACCTGCAAAACACAGATACACTGTGTATACTTACAGACAACATGGAATGCAAGAACAATACACCCACCATTACCAGTTCAATAGACAATCTAGCTACACATTTATATGAAGGCTTTATACACACAAGTGTTAAAACAAAATCATCCTTTTCACCTGTGTTAGGATCTAATCAATACATAGAGATTTATCAAAGTATGGTTCTGGAAGATTTTGAGAAGTTGACACGAAAAAACGCAAAAAAGAAAATTTATATCAATTTACAAGAGAAACAAGCTATCCACTCCCTATCTAACAATCCCAACATCATTATACGTGATGCTGACAAGGGAGGAGGCATCATTATTCAAAATATTTCTGATTATCTAAAAGAAGCTGATAGAATTCTAGAAGATGCCAATTATTATAGAATTCTTAAACAAGATCCCACTGAGCAATTTCTCAAAAGCTACCAGAGACTAATACAGAAAGGAATAGACCAGAAAATCCTCAATAAAGACGAAAAACTTTTTCTTAAAGTAACGAATCCAAGTATAGCACACTACTATCACCTCCCGAAAATACACAAAAATTTAGAAAATCCCCCAGGGCGCCCCATCATTGCAGGTATTGATAATCTGACTTATAATTTATCCTATTATATTGATCTTTTGTTACAAAAATACGTTATTGGTTTACCGTCCTACATTAAAGACAGCACAGATCTTATGAATAAATTGAAACATCATACTAACACAGGAGACCTTCTTTGGATCTCCTGTGATGTCGGAGCACTATATTCCAACATCGAACACCATTTAGGTCTAAAAGCCATTTCACTCTTTCTCGAGAGAGATCAGTATATGCCTAATACACAGAAAGAATTTACTTTAGAATGTATTGAATACATTCTTCATCACAACTATTTTATGTATCAAGACTCCTTTTTCCTACAGATCAAGGGAACGGCCATGGGCACCAGATTCGCCCCCAGTTTTGCCAATTTGTTTATGGGCATGTTCGAGGAGAACTACATCTATAATTCCTCAATGGGGGCGAGTCTGGTGTTCTATGGCCGTTATATAGATGATCTTATCTTTCTATGGAGAGGGGATCAAACATCAGCTACAGCTTTTGTTGCATCGCTCAATGAGAATCAAATGGGTCTCAATTTTACATCAGTTATACATGAAAAAACAATAGATTTCCTAGATCTATCTTTAAGTTGGGATAATGAGGGTATTTTTTGTTCAAAAACTTTTTTCAAAAGTGTGGATAGCAACAGCTATCTCAATTTCACTAGCAACCATCATAAAAAATGGCTAGCAAATATCCCTTATAGCCAATTCGAAAGAATTAAACGAAATTGCTCACACCTAGAAACCTTCGAACAACAGAGTAACATCATATATGAGAGATTTATTGACAAAGGATACCCAAAAAAACTCCTAGATGACTGTTTAAACAAAGCTAGATCATTAGATAGAAACATCCTTCTAGAGAAGAAATCTGGGAAAAGCAATATCATTAACACCCTACAGTCAGATCCTCTTTTCATAACCCAATATAATAATAATTATCGACAAATTCAACATATTTTGAACAAACATTGGCACATAGTATGTAGAGACCCAATTCTAAAACCATTATTATCAGAACAACCCCGAATTGTATATACCAGAGCGCCCACATTAAGAAGTAAATTGGCCCCCAGTAAAAAAGTAAAACATACAGTTTCTAATCTGAAAACAACAAAAAAAGCAAACCTTTTTCTAAAACAGGTGGGAATATATAAATGTGGCATGAAGAGATGCCAAACATGCAAATATATTACTTCAGGTAAAAAAACTTTTAAATCATTCTCAACAGGAGAAAGTTTTGAAATAACTAGATTTTTCAATTGCAACTCCAGTTATGTCATATATGTCCTAGAATGCATTTGTGGGGTACAATACGTGGGTCGCACCTCCAGGAAAGCTAGGACACGCTGGGGGGAACATTGGCGCAATTGCAAGAACTGTAAAAAGACCACTATCAAACACAGTATACCTGAACACTGCCTCCACAAACATGGGGGCAACCCATCCATATTCAAATTTTATCCGATAGACTTCATCCCCCCCTCCACAGACTATAACAGAATGATCTCACTCAGACAACGTGAGACTTTCTGGATACACAAACTTAAAACTTTGTATCCAGCAGGCCTCAACTCCAATTTAGATCTAGCTGCCTTCAATTAATAGCACATCTGTCTCACTTGCATTTTCGGCGTCTATTACATATACTGAACATAAAAGATGTTAATATCATATATACAAATACATCGGCAGCCATAATTACTTTCATCCTCTATCACATCACTACAAATAACTGTTCTCTATAGATCACACTAAGATATAAACATGTAGAAAATCATTTTTTCTAGGCGTTATTAAACCTTGCCTATATTTAGCATTTACATAAAAACTCCCCAAAAGACAAAACACTAAGTCCCTATTTACTTCTAGGATTAAGGAACAAATATAAAAAACCAGCACCTATTGAACTAGAATAAACCTATCTTGTTGAGTTTTTTATATACTCACAGATATCGGAAAATACGTTAAGTAAATATATATATTTAAATAAGCGCAGACATCTTTTTCAGCAAACAAAAATAATCTGGGTTATTTGCAAAATTTTTTTCCGCTTTTTTTGCCTTTTCCATTTTTTCCGTTTTTTTCGCTTTTCGATTAAGACAGAAAAAATCTTTTGACATAAATTTATCCAAACAATTTTAACATGTTTTTAACAATATTTCCTATTTGATATTTTATATAGACATATGTTTTTATCTTACTAGTTAGTTATTGTTGTTACATCTTTTAGAAATTATTCCATTCAGCCACTTAGAAGAATGTCTAACAAAATCGTCTCTTTGCAACAATGTTACCAATATGCTTATTGGTCCTGCTCTATCCAATCAGGTGATATGTACACCTTTTTAAATGTACCTGTTAACAATGTATGTAATTGATCTGATGAAACGGCCAGGAGCTAACGGCCGAGAAACGCGTTATCAGCTCCAAAAATAAAACCCCTTTTTTCCAGTTACTCAGCCTGGATTGAGTTTCATTTTATTTTCTTGTGCAAAGAGACGCATACTTCAGCCTTATAACAGTTCATACTGTTTACTACTGCTTAAGAGGTTCCGATTCCAACTGGAATAAACAAACAAACACCTTACCGAGTACGGCATCCAACAAAGGAGAGTTTGGGAATTTTGTCCTGGGATCGTAAGACACCGAGAGACCAGCACCTTATCGCTTTGGTCAGCGTGCTGACTGCTGAGAATGTCAGCCTGCCTGTATGCACTTTTTTAACGAAAAGTGCCACTCCACTTGTGAGTACCTGTCTTTTGGTTTATACTAAATCTTCCCACCTGTCTAGAGATATCTGCACTATGAGGCGCTCTCTTTTTCTCTTCACCATTTAGATTTCTGACTCACCGACAGCACCAAGAGAAGCAGCCTCGCCGCACGGATTTCGCCTGTTTGATTGATTGAACTTTCATAAGACTTTTATCTTATTTTTGGCATCACTGATGGACACTTTTGGGTTTGCATTATTTTATAATTATTAATCACCGTTTTTTTCACTTGACCATCTACCTTTATTTTTATGTTATAAATTGCATCACATCACCAAGTTTTATAAGCACTACCATTACCATTATCAATTCCCCTATATTCTACCTCAGAATCACCTACCTGTCTGAGACATAACACAAACACCACCTCAGCTTTGAAACATTTCTGTTTATTTATAACAAAAATTCTGCCACATAGATACACACTTTTTTCCACAGACTTTTTCCAAATATATTTTTTCAGTATTTAGCAACATATCTTTTCTCTAAGAAATTTTCTATATGGCGCCCCCTATCTATATTCAATAATATATATTTCCACTACATCAACACAGTACACTGGGAAAAGTACTGTGTAATGTAATACCTACATCCATGGCGCAAGGGGTTAAATCAAATCAAAGTAAACATAAAAATAAACAGTTTGTGCAAATAGCTTACTTTTTTTTCTTGCAAAGTGAGCACTTCTCATTCTCTTCGTAGCCACTGTCCTCAGGGAAATAAGAGAGGAGACATGTTTTAAGCGTAAGTTGCATTCTGCCTCTTCTGAGCATGAGAAAAACAGACTTACTGTTATCTGGATAACAAAAAACAGCTCAAGTTACCCTAGAAGATTTACTACCTAGCTAGATAAGCCTTCCTGTAGAAACCCCAGCCTCCTTGTAGTGCTGTAACAGGAAGTAATGGACAATGCACAAATGAAGTGTATAGCCCACTGCTTAGCACTTTTTTTTTCATTCCAACAATGAAACAGGCTGTTTAATATCCCATAGCAAGGTTTTAAACTTATGTATAAATACCATAACACAATTTTATTTTTGGAGAGGGTGAAATGATTTAATTATGGAGTTTATTCAAATCCTTCTGATACGGTTTATCAGCGTTTTCCGGTTCCCAATCTATGTTTATCAATTTCTGGGTGATCACAATCCAAACAATAACATAATTTCTATAACGGAAAAAAGTTCAGATTGGAACAGACCCAATAGATGTTTTTTTGTTTGTTTTGTTTTTTTACAGTTTAGCTATAATATTAGTCAACTTCCCTTTAAAGTGATAGTTCATATACCATATCCACCATGAGGGGTCCATAGAGAGCTTCTTAAAAGAAAAGAAGCTTTTTGGATTTACAAATTAAATGCAATGCAACCTGTTGGTATGAACAAAGAATTGGATATGCTTTTATTTTTGTAACAATTTACCTCGTTCTTTGTATGTATTGATAGCTGATACTTTATGCATTGCTTTTAAATAATAATTAGGTAACTAGTAAAGTGTATTTTTAATGAATTAACACCTAGATTATGAGTTATGTGCGCTATAGGGAATTTAACGAACGCAACAAAAGTTGTGTTATTTAACCCCCTATAGCGCAGCCATTACAAGTTTTCAAACATCCTGCTTGTGCGTGCAATATGGTGCTTTTAAGCTCCATACCGCACAAAATACAAGCACTGTTTTGACGTGCTTATGCACGCTTTCCCCATAGACATCAATGGGGAGAGCGGGCTATAAAAAACAACCTAACACCTGCGATCGCGGAATGAAAAGCTCAGTAACGCAGCCCTATTGATGTCTATGAGGGGAAAAAAGTTACGTTTAAACCTAACACCCTAACATAAACCCTAAGTCTAAACACCCCTAATCTGCTGCCCCCGACATCGCCAACACCTACATAATGTTATTAACCCCTAATATGCCGCTCCCGATATCGCCACCACCTAAATAAAACTATTAACCCCTAATCTTCTTCTCCCGATGTCGCCGCCACTATGTTAAAGTTATTAACCCCTATCCCCCGCACCCCAACATCGCCCACACTATAATAAATGTATTAACCCTTTTCCACCACTCCCCAACATCGCCACAACTAAATAAAGTTATTAACCCCTAAACCTCTGGCCTCCCACATCACTACCACTAAATAAATCTATTAACCGCTAAACCGCCTGCCCCCCACATCGCAACAACCTAAATTAAACTATATTAACCCCTTAACCAAACCCTAACGTAACCCTAAACCTAACCTAACACCCCTAACTTTAACATATATAACTAATAGTTATATTGTAGCTAGCTTAGGTTTTATTTTTATTTCACAGGTAAGTTTGTATTTATTTTAACTAGGTAGACTAGTTAGTAAATAGTTATTAACTATTTACTAACTACCTAGTTAAAATAAATACAAACTTACCTGTGAAATAAAACCTAAGCTGCGTTACACTAAAACCTAACATTACAAAAATAAAAACCTACCATTACAAAAAACAACAAACACTAAAATTACTAAAAAATAAAAAAACTACCATTACAAAAAATAACAAACGAAATTATCCAAAACAATAAAAATTATTCCTATTCTAATACCCTTTAAAAGAAATAAAAACCCACCCCAAAATAAAAAAGCCTAATCTAGAATAAACTGCCAAGGGCCCTTAAAAGGGCCTTTTGTAGGGTGTTGCCCTAAAGTTAACAGCTCTTTTGCTACAAAACAAAACAAACACCCCCTAACAGTATACAAACCTAAAGTAAAACCTAATCTACCCATTGCCCTTAAAAGGGCATTTACCTCTTTTTCCTGCCCTTAAAAGGGCATTCAGCTCTTTTGTAAAATGTCCAAGCCCTAATAAAAAATAAAAACCCACCCCAAAATGAAAAAAATACATTGCACAAAATAACAAACAAATTATCAAAACTAATAAAAATTATTCCTATTCTAATACCCATTAAAAAAAACACCCCAAAATAAAAAAAACAAATCTAGAATAAACTACCAATAGCCCTAAGCTAAACAGCTCTTTTACCTGAAAAAAAAAATTCAAAGACCCACTAACATTACAAACCCCGACCACCCCCAAACCTACAAAATAAAAAAAACTATCTAAAAAAAACCTAATCTACCGATTGCCATGAAAAGGGCATTTGTATGGGCATTGTCCTTAAAAGTGCATTTAGCTCTTTTGCTTTGCCCTGAAAAGGGAATTAAAAAAAAAAAAAAAAACACCGAAAAAAAACCTTAACCCCTTAATGACCACAGCACTTTTCCATTTTCTGTCCGTTTGGGACCAAGGCTATTTTTAAATTTTTGCTGTGTTTGTGTTTAGCTGTAATTTTCCTCTTACTCATTTACTGTACCCACACATATTATATACCGTTTTTCTCGCCATTAAATGGACTTTCTAAAGATACCATTATTTTCACCATATCTTATAATTTACTATAAAAAAATATATAAAATATGAGGAAAAAATGGAAAAAAACACACTTTTTCTAACTTTGACCCCCAAAATCTGTTACACATCTACAACCACCAAAAACCCCCATGCTAAATAGTTTCCAAATTTTGTCCTGAGTTTATAAATACCCAATGTTTACATGTTATTTGCTTTTTTTGCAAGTTATAGGGCAATAAATACAAGTAGCACTTTGTTATTTCCAAACCACTTTTTTTCAAAATTAGCGCTAGTTACATTGGGACACTGATATCTTTCAGGAATCCCTGAATATCCCTTGACATGTATATATTTTTTTTTAGAAGACATTCTAAAGCAGAGCTTTCCAAACTTTTCATGTTGGTGACACACTTTGTAGACCTACATCATTTCGCGACACAGTAATTCAGTTGTACTAGCAAAAAGGAGGTTAAACTAACTTGTTTTAAAAGATACGGACACATACATAAATTATATAATAACAAAATGCATTAAAAAGTAACAGTATGTATGTGCAAGAATTAAAAAAAGTTTAACACCAATAGCTACTTACTATTTTAATGGGATGTATGAGGTTGATGGGATGAACACAGTTTCTGAATATTTGGTGTAATATTAGATAAAGACACTCACATTTCATCATCAAGCATTTTTAAGCTTCCACTTCCTATCCATATATCAAGAGCAGGAGCAGCAATGCACTACTGGGAGCTAGTTGCAAAAAAATCCCACTGACTTCTGACTTCAGCTCAGCGTTTAAGCTGCCACCCTCAGAGCTCTGTGAGTCCAACTGACTACTGCCCACGCTGCAAACACACTGCTGTCCCACTCACTGACTACACTTGCAGTCAGGAGCCAATATGCCGCCAAATCCGCCAATGGTAATAGTTTCAGTTCCCACTGAGCTGTGCCAATTGGTTAAGATGATCTGTGACCCACTAGGTATCAATCACGTGTCAACCATGTGATATGTGTAGCAGTCAGAAAGTCAGAAACCAAAAAACAATTAAAAAAAAAAAAAAAAAAATTTGTGCTGAAGCAGGGACACACGTACACACTGCTGCCGACACACTAGTGTGTCCCGACACACAGTTTGGAAAGCACTGTTCTAAAGTATTGATCTAGGCCCATTTTGGTATATTTCATGCCACCATTTTGCCGCCAAATGCAAACAAATAAAAAAAATTGTTCACTTTTTCACACATTTTTTCACAAACTTTAGGTTTCTCACTGAAATGATTTACAAACAGCGTGTGCATTTATGGCACAAATGGTTGTAAATGCTTCTCTGGGATCCCCTTTGTTCATAAATAGCAGACATATATGGCTTTGGCGTTGCTTTTTGGTAATTAGAAGGCCGCTAAATGCTACTACGCACCACACGTGTATTATGCCCAGCAGTGAAGGGGTTAATTAGGGAGCTTGTAGGCAGCTTGTAGGGTTAATTTTAACTTTAGTGTAGCGTAGTATACAACCCCAAGTATTGATCTAGGCCCATTTTGGTAAATTTCATGCCACCATTTCACCGCCAAATGCAATTAAATTAAAAAAAAAGTTACATTTTTCACAATTTGAGGTTTCTCACTGAAATCATTTACAAACAGCTTATGCAATTATGGCACAAATGGTTGTATATGCTTCTCTGGGATCCCCTTTCTTCAGAAATAGCAGACTTATATGGCTTTGGCGTTGCTTTTTGTAATTAGAAGGCTTCTAAATGCCGCTGCGCACCACACGTGTATTATGTCCAGCAGTGCAGGGGTTAATTAGGGAGCTTATAGGGTTTATTTTAGCTTTAGTGTAGTGTAGAAGACAACCCAAAGTATTGATCTAGGCCCATTTTGGTATATTTCATGCCACCATTTCACTGCCAAATGCGATCAAATAAAAAATTGTTCGCTTTTTCACAAACTTTTTCACAAAGTTTAGGTTTCTCACTGAAATTATTTACAAACAGCTTGTGCAATTATGGCACAAATGGTTGTAAATGCTTCTCTGGGATCCCCTTTGTTGAGAAATAGCAGACATATATGGCTTTGGCGTTGCTTTTTAGTAATTAGAAGGCCACTAAATGACGCTGCACATCACACGTGTATTATGGCTAGCAGTGAAGGGGTTAATTAGGTATCATGTAGGAAGCTTGTAGGGTTAATTTTAGCTTTAGTGTAGAGATCAGCCTCCCACCTGAGCGAAGTCCTCATCCAGGCGGCGAGAATTTTTCATCCAGATGGCCTCTTCTATCTTCATCCAGGCGGCAAAGTCCTCATCCAGGCAGCGAGAAGTCTTCATCCAGGCGGCATCTTCTATCTTCATCCAGACTGCATCTTCTATCTTTATCCTGGAGGCGCGGAGCGGGTCCATTCTGAAGACATCCAGCACGGAGCATCCTCTTCATATGGTCACCGCCGTATACTCAATATTCAATGCAAGGTACGCGATTCAGGATGGCGTCCCTTGCATTCCTAATGGCTGATTTGATTTTGGAAATTCAAATCAGCCAATTGGATGAGAGCTACTGAAATCCTATTGGCTGTTCAAAACAGCCAATAGGATTAGAGCTTCTGAAATTCTATTGGCTGTTCAAATCAGTATGGACCCGCTCCGTGCTGCTGGGATGAAGATAGAAGATACCGCCTGGATGAAGATAGAAGATGCCGGCTGGATGAAGACTTCTCGCTGCCTGGATGAGGACTTCGCCGCCTGGATGAAGATAGAAGAGGCCGTCTGGATGAAGACTTCTCGCCATCTGGATGAGGACTTTGCCGCCTGGATGAAGATAGAAGAGGCCGCCTGGATAAAGACTTCTCGCCGCCTGGATAAGGACTTTGCCACCTGAATGAAGATCGTTCAAGCGGGACTTCAAAAACTGTAAGTGGCTCTTCGGGGGTTAGTGATAGGTTTTTTTAAGGTTTTTTTGGGGTATTTTTTTTTTTTTTTAGTTTAGGGTTTGGGCTTTTGTAAACGAGCTAAATGCCCTTTTAAGGGCAATGCCCAAACAGATGGGTAGATTAGGTTTTTGTTAGAGTTAGGTTTTTTATTTTGGGGGGTTGGTTGGGTGGTGGGTTTTACTGTTGGGGGGTCTTTGTATTTTTTTTACAGGTAAAAAAGCTGTTTAACTTAGTACAATGCCCTACAAAACACCTTTTTAAGGGCTATTGGTAGTTTATTGTAGGCTAGGTTTTTTTTTTATTTTGTGTGGGCTTTTTTATTTTGATAGGGCTATTAGATTAGGTGTAATTCTTTTTATTTTTTATAATTTTGTTTGTTATTTTTCGTAATTTAGTGTTTGTTATTTTCTATAATTTAGTCTTTTTATTTTTTGTAATTAGATAGTCTGTAATTTTTATAGTAGTGTTAGGATTTTTTTAATGTGTATTTTAGTTTTATTTAATTGGTAGTTAGTTTAATATTAGTTAAATAGTTATATTAGTTTAATTGTTAGTTTAAACTTAGTTTTTTTAATTTGACAGGTAAGATTTAATTTAAGATAGGGAAATTGTATTTTTAATATAAAGATAGGGGGTGATAGGTTTAGGGGTTACTAGTTTAAATTAGTTAATTGAGACGTGGGGGGCTTTCGGTTTAGGGGTTACTAGTTTAATTTAGTATATTTCGTTGGGGGGGCTTGCGTTTAGGGGTTAATAGGTTTATTATAGTGGCGGCTGAATTAGGGGTTAATAACTTTAGTACAGTGGGACGATGTGGGCGGACGGCAGATTAGGGGTTAATAATATTTAAATACTGTTTTCAATGCGGGTGGGCGGCAGACGTTTAGGGGTTAATAACTTTAGTATAGTGGGGACGATGTCAAGGAGCGGTGGAATAGGGGTTAATACATTTTATTTGTGGCTGCGATGTCGGGGAGCAGCGGAATAGCGGTTAATATCTTTATTATAGTGTGGGCGATGTTGGGGTGTGGGGGAATAGGGGTTAATAACTTTAGTATAGTGGCGGCGATGTCGGAGAGCAGCGGAATAGGGGTTCTAATAAATTTTATTAGTGGCTGTGATGTCAGGAGCAGCAGATTAGGGGTTAATAACTTTAATATAGTATTTGCAATGCGGGAGGGCCTTGGTTTAGGGGTTAATAGGTAGTGTATGGGTGTTAGTGTGCTTTGTAACACTTTAGTTATGAGTTTTATGTAACAGTTTTGTAGCGTAAAACTCATAACTACTGCTCTCAGATTGTGAAATGGATCTTGTCGGTATAGGCTGGAACACAAGCTTTTTAGCCTCACTGCAAAACTCGTAATGGCTGCGTCATTTTTACGTGTGCGGGACTGACGTTGCGTTACAGGCTAAAAGGCTTGCGGTACAGCTATATCGACAAGACTTGTAATGACTGCGGTGCTGTTTTAACGCTTAATTGCAATTTTTCAGCATTAAAACACGAACGCACAACTTGTAATCTAGCTGTAAATGTTTTAGTTTGTATAATTTATTTGTCCACTAGAGGGCACATGTTCACTTGTAATCAATTGGTGATTGCTGAAGGTCTGGACTATATTATGATGTGTTGTTTAATGTTGGCTATGCATGATTAAGGGCTAGGTGCCGAAACCTTGCTTTATACATGACCCTGTTGCTTTGGAAATAAAAAACAACAACGCCTGTTCCCATTTTACAACATCAGAAATAAAAATTGGGCAGGTAAGAATTGATCCCTATATCTGTTACATTGTCTTACAACAATCACAGATTACTTTAGATACGTTAGTTTTAATAAAAAGAAGTATTCAAGTCAAATGTTACTTTTAATTCTTGAATGAAGAGTTTTGTGTCTCTGTAATTGTTATTATGAATATTTTAACAGAATGGCATCATCTGAAAAATGCAAATTCCCTTTGCAAAAATGTATGAATAGAAGCATTCAACCAAGCTCCAGTTCAACATGAAGTGCCTTCCAGTGAGGGCAAAACACTTGGTAAATGCCAGCATTGAATATGTTTAATTTAAAGGGACAGTAAAGTCAAAACTAAACGTTCATGATTCAGATTGAGCATGCAACATTCCAATTTACTTTTATTAGACATTTACTTTGTTCACTTAACATCCTTTGTTGAAAGGCATACTTAGGTAGGCTCAGGAGTCACAATGCACTAATTGGTGCTAGATGCTGATTGGTGGCTGCACATATATGTCTCTTGTCATTGGCTTACCTGATGTGTGCAGCTGCCTCCAGTAGTGTATTGCTGCTCTTTCAACAAAAGGATACCAATAGAATGAAGCAGATTTGATAATAGGAGTAAATTGAAAAGTTTTTTAAAACTGTATGCTCTGCCCCTATTTGCCTAGACTTTTGTGCCAATAACCTGGCACAAGGTTCTAGGCGATTTATATTTCCTACTTTTCTTGTGAAAGACCTTAAGTTTAAAAACTGGATGGAAACCAAATTTAAAGAGTATGCCCATTTTAACCATGAATATGTCCCTCAACCGATGTTATTTTGGGAAACAGCTAAGGCAGTATTGAGGGGAGAAATATTGGCCTATAGCGTGAAAAGGTCTAAAAAAATTAAGCAAAGAGAGGGGGAGTTAGTGCGAGCAGTCTCAAATGCCTATAATTTGCATTTGCTTGAAAATTCTCCGCGAAGTTGGGCCAAATATATTTTAGCTCTTCAAAATAGAGACTCTTTTTTACTTTATAAAACAACTCAAAAAGATACTAGGCTTCAATCTAAACTCTACCGGTATGGTAACAAGACGGGAAAACTACTAGCAAATCTTCTAAAAACTGAGAAAGGTTCCCAATTGATAGAATTAATAAATACAGAAGGTCAGATTTTCAAAACCTCGGAAGAACTCTTACAAGTTTTTCATGATTATTATACAGGTCTTTACTTATCACAAAGATCGGATCTATTAAAACGTGAGGAATTCTGGAGTAAAATCTCTCCCCCTTCTTTAGATCCAGAGACTCTACAAACCTTATATGCCCCTATAACCGAGATAGAAGTGAATAAAGCAATTCAAAATCTCTCACACAATAAAGCACCGGGTCCAGATGCGTTACCCAATGAATTTTACCAAATATTACATTCTTCTATTGTACCATATCTAACTTCTCTATTTAATGATATCTATATAGAAGGAAAAGAGCCAACTGTTAACTTTTCCGCATCTCATACTTCTTTAATATTAAAACCTGGTAAGGACCCAACAAAAAAAGAATCTTATAGGCCAATTGCACTACTCAACACAGACTA
Organism: Bombina bombina; assembly: GCF_027579735.1. Taxonomy (NCBI): domain Eukaryota; kingdom Metazoa; phylum Chordata; class Amphibia; order Anura; family Bombinatoridae; genus Bombina; species Bombina bombina. The sequence goes on from NC_069504.1 coordinate 111,807,141, forward strand.
TAAAATTTAAACATCCATCTTAGCATACAGATTACAAAATATCTTGCCTTCCATTATCCATACCGATCAAGTAGGTTTCATAAAGAACAGGAACTCAGCTTCCAAAATATGTGAACTCTTTCTTGTCATTGATTACTTTGAGTCACTTAAGACTCAGGAACTGCTGGAGGGAGGGGGCACCCCTGATAGAGTAGTCGTATCTATTGATGCAGAAAAAGCTTTTGATTCAATACAGTTTGACCATCTTTTGTATACTTTAGATAAATTTGGTATAAAGGGAAAGTTTACCAGGTTTATAGCTAATCTCTATCAAAATGCTTCCACAAGGCTGCTTGTGAATGGTTATTTATCTCAGGATATAAAATTACAGCGAGGTACCAGGCAGGGGTGTCCTCTCTCCCCACTTTTGTTTGACATATCTATTGAACCACTGGCCATCCTAATAAGACAGCAACTTGATGGTATAAAGATAGGCAAGAAGGAGTTAAAGATTGCCTTATATGCGGATGATGTCCTTATCTACATGACTAATACGAAAATAAATATTCCTAAGCTTTTAACTATAATACAACAGTTTGGATCTTTTTCAGGCTACAAAGTGAATAATACAAAATCTGAATTATTCTGGATTTCTCGTGCAGCAGACTCTCTGGCAAATATACCGTTTTCTGTAGCTTACACCTCTTTCCGATATCTGGGCATTAATATCTCGTCCACTCCAGATACTTGGTACACCTTTAACATTACCCCTGTATTAAATAGAATTAAGGATACACTCAAGAATTGGCAAAACCTCCCTCTCTCTTTATCTGGACGAATAGCAGCCTATAAAATGATGATCTTGCCCAAACTCTTGTATATTCTACAGAATATTCCTATCTTTCTTAAGAAAAAAGACATTGACCACTTGAATTCTATCTTAAGACTATTTATCTGGCAGAGTAGAAAACCCAGAATTTCCTTATCTAAACTATCCCTCCCTCTGAAATACGCTGGTCTTGCCTTGCCAGATATAGGGGCTTATAATCAAGCCTTTTTGACAAGAACAGTTATTGACTGGATATTTTCGCAAAATTATGTAACAGACAATGATTTGGAGAAAAATATAATGTATCCTTTACATCCATTGGCACTCATACATTGTAATACCAATGAGATCCCACCTGAAGTAAAGAAATTAAAATCGATATATAATCCAGTCCTTGCCTGGAAGAAAATCTGTAAATTACTAGGGGCAAACCATCATGTCTCTAGGTTTATTCCACTTTTGGGAAACCCTCAATTCCAAGCAGGACTTCAAACAAAAGTTTATCTGGAATGGGAAGCATTAGGTCTTACTAGAATACACCAGATCCTAGATCTTGGAAGACGGTGTGTTAAATCATTTGATTCACTTAGATCAGAATTTAAACTACCCCACAAGAATTTTTTTGCCTATCTACAGGCAAGACATTATGCTCTCAAACTCACGCAGGATCATGATTGGGATTGGTCCTTGAAGCAGGTTGGTGATTGGCGTACTATTGCTAAAACTGGAAACCTATCAATCACCCCAGGATACTCAATTATGGTATCAGTAAAGGGTTCAAATAATTTGGAAAAAATTCATAGTAAGTGGGCTTTATTGCTTAACCAAACATTAGACTCCCAAATTTCTTATTTATCTATTCAAGAGACTGCTTGCGTAACTCTCTCCTCTTCTTGGAGGGAATCTCATCTTAAACTATTATACATGTCTTATTTTACCCCAGAAAAGGGATCCAAATTTAGGAATTGTAATTTTGTCACTTGTCCTAGATGCTTCATACCGGCAGCAGACCTTCAGCATATGTTATGGGCTTGTCCAAAGATTAAGAACTTCTGGTTGAAACTCCAATACTGGCTAAATAAAATAATAGATCCCCTTAGGGTGACTTTTTCACTCAAAAAAGTAGTTTTTCTCTTTCTTCACCCTGGGGAAAACTTAGGTAACAACAAAAAAATTATTAACTTGACCATATTAGCCGCTAGGTATCTTATTTTCAGGAAGTGGAAAATGAAATCTACTCCTAGCATAACTGAAATTAAGAATTATTTAAAGAAACAGTATATCCTTGAACAAATTGATACCAACCAAGATAATGAACAAGAAGTCAGGAGACTTCTTACAAAATGGTCTCCTTTTATCAAGGATCTCACACATAGTGAAATTGATTATATGATATACCCTTTTAGAAACACAGAATTAATTGAGCTTGGTATGTGGTGATGTGGAGTGGAATGTGAATGGGGGGGGAGAGGAAACTTTATTAATTTCTCTTTAAATTATGGTTTTTCTTTTTTTTTTTTTTTTTTTTTTCTTCCTTCTTTTTTCTCTGTCTCTGTGGTTTATGGCCGGGGGCCATATAGGGTTAGATTATTAAAAAATGGAAAACCCCAATTCAGTTACAGGAAAAAATGTGTTATTTTTATTGTCGCTTCATTAATTGTTATGTTAGAATGCTTGTTTTCATATATATTATTGTTTAAATGGTGTTTTTATGGTTTTGATCGAAGCTGTAATTCTGAATTGGAAAATAAATAAATATTTAAAAAAAAAAAACTGTATGCTCTATGTGAATTATTAAATAAACCATTGGGTTTCATGTCCCTGCATTCTAATTGATTTTTCTTATGTGTTGTAATTAGGTGTCTATCTGACACTTCTGTATAAATCTTAGCTGGAGTCAGTACAAGATTCAGTACACTTCTGAATGTTTAAGGGAGAAGTTGTGCACTGTTTAGTCATTTTGTAAGATCATCACTTGGTTCCTACACAAAAGTACAAAAGCAAAAAAATGTGATGACTTTTTTATTAAGAAACAGCTGGCAAAATACTTGTTGGTTCGAATGAATCAAAATAAATATACCTGACATTTTGTGAAGGGCGAGCAATGTTTTTTTTTCCCCTCATAACTTTATCCAACATTCCTAAGTTATGATTGCATCCTGCCAGATGAACACAGCTAGTCACATATGAGATTCATTAACAGGATAATAACTTTTCATAATTTTTGATGACTCTGCAGTTCTAATTACAGTTTTCTTTACACAAACAATATAAAAGAACATTAACTAAAGTGGATAAAGTATCTAGTTTTGCAATAAAGCGTGTCTTAATCTCTCATATGCCACTCCCAACCTAGATTATTGGTTACATTACAATTTATGACAAAGACACTCAGATAAAATACTAGTTTATTAAAAACAATTGCAATATTCGTTATTTATTTTGCACCCATTTTCTGTCATTTAAAGGGACAGTCAACACCAGAATTTTTGTTGTTTAAAAAGAAAGACAATCCCTTTATTACTCATTCCCCAGTTTTGCATAACCAACACTGTTATAGAAATACACTTTTTACCTCTGTGATTACCTTGTATCTAAGCCTCTGCAAACTGCCCCCTTATTTCAGTTCTTTTGACAGACTTGCATTTTAGCCAATCAGTGCTCACTCCAGGGTAACTTCACGTGCATGAGCTCAATGTTATCTATATGGAACACATGAACTAATGCCCTCTAGTGGTCAAAATGCATTCAGATTAGAGGCAGTCTTCAAGGTCTAAGAAATTTGCATATGAACTTAGCTTTCAACTAAGAATACAAAGAGAACAAAGCAAAATTGGTGATAAAAGTAAATTGGAAAGTTGTTTAAAATTACATTCCCTATTTAACTCATGAAAGTTTTTTTGGGCTTGACTGTCCCTTTAACTCAGAAAATTGAAAGTGCACACTGACACCTGCACGTGCTTTGTCTACTACAGTAACTAGTTTGAAATGGTTCCCCCAAATAAAGCAAGTGTTGTGGAGAGTTGGTTACTGAAAAAAAAGAATCACTGCAAATAAATTGTTAATCTATTTGTAAAGCTTTTACACTCGGTGGATGTGTTAATTTACAGCAATTGTATACAAAAGTCTTTACATTGGGGTAGATTTATTAATAGTCGAGCGGACATGATTCACTGCAGCGAATCATGTCCGCTCAACCTCTCTAAATGCCGACAGCATACGTTGTCGGCATTTATTATTGCACAAGCATTTCTTGTGAAATGCTTGTGCAATGCTGCCCCCTGCTCACTGGCGGGGCCGTCAATCATCCCGATCGGCTCTTACGACCGCTGCTTCTTAAATTCCGTTTCAGGCAGACCTGAAATATGGGGCTCCGAAGCAGCATCCGCTGGTTAATAAATGGAGCCCATTGTGTTGAATGTACTTTAAAGGGACTGTAAATATTCCCCATTTTTTTCCTGTAATTAATCTTTCCCCCATGAAACATACATCTGATCTTACAATGCAGAGCAGATGCGCTATGGAAGCATTTTATATATTTATTTATATGGCTGGTTAATTATAGCGCGCCCGCAAACTTTTAAAGGCGCTCAATAATTTAGCTCTCCACTTGTTATCTAGCCCACAATGTTAGTTGAAAGAAAATGACTAAAGCTTGAAGAGATAGATTTTGAGTAATTTGTGCTAATATTAGGGCCGCAATCCGATAAAAATCGTTGTCCGCAAAATCCGGCGACGCCAAATTTTGCGCGGGTTTGGTATCCTATATACGGCGTAACTTAGAAGTTATGCGCGTATATTTCTGCCTTCGCCCCTTATTATTTTTACCCATAGACTGACATACAAAACATGCGCAGTTTGGTATCCAATATACAGCGTAAGGACTTACGCGCGCAGATTTCAGAAAATCTACTCCATTCTCATCTCGCCACAAATTGCAGGCACAGGAGCCCTTGCACTGACTAAAAAAACAACGTAACTCCCTGGAAGCCTTAACAAACACATACATTTAAGCAGCATCTCAAGGTTAAAGGGACAGTATACTATGATATTGCTTTTTTAAGGTTTATTTGTGTATTTGAAATAGTCAAAGGGATTGAGCTTGTAGGTACTTTATCACATTGGGGACATATACTTGCTTATTTACTGTAAATTGTATTACCTTCATCTCTTTAGAACCCACTGGAGTGTAATTTATTTTAATGATAACACAGCTTGGCACTGATGCCAAAATATATAAAGGGACAGTCAACTCCAAAGAAAACCTTCTTCTTTTAAATAGGGCATGTTATTTCTAACTACTTTCATATTTAATTAGAACACTTACTTTGTTCTCTTGGTATTCTTAGTTGAAAGCAAAACCTAGGATGGCTCATATGATAATTTATAACACCTTCTTGAAGGCTGCCTCTTTGCAATTGTGTTAAACCAACCAAACACACTAAAGAAAATGGCGGCTGCGCATGGGTTTATGTATGAATTTTGAATCGCGTAATTACGTGGCGCATCTTTTAGAACTGGCGGTTATTTTTTACGATTCGTAGCCTAACTTGCATAAAACTACTCTTTATTGAAACTTTACGTGAACAAAATACTGGCATAAGTACTTGCGACGACTAAAATGTGTATTTGCGCACATTTTAGTTGATCGCCGGTTTTTCCTACTTACGCCAGTTTATCATCTGACGGCGCAGTATATTAGATAGCTCGAGTTGCGAGGTGAAATTACGGGCGGCGCGGGTTCCCTCGCTTGCACCGAAAACTACGCCGTATATTGGATCGCGCCCTAGATTAGGAAAACACTGATATGTTTTGTTCTAAACATATGTTTTTAGTTAGACCCTCAGCTAAGAATATTAGGAAGGGATATATTCTTCTCCTTTTATTTTTTAATTTGTTCACACAGCTTATCCTTTATATGACAATATTAAAGTTATATTTTTTTTGCCCATGTAGATCATTTGTATTCTAATACTAAAAATTATTTTATTATTTGGACTTAGGGACTCTGTAAAAGAAACTGCAAATCAGTGATATTTATCTGCACATCTGTATTTGTTACATCCAATGCTAATAAAAACACTTTATTAGCATCTGAACAGACGTGACTCTCATATTAAATGGTGTGTGGATTAAAGGGATACTGAACTGAACCCAAATTGTTTTTTTTCATGAATCAGATAGAGCATGCAGTTTTAAGCAACTTTCCAATTTACTCCTATTATCAATTTTCTTCGTTCTCTTGATATTTTTATTTCAAAAAGCAGAAATCTAAGCTTAAGAACCGTCCCATCTTTGGTTCAGCATCTCGGTAGCGCTCGCTGATTGGTGGCCAAATGTATACGTTTTGAAAACTGAGATATCTTGATAGATTGATGCATGTGATTATTGCATGCAAATGGTGGAGCAAACAGAACCAAGGGCGAGATTACATATGTGCGACGGGCACAAAATCCGGTGTTGCCAAATTTTATTCGAATCAAGTGATCACATATACAGCGCAGCAGACAAGTTATGCGCATATATTTTACCCATCGCCCGCAGTTTTTACTCCCATAAACTAACATAGAACCGGCGTCGCCAGTCGGTATCAAGGATTTACATGCACAGAATGGCGAAATGTTACTCAATTTTCATAGGCATAGGCAGTACTGAGTATAAAAGCACAGTAACTCCATGGAGGCTTTATCAAAAACCTAACGCATGCACAATATCAATCTCTAAACTGCCATCCCCCACATCGCAATAACTAATAAAAGTATTAACCCCTAATTCACCAAAACCCCACATCACAAACTTCCTAATAAACATATTAACCCCTAAACCGCCATCCCGATTGCAAACTACCTAATAAACCCCTAATCCGCCAATCCCCCTCAACGCAAACTACTATATAAACCTATTAACCTCTAAACCGCCATCCCCCAACAACGCAAAGTATCTTATTAACCTATTAACACCTAAACCACCAACCCCCCTCAACGCAAAAAACTAATTAACATATTAACATCTAAACCGCAAAACTCCCCACAATTCAGACAACTTAATAAAACTATTAACCCCTAATCCACCAACTCCCCACAACGCAAACTATTTTGCTGTGTAGGCCAGTATTTAAGATGGGGGTGACCATTGGGGAGTGAGGGAGGGAAGAGAGCTGTTTGAGAGGGATCAGGTAGGGATCAGGAGATGGGAAGTGTCAGGTGGGAGGGTAATCTCTACACTAAAGCTAAAATTAACCTTACAAGCTACCTGATTAACCCCTTCACTGCTGGGAATAATAAAAGTGTAGTGCACAGCTGCAATTAGTGGCCTTCTAATTAACAAAAAGCAATAGCAAAGCCGTATATATCTGCTATTTCTGAACAAAGGGGATCCCAGAGAAGCTTTTACAACCATTTGTGTCATGATTGCACAAGCTGTTTGTAAATAATTTTAGTGAGAAACCTAAAGTTTGTTAAAAAGTTAACAATTTTTTTTATTTGATCACATTTGGCAGTAAAATGGTGGCATGAAATATACCAAAATGGGATTAGATCAATACTTTGGGTTGTCAAATAAAATAGGTAAATATAAAAAAAAAGACTCTATTTCTGTTTAAATGTAGTGATGGCAAAAATGCTAAAAATGCTCTGGTCTTTTGGGGAATTTTTAGACTAAAATGCCTGGTTAAGACCATACAAGGTGCCTAATTTGAAGATCCAAAAGACCTCTCTTCTTTTTAATAAATTCTCCCTATTACCTACCCTTCTAGGCCTAAATACTTGTTCAATGATTTGAAAATGGAATTCAGAAATTTGATTACCAGCTTAAACAAACTGATAATGTGTGTGTGTATATATATATATATATTACTATATATATATATATATATATATATATATATATATATATATATATATATATATATATATACGGTGTAGGAAGGTCTTTAATTCAAAAGAAAAGTTTTAATATGCGTGACGTTTCGGGGACACACTCCCCTTCCTCAGACAAAAAACAAACTACAAGTGACTGAACATATAAAGCCAAACAAACCCCTCCCAGTGAAAATTGCGCCAAAACGGTTACCATGGTAATCCTCAACAACATTCTAATCATGTGATGAGTGTTACTCATTATTATTGAACAGCCTATGTAATATCCACACTCATATATATAAGAGACATAGTAAAAATCATACTAGGCATTATATCAAAACACATGTGAACAAATTTATATTGTAAAGCAGTCTATACATATAACCATATATAGTGAACAAGACAAACAAGTATAGGGAAACCATATCGTATTAATAGGTTAAAAATAAGGAGAATAGCATGTAAATCCTCCTACTTTCAAAGTAAGTGAAGTGCATAAATAAATAAATATCTGTGTGTCCCCTAACACATATATTGTATCTCTAAACAAGTGTAATGGTGTTTGTATCGAAGTGTATGTAAAATGTGTACACTGTCAGCCCCCTGGAGAATCTGAATACAACAATTAGTTGAACAATCTAATATAAAGTGTCACTATCAGATAATATTAGAGAATAATGTGGTAGATGTCATAGGCAGAGTTACCAGACCATAACTTGTTGTTACTTCAAAACATGACGTACTATAGAGTGTATTCATATAGCCTTATGTGGCAAAGATAGAATAAGACAAAGCGATTATAAATGCAGTCTAAGGCTTATGTATCTAACCAATACTTGTAAAATACATGTAAAATACACTATACCGCATCCCTATCAACTTATGAAGGACCCACCTGATAAGCCAATTCCTTGTGTAGCCGTTGCACAAACACAGCATGCCTGGGATGACAGCGTGGCCGCCCGATGTGTGTCTGAGACGCAAACAGCAGGCTCAGTGTGATGACGTCATGTGGCTGCATGCTGAACTAAATACCCGGTAGTCATAGTGACGCTACACACTGTTTGACTGAATCCGACAGAGAGAATGCCCTTACTAGCAGTACATTCTGTGAGCACAACCCAGCACTACCCAATACATGTAAATTCTATGCTAAGTCAGAATGACTCCAAGCAGTCTACGTTATAAATGCAATTGTATGCCTACTATATGGGTGAGTCCCTAACTCTGGTCCCCTATAAGCCCAAGCATAGAATTTACATGTATTGGGTAGTGCTGGGTTGTGCTCAAAGAATGTACTGCTAGTAAGGGCATTCTCTCTGTCAGATTCAGTCAAACAGTGTGTAGCGTCACTATGACTACCGGGTATTTAGTTCAGCATGCAGCCACATGACGTCATCACACTGAGCCTGCTGTTTGCGTCTCAGACACACATCGGGCGGCCACGCTGTCATCCCAGGCATGCTGTGTTTGTGCAACGGCTACACAAGGAATTGGCTTATCAGGTGGGTCCTTCATAAGTTGATAGGGATGCGGTATAGTGTATTTTACATGTATTTTACAAGTATTGGTTAGATACATAAGCCTTAGACTGCATTTATAATCGCTTTGTCTTATTCTATCTTTGCCACATAAGGCTATATGAATACACTCTATAGTACGTCATGTTTTGAAGTAACAACAAGTTATGGTCTGGTAACTCTGCCTATGACATCTACCACATTATTCTCTAATATTATCTGATAGTGACACTTTATATTAGATTGTTCAACTAATTGTTGTATTCAGATTCTCCAGGGGGCTGACAGTGTACACATTTTACATACACTTTGATACAAACACCATTACACTTGTTTAGAGATACAATATATGTGTTAGGGGACACACAGATATTTATTTATTTATTTATGCACTTCACTTACTTTGAAAGTAGGAGGATTTACATGCTATTCTCCTTATTTTTAACCTATTAATACGATATGGTTTCCCTATACTTGTTTGTCTTGTTCACTATATATGGTTATATGTATAGATTGCTTTATAATATGTTTGTTCACATGTGTTTTGATATAATGCCTAGTATGATTTTTAATATGTCTCTTATATACACTGTTAGAAATAATGTGCAAAAATTGTACCTTTAGGGGTACATCAGCTTGTCACTGGGGCAGTACCCTCAAAGGTACACGAGCTGTACCCTTTAACATGGGTACATATTGGTACCCTTGTAGTTTGTACCTAATTTGTACCTAAGTGTGCAAATATTGTACCTTTAGGGGTACATCAGCTTGTCACTGGGGCAGTACCCTCAAAGGTACACAAACTGTACCCTTTAACATGGGTACATATTGGTACTGTGATGAGAGCAGGATGTGATGTCACTAGCATGTGGGCGGGGCTTAGGTCCGGTGTCTGTGTCGCAGTTAGTTTAGTACAATCAACCTGTCTGGATGTGTATTGCTATGCTCTGTAATAAAATAGAGTTGTACCATCATTGCTGTGTCATGCATATGTCCTGCATCTCATGACATGGTGTCAGAAGTTCTGGACTGCGCTTCTGTTTCTGATCGATTGCAATGTCAAAGTTTACCCCACCTGAGCCTTTTGACTTTTCTCAGCCTGCAGCTTGGCCCACATGGCGTCAGCGGTTTCAGCGCTTCAGGATTGCATCCAAACTGAACAAGGAGAGTGGTGAAGTACAAGTTAATTCTCTTTTATATTCTATGGGGAAAGATGTAGAGCCAGTGTTCAATGCTTTTACTTTCCAAGAAGGGGAAGAAGTTAACTTTGATATAGTTATGGATAAACTCAGTGCCCACTTTGTGCCCAAAAGAAATGTGATTCATGAGAGAGCTTGTTTTCACAAACGTAATCAGCGTGTGGGAGAATCTGTGGAGTCATTTGTGCGCAGCCTGTATGAATTAGCTGAATTCTGTGAGTTTGGTGTTGCTAAAGAAGAGCAAATCAGAGACAGAATAGTTATTGGAATTGCAGATGCTGAAGTCTCCCTGAAGCTGCAGTTAGAGCCTGATTTAACGTTAGACGGGGCTATTAGGATGGCCCGCCAGAGTGAACTGGTGAAAAAGCAAAGTGCTGATCTGAGGTCTGAGAGTATTGTGGATGAAGTGCAACAGTCTAGGAAAATTACTAGTGAAAGGCACAGTGTGAGCGGTAGATCTAAAGTACTGGAAAGGCCTAGAAGTGGATGGGCGCAACATGGCCGATGCACACGGTGCTACCGGGCTCATGATCAGAGTGCTATATGCCCGGCCAGAGATAAAAGATGCAGAAAATGTAACAGAATAGGCCATTTTGAAGTGGTGTGTAAAACTGAATACATTAAGGAGATGCAGGTGGACAGTGACCAGGAGGGTCAGGAAGTGTCTTTTGTGGGGTCTGTTGTGGAACGGACAAGCTCAGAGGAAGATTGGAAAGTTACCTTTACTGTAATGGGAGCCAAAGTTGATTTTAAGATTGACACAGGAGCAGATATCACTGTAATGTCTTTTGCTGAATTTATGAAACTGCCTCGACAGCCCCAGCTGGCGAAGGTTACTACAAATGTTCATAGTCCTGGTGGCCGCATTGATTGTGTGGGGAAATTTCTTGCCAGCTGTGAGTACAAACAAAGGAAGTTCACCATGTGGGTGCATGTGATCCGAGGTTAGTGTGTTAACAGTTTATTGAGCAGAAAAGCAGCCTGTGACTTGGGCCTCGTGGCCAGAGTGAATGAGATCTCTGAAGATATGTTTGGCGAGTTGGGCCTACTGAGCTGCAAACCTGTCCGTATAGCACTTAAAAGTGACGCAGTCCCGTACAGTATTTCTACTCCTCGTAGAATTCCGTTCCCGCTCATGCCTCAAGTGGAGAAAGAGCTCATGCGCATGAAGTCTATGGGGGTTATTGAAGAGGTTGTTGAAGCAACTGATTGGTGTGCCCCCATTGTTCCAGTTGCAAAGAAAAACGGAAAGGTGCGCATCTGTGTGGACCTGAAAAGGTTGAATGAGGCAGTGAAGAGGGAGAGATTTGTGCTGCCGACATTGGAAGATATAGCCCCGAAGTTGGCTGGGGCGAAGTTCTTTTCCACATTAGACGCTTCTAGCGGCTTTTGGCAGATCCCCCTGGATCCAAAGTGCCGCAAACTGACTACCTTTATCACTCCGGTAGGTCGGTTCTGCTTCTGCAGACTTCCCTTTGGGATATCCTCCGCTCCTGAGATCTTTCAGAGGGAAATGAGTTCTCTCCTGAGTGGCCACGTGGGCACAGCAGTCGTCATGGACGACATTCTAGTGTATGGGTCTACAGTGGAGGAGCATGATCAGCATTTGAGTTGTGTGCTGCAGGCTATCAAAGAGTCTGGGCTGAAGCTGAATAAAGAAAAATGTCATTTTAGGAAAACTGAATTATGCTACTTTGGGCATATCATCAACGGGGATGGCATCAAGCCGGACCCCGAGAAAATTCGGGCTATCGAACAGATGAAAAGCCCTTCTGATGTACATGAGCTGAGACAGATATTGGGCCTTGTAAATTACGTGGGCAAGTTTCTTCCAGATTTATCTACAGTTTTGCACCCTATCACAGAGTTGCTTAAGAAAGATGTTGCCTGGGTCTGGGGACCCTCACAAGAAAAAGCGTTCCTGCATGCTAAGTCCCTGCTGGGGTCTGCCCCAGTGCTGGGGTTCTACGACCCTTCAAAAAAGACTGTGGTTAGTGCTGATGCAAGCAGTTATGGGTTGGGGGCTGCACTCCTGCAGCTGAATGACAACAAACTACAGCCCATCGCCTACTGTTCCCGCACACTGACGGCTGCAGAGTCAAAATACGCTCAAATTGAGAAAGAGTGCCTGGCTGCAGTTTGGGCCTGTGAGCGCTTTCAGCGTTATCTAGTGGGTTTGGAGAAATTTAGTCTGGAAACTGACCACAAACCGCTAGTCCCTCTTATCAATTCTTATGACATCGACAAAACACCCTTGAGATGCCAGAGACTTTTAATGAGACTACTCAGGTTCAATGTTCAGGCAGTGCATGTGCCGGGGAAGCAGCTGGTTGTGGCGGATACACTGTCCAGGCTCCCGCTGGCTGCTGCTGAAGAATCCTCCACAGAGTCGGATGTAAAAGTGTATGTTGATTCAGTTCTGGCCTCTAAGTCCATTTCTTCAAGGAAACTGGAAGAGATAAAGAAAGAGACATATTTGGACACAGATCTGCAAGAAGTTATAAGGTACATAAGAGATGGCTGGCCCGAGAGCCGGGCAGCCTGGATGTCTTTAAATGCTTACCAGCCAGAGAGGTCGCAGCTCACGGAGCTGGAGGGGTTGGTGCTGTTCCAAGACCGTATTGTAATTCCTGTCAGCATGAGGAAGGAGATGTTGAACAGGATACACGATGGGCACTTAGGCATTACAAAGTGCAGAGAAAGAGCAGCTACAGCTGTGTGGTGGCCTGGGATCAGCTCCGACATTGCAAATCACGTGTCTAAATGTGCCTTTTGCCGGGAACGCCGGCCTACTCAGAGAAGGGAGCCCTTATTGTCTACTCCGCTGCCTGCGGGGCCGTGGCAGAAAATAGCTGCTGATTTGTGCGAACTGCACGGGAAAAAGTTTCTTGTTGTTATCGACTACTATTCCAGGTATTTGGAAATAGCACCCCTGAATGATATCACAAGTCAGGCCGTTATCATTCGCCTGAAGAGCCTGTTCGCCCGCTGGGGCATTCCAATGGAGCTGGTGAGTGATAATGGCATGCAGTTCGCTTCTACAGAGTTCAGTGCTTTCAGCAGGGAATATGATTTTGTACATTCCACGTCAAGTCCACATTATCCGCAGGCCAACGGAATGGCTGAAAGGGCAGTTCAAACAACAAAATTCATTCTAAAGCAATCTGAACCGTACCTAGCCCTCTTGTCATACAGGGCGACGCCCATTCAAGCCACCGGGTTTAGCCCGGCACAGCTGATGCTAGGACGCCAGATTCGCACCACTTTACCCTCAGTGGGTGTCTTCAAGCCGCCTGGCCCTGTTCCTCGGGACGAAGTCCTTAGGAGGGATGAAGAGGCCAAAAAGGGTTATCGTTTCTTCTACGACAGGAGACATTCTGTCAGGCCTTTACAGGAACTGAAAGCGGGCCAAAGTGTCAGAATTAAACTGGATGATGAGAAGAAATGGAAGACGCCTGCTACGGTAGTGGGCCGCTCTCCAGAACCAAGGTCTTACACAGTCCTTACAGAGGGAGGGACGGTTACACGCCGTAACCGAAGACATCTTCAGCCTGTACCTGAGAGTCTGGAACCGGATACCTCAGTACCACCGCCGGTGGGATCCCCTGTTCTAAGAGAGGTGCCTTCCCCTCAGCAAGATCATAGCGGGGATATATCTTTGCCTCCAGCAGACTCTTGTTCACCATCTTCTGTATCAGAGGACAGTTCATGCAAAGTTACATCAAGCGGAAGAGTGGTGAGGCTTCCGGCCCGATACAGGGACTGACTTTAGCTAGAACAGTGACCGGAAGTATGGGCAGAATAATCCCATGGTCACTGTGGACTAGGGTAGTCTACCCCGATGTCCAAGTCAGGATGTAATTTATTTGTTCATGTTTTCTAATCTATCTGTTTTTTATAATGTTCTAAAACAAAATGTTGTTGTATACCCCGTTGGTGTACCTTGTTATTTAATATATGCGAATGTATGCTTTGCCTTTGAAAAAGGGGAAGATGTGATGAGAGCAGGATGTGATGTCACTAGCATGTGGGCGGGGCTTAGGTCCGGTGTCTGTGTCGCAGTTAGTTTAGTACAATCAACCTGTCTGGATGTGTATTGCTATGCTCTGTAATAAAATAGAGTTGTACCATCATTGCTGTGTCATGCATATGTCCTGCATCTCATGACAGGTACCCTTGTAGTTTGTACCTAAATGTGCAAATAGTGTACCTTTAAGGGTACATCAGCTTGTCACTGGGGCAGTACCCTCAAAGGTACACAAACTGTACCCTTTAACATGGGTACATATTGATACCCTTGCAGTTTGTACCTTTCAAAGGCAAATATGTATCTTTGGTGACAACATTGAACCTCAGTGCTATGGTACCATAATGTACCCTTAAAAATGGTGCACATTTGGACTTTTAAGGGTACTGCCCCAGTGACAAGCCCTTTGTACCTCATGATGGCAAATTTGTACTCAATACAGCATAGTTGCCAACATCCCCATTTATGGTTTGCTTAGCTCTGCCCACTCAGATCGACCCCCAAAACAAGCATGTTAAATACTTATAGTATAATTTAGCCACACTTATTGCTTAAACTTATAGGATAGTTTTATAATGATTCAGAAAGAATATGTAATTTTTCAATTTATTTCTGCTAAGAAATTTAGTTTGTTCTCCTGGGTACCTTTGTTGAAAGGAATATGTCCATATCCTCAGCCACAGCAATGCACTACCTGTGATTAGTGGCTATGCACATTTGCCTTTTGTGATTGCTCACCAGATGTGTTCAGCTAGCTCCCAGCAGTGCATTGTTGCACAGAATATGACTTTAGCTATGTGTTTGCATGGTGTAAACACAGTCTTATGCAAGCAACAGTGCAATAATAAATGTGCTAAGACATTAGAATATATTCTTTTTACACTGTTACAGCCCTTTAAAGCAGGTTAAAGGGACAGTCTAGTCAAAATTAAACTTTTATGATTCAGATAGGGCATTCAATCTTAAACAACTTTTCAATTTACTATTAATATAAAAAATTTCTTTGTTCTCTTGGTATTCTTTGTTGAAAGTTAAACCTAGGTAGGGTCATATGCTAATTTCTAAGCCTTTAAAGGCTGCCTTTTATCTCAGTGCATTTGACAGTTTTTCATAGCTACACAGTGCTAGTTCATGAATGTCATTTTGCTAACATTGTGCTTACTCCCGTGGACTTATTTATGAGTAAGCACTGGGTAAAAATCAAGTCTGTCAAAAGAACTGAAATAAGGGGGCAGTCTGCAGAGATTTAGATACACGTTAATCACAGGGATAAAAAGTATATTAATATAAATATGTTGGCTGTGCAAAACTGGGGAATGGGTAATAAGGGCTTATATATATTTTTAAACAATAAACATTCTGGTGTAGACTGCCCCTTTAAATAATCAAGCTTATCATCTCCCTTACTTTCAAGCAAATAACTGGCATAAGAAGAATAATTGTACAGCAAGTACCAAAATAAGCATGCAAGGGTTAAATTAATAAACCTTCAGCATCTGTATAGCAGGGCATCACAATTCACACTAGTGTATACAGAAGTTAATTTGATAGATATAACTACAGTATATTTAACCTATAACTAATGTGTTGGGGCTGCTGGAATGGAAACCAATATATGTAGATATACTAAGGATTTGTTTTACTTTCACTAAAACACTATTTTATAAGGTAAATGGTACATTTAGATGTTTGCTGCAGCAGTGATTGCTGGTAGTGGGTTAATAGACACAGAAATGCCCCAGTAAATGTGGATTTTTTTGATGTCTGTGAATTTCAGTCCCAACACACAAAGAGCCTAAATTCCTTAATCCCTGCTAAAAAAAGCCTCAGTATATAAAAAGTATACAAAAGGAGGAAAATACACATGTTCCAAATTGTGCAACACTACTGAAATGCCTTGCTTCCTCCCATAATGCATTTTACCCACTCTGGTATTATATACAACATCTCATGGCTTCCCCTTACATGACACATGACTGCACACTGCTACTGGTATTATATATCTCATAGTTCCCCCTTATCTGACACCTGACTGCACACTACTACTCTATTATATATCTCATGGTTCCCCCATACCTAACACCTGTCTACACACTGCTACAATTCATTACAGCAGAAGATCCTAGATACGTTTCCAGAAAAAAACGTACTGCACACAATATTACTAAACTTAACCTAGGCTGAGCTGAGCTGAACATGGGACAGACGTAATAGACAGGGAGCCAAAAAAAAAAAAAAACCCATCACTGTCCTGGGACAGTTAACAACTATGATAAAGCATATAAAAAACAAAATGCCAAAATGATGTTCCATCATTTAATAAATAACCTTTAAAAAATGTACATTTTCACATTTTTGTGTGCATTTTTCACAGGATGACTGATTTATGCATTGCATCACAACGTATTAATATATCAGGATGCATATACATTTATTGAGCAATTTCACTTTTTCAAAAACTGTACTACACATTTAAATTTTAACTGTAACTTTTATGCCCTTAAAACATGAAGGATCACATATATTAAGCATTTAAAAAACCAAAACAGTACATTTAATTAAAGGGATATGAAACCCAATTGTTTTCTTTCATGATTCAGATAGTGCATGCAATTTTATACAGCATTCTAATTTACTTCTATTATCAAATTTTCTTCATTCTTTTGGTATCGTTTGTTGAAAAGCATGGCCGTATGCTTAGAAGCTGGACTATTTCTAGTGCACTATATGTTGCAGTTTTGCAAGAATGGTATCCATATGCAAGAGCACTAGATGGCAGCGCTATTTCCTGTCATTTAGTGCTTTAGATGCCTACTCAGGTATCTCCTGAACACAGAATATCATGGGAATAAAGCAAATTTGATAATAGAAGTAAATTGTAAACTTCTTTAAAATGGTGTCCTCTGAATCACAGAAGAACATTTTTGGGTTTCATATCCCTTTAACTGTATCTTTGTATTCTCCTTAAAATCATTTTAAACATTTAAGAATAAGATATATTAAGCAATTTAACTTTTTCTAAAAACAATACTACACATTTCATTTTAACTTTGCATTTTAAACATTCTTGAGAATAACAAACAATTTATCATCGACAGAGTATGTGTCAAGGGCCTGAAAGTCCATCTCTTGCCCTGGTTTAATTATACTCCATTCAGGATCAACTTTGACTGAGTATGCATGGAAGTGTGAATCATAAGTTATTGGGATTAAAAGTTTACCACACAGAAGCCATATGGTATTGATATTTAAAATATATTTAATTTGGAAGAATAAAGGAATTTCCTCTGCATGGACATAATCAACTATGAATACATCTTTTAAAGCATATTTTACACTGTTAATAGTCACTTCTGAAACACGCTGGATGTCTTTGCATGAATCTTCATTTACATGTACACTAGTAAGAGTTGTTTGTAGGTCTAATGGGAGCGATGAAAACGGAGTCTCTACACTCCTACCTTGTACCATCTCAAATTCATCAAGAATATTAGGTGGGGAAAACTCCCAGCATTGCCTCATTTGGTGCCTCTCACTTAAAGTTTTAGCAATATTAATAAAGTTTCTGCAGCTACTTGCAACAGTCTTAAAATATTGATGTTTTGCTTCAAAACGCATGCACCAAAGTGAACGCAGAGGTCCATACATTAACATCAGTCTTGAATAGTGAATCAAATAATGACACTTGGGTGTGACAACATCCCCAAAAACATCTGTAAGTTGCGTCAAGAACTCGCAAACAAGTACATCTAACATTGCTAGGTTCTCCTTTTTCACCCTTGGGGCAATGACAATGTCAACAATTTCACGACATAACAGGAAAACATTCCAATATTTGCTATTGGGTGGTACTCGGTGTGCTATTAAAAATGGCAAAATCCTAAACAGAAACCACTTTTGTGAAGCTGATCCAATAATTCCATTGTGCAAATTTCTCTCTGACAACTGTACTGGTGTATTTCTCTTGTCATTTTGAACAATTGAAAGTTGCTTAAGTTCTTCATTTACTTCATAAATAGTAATGTGTTTCTCTTTGTGAGCCCAGGTCAGAACTAGCTTCATTGTAAGCGGAATAACCCCCTCTAATAAATCATGCATTATATCAGGAGGAAATGCCTTTGTCACATCAAAATACTTTAGCTCATTAAATGGTGAGAGACTATTTACACCATACATTCTTTTATCCTCAGCATTATCAATACATGTCAGATGGTACTGATGAACCTCTGGGGTTCTTAAAACAAAATCGTCCTCTCTGAATTTTTCTTTAATTTCTGTGTGTGTTGCCATGCAATAACGGCAAACTCTAGCAGAGTTAAATGACATTGTAAAACCACCTATCATATGCGCTGAAAGATTATCTGCTGAAAATGTTGCTAGTGCAGCATGAATAGTCTGCTCAATCCCACCTACAGTTACAGTGAACCCTTCACTTTCAAGTTTTTTAAGATCGTCTAACATGGGTTTTAAGATGGTTACCAAACCATAGAGTTTTACAAATGTTTGACGTACTAACAAAGCCAGATGGATGTGCTTCAGTTTTGATCGATGTTTGAGGTTGCCTACCATATAATAGAAAGCACAAAGCTTGTGTTTGTTTCTCTTTGAACCTAAGGGGTTGACAACTTCAAATTTGTCTTCATAGAAATGAAGACGCAGGGCATGAGGATTAACATTAAAGAAGGGATTTTCCTTGAAATATATACCATCTGAGTAGTCACTTAAATAATCTGCATCTCTGTCTAGATAATTGTTAGCCTGAATTTCATCAAATATGTCTTCATGTGAACAATAGTTAGTTAAAACCTCAGTGATGGGAGGCGGAGCTAGCAGCTCATCATGGAGGACGCACATGAGTGAGCTCCGTGTCTGTCAGGGCTAAAAAGCCTATTTAGGAGCATAAAAAGCTGATCTATCTCCACATCGACCTACAGGTCAGCTATTCAACAGTGCCCTGGTGCTTTATCCAGCATTGAAAAGCAGCACCGCACCACAACATATCGGAGGTTAACCGCCGCCATATCTGGACACTACGGAGGCCTGTTCTGCAGGCTGCGAGGCGACACATCGCAACTCATACCCGCCGCTATACCTCCTTGGAGCAGATCGGGAAAGATGTTCCGGACCTGAACCGGCCCAGCACAAGTAAGAGAACCGCCGTCTGAGACAGTGAGTAGTGCGCCATTAGGGCCTGCCCTCCCCGATGGCCCACATTACAGCAAGGCCTCGTCATCACTGCTGCACACTCTGAACTCGGCCAGCCACTGAGAGCTGAGACATGATATTTTGGGACAAGCTGAGAATAAGCCACGAGCGAGCTAGATCACTTTTTTGAATATGCTACACGCTAAGTAATTATGCCGCACCACAAACTAACAGGCCAGGCACAACACACATTGTGATTTAACGCCACGAGTCTCTGCTATATACACTGACAGCGGGGAACCCGACTAAGAAATTTCTAAATATAACCTAATGGTGGGTGATCACGCCAATATTTAATCAAACTGTGGCTTCTTAAACCTCTGTCTACATCTGGTCTAGAGAATAAGAGAGAGTCCAATCTGAGTTAATAGACCTTCATCACCTACTCCAGACGCTGCAAGATGTCTGTTAACGGACAGAAAAAAGCACCTAAAGGCAGTAAGAGCCTAAAAAACATGCAAAACCCATCTATGCTAAAAGAATTTTTTAAGCCCTTAGAAGCCACCCCTGGGCCGGCAGCTGGAATGCAAGATAACATGAGTGACTCTGATGAATCAATACAATCTCAAACGTCCTCTAGGAACACCAGACCACTCACAAGGGCAGATTTAAATTTTTTACCCACCAAAGATGACTTTGCTGCACTGCTATCACAGGTCAGTCAACTCATAAAGGATGGCCTTAAAGAGGTCAGGAAGGACATTAATGATCTAGGGGATAGAATGGAATACTTGGAGGAAGGATCTGATCATATCAACTCAGAGCTTGAATTACTTTCCAGACAGGCGTACCAACAGAGTGTCACTATAGACAACCTCCAAACCCATGTAGAAGATCTGGACAATAGGGGGTGACGTTAAAACCTTAGGATTAGGGGTATCCCAGAGACTATCCTCCCCCCTCTACTTGAGGATTACCTGCAAAAAATCTTTCAGCATATTACTGATGAATCTGAATTACCTTCTATCCCACTAGATAGGGCCCACAGGGCACTCAGACCACCTCCGAAACCTACGGATCCGCCAAGAGATGTGATTTTAAAATTTCAACTCTTCAAAGACAAGGAACTGGTCCTTACTGCAGCTCGGAAAAAACAGAATATTTGCTTTGAAGATAGTCATCTACAGGTATACGCAGATGTAAGCCCTATCACACTTGGTAAAAGGAGAGAGGCCAGGTACTTAACACAACATCTACAAACACTGAAGATACCTTATAGATGGGGTTTCCCGTTTTGCCTTAGGGTGATTCGGGGTTCACAGACATTCACCTATAGATCGCTGGAAGATATTGAACCTTTCTGTAAACAATTGAACATACCTCTACCTACCCTTCCCAAACTTAATGAATCCAAGTCTGATCAGGATCAACAAGACACCCATGCCCCCAGACCCCAAAGATTGGGCTGGACCACAGTCAACCGGAAAAGATCGAGAAAAGACAAGACTGTTGCTACCCCCTTCTCAGGCCAAGATGATGCTCAACAAACACCTACCTGAGGTCCTTTAGTATCTATCTGAACTTTTTCCACCACTTTACTTCTGGAAAGGTGTTTCCTTTTCTACCTCATCTTGATGCTCCCCAGGGGGCGACCCACCTATGAACAGTACTTCCTATATGTGGACGACTATGTGGTAATAGTACTTTAGAATAGATGGACACAGCCTTATAAGCCGGAAAATACTTTTTTTTTTTTTTTTTTTTTTTTGCTAAGGTGGTATGATGACCCAATACCCTCTAGCCGTCTCCATCTAGCATTGCTAGTTGACCCTAAATCGGGTAACAGTTTCACTATGAGTTCCAGAAGATAGGCTTCCAAAATTGGAAGCCACAAAGTGATGTTTATTGCAGTTTTATTTTTATTTTTACATTGTTTAGTTATGTTAATCTTACACTTTTAATTTTAGCTCTGCACTGTTAGATGGCAGTAAGATTTAAGTGGATGGAGATTATATTAGTTAAGAATGTTATGTTCTCCTATATGTTTGCATTTAGAACAGAATAGTATTAGCCCTGACCTATAGCTCAATGTTCTTGAGCCATTTTTCAATTGCTGTAGGTAGGTTAGGTTTGTATTTTACTGTAATGTCTTTGTTTTTTGTTATTTATTTACTTTTTCTCCCTCTTCTTCTCTCTCTTTCTCTCAATAATCACCTTTTTCTCTACCCCCAGAGGATCTCTCGACATACCAATCTCTGTATTATCTGTTGCATTATATGTACCATTCATGCACATCATTTTTGGCCACCAGAAGCTCGGTTACACAGTAAGTACCCCTCATCCCAGAGATGGGAATCTATAGACATGCAGGTACACCCTTTAATTCCAGTAAGTTCTAGCCCCTCTATGCTGCTCAGACCCTTAGATTATTATGTCCCTCCCTAAACTAAAAATTTTTTCCCAAAACGTCAAGGGCCTTAATTCCCCAACAAAAAGATCAGTAGCCCTGAATTGGTTTTGCAGGCTGGGGGGCGACATTATCTTTATTCAGGAGACACACTTTAGTCGTGAGGGGGCCCCCGCACTCTCCTCCAGCACATACCCGCTTGGCTATTTCTCTCATAACGACAGTAAAACAAATGGAGTAGGCATTCTCTTTAATAGGAGATTACCGTTTCAACTAACTGCCAAACAACAGGATAAAGAGGGTAGACTTCTTATCTTACAGGGCACTCTATACAATCAACCGGTTACACTGGTGAATGTGTATGCCCCCAATAGAGCACAAGCTAAGTTTTTTAGGCAGACCTTGGACAGATACTTGCCTACTACTAGGGGAATTGTTATCTACGCAGGCGACTTTAATGTAGCTCTGTCACCTTTGCTCGACTGCTCTCACGGACGGAGTGGGATCCCCATATCCACATTACAAAGCATTAATACCAATTTATCAGCCCACTCCCTAGTAGACGTGTGGAGGTTGCAACATTCCCAGAAGAAAGAGTTTACATTTTACTCACACCCGAATAGGTCCTGGTCTAGAATAGATTACATTTTAGTAAACCAACTTAGCTTACACATTATAGACTCCACCACTATTTCCCTAATTCCCTGGTCGGACCATTCTATGGTCACGCTCACCGTTGTTTGGCCCTCGGCTCCACTCTCCCAATACATCTGGAGACTGGATGAAACACTTTTAAAAGATCCAGTATTTACAGAACAAATCTCTAAAGCCCTGAATGAGTATTTTAGAATAAATATGACTGATTCTATTACTCCCAGTACCCTATGGGATGCACACAAGGCGGTAATAAGGGGCATTTTTCTCAAACACAAAGCATTTCTTACTAAGCGTAGGAAATCAGACTATAGCACGCTTGAACACCAATTATCGACCCTTGAGCAGGCCCATTTCCAGCACCCTTTAGATCCCATCATAAATCGAGACCTTGCCCTTGCAAGAAATAAGTTTAATACCCAGTTACAAAAAGAAGCCCAAAGACAAGCCTTTTATCTAAAGAGATTATATTTCTCAGAAGGAAACAAAGCCGGAAGGCTATTAGCCAGAGCTTTACGCCAAAGAACGCTTAACTCCTATGTCCAAAAACTATATAACGTAGATCGTGAGGAGATACAAGATAGTAAGTCAATTGCCTCAACATTTCATGACTACTACAGTAAACTATATAATTTACCACCAATAGACTCCCCCGAAGAGACTAGCGATATGGATACATATGTTAGGGAGGCTGACTTAATTAAGATTTCGAAGGAGGAGGCCGCAGGCTTAGATGAACCCATTGCCCCTTTGGAAATCATAAAGGCCATTGAATCTCTACCAATGCAAAAAAGCCCGGGACCCGACGGTTTTTCCAATTTGTATTACAAAACATTTAAAAATATATTACTGCCACACCTGCTTAGATTATTTAATTCAATAGACGAAAACGGATCTTTTTCCACAGATTTTTTATCGGCCCACATTACATTAATTCATAAAACAGGGAAGTCCCCACTTGAACCAGGCAGCTACAGGCCTATATCCCTCATAAATACGGACGCTAAAATATATGCCAAGATATTGGCAACTAGACTTAGTACGCTGTTGCCTCATATTATCCACACAGACCAGGCGGGCTTTATTCCGCGTCGGGAGGCCAGGGATAATACAATTAGGACGCTCCATTTGATCGATTTTGCTACAACCTCTAATATTGAGATGGTCCTGGCCTCAACCGACGCGGAAAAAGCGTTCGATAGGATGAACTGGGTATACCTTCGCTCGGTGTTGACTGGATATGGGTTTGGAGATAAATTGATTAACAGGATATTCAGTCTATATAGTAATCCCACAGCTAGAATCAGGGTAAATAGTATTTTGTCTGAGTCTTTTCAAATAAATAATGGTACACGGCAGGGGTGCCCACTGTCCCCGCTATTATTTGCTATTGCAATGGAACCCCTAGCATCCCACATTAGGCTAAATACTAACATCACTGGGATAGCCGTAGGCCCCAACAATTATAAAATAAGCTTATATGCAGATGACATACTGTTGTCCTTATCTAATCCTAGTATATCTCTACCGGCCGTATTGACCGAATTTAGCCGTTTTGGGAGCCTCTCCCACTTCCTGATTAATAACCAGAAATCTAACATTCTAAATTTTACAATGAACGCCCATAAGTTCTCAAATCTGGCCCAGGTCTGTCCATACCAACTAAACAGTGATCACATCAGATACTTAGGTATTAACGTTACACCACGACTGACATCCCTATTTAAATCCAATTACACACCGCTCTTACAAGAAATATCGAGGGACTGCCAATCTTGGCGAAATAAATATTTCTCTTGGTGGGGCAGAAACCAAATCACGAAAATGTCATTGTTGCCTCGAATACTTTATTTATTGCAGACTATCCCTATTCATCTCCCCCATACCTATCTCCAACAGCTCCAATCTATCCTCAACGATTTTATATGGGGAGGACAAAAACCGAGAGTGGCTAGGCAAAATATATATAGATCTAGGAGAGATGGTGGGTTGGGTACTCCCCATATACTCCGATATTATCAGGCTAACGTACTACAACGTATACTAAATTGGCACAATAGCTCTCAAGATAAGGCATGGATCCCCCTAGACACGCATATCCTGAAAACTCCCAAAGTAGGCCCAATTTGCTGGCTGCAGGATAAATATCGCCCAACTAGAGCTAGATCATCCCCTCTTTATAGACACATCTTTCGTACCTGGGATACAATAATTACCCATATAAAAGGCATATCCACACCCCACTCGCCCATGACACCAATTTTCCAAGACACTGAATTACTATTAGGCATCCATCTCTCAACGGGGGACATACACTATAAAGAGTTGGGGTTTTCATCTCCGCTGGTGGATTTTCTTTCCCAGGGGAAACTTAGGCCGAGACAAGACTTATCTGAAGTTCTGGAAGGTACATTTACTAACTGGTTGAAATACTCCCAATTGCAAAATCTGCTGCGAGTTTCCCCACATAGCTCTCAGCTTACACGCTCTCTCACCCCATTTGAAACGCTTTGCAGAGCTGCCATTACATCAAGAGGAACTCTTGCTATGTCGAGGCGAATTATAGACCATTGTGTACATAGAACATTACCGACATACACTCAATCCTGGCAGGAAGAATTGCACCAAGACATTACACCGGATTACTGGTATAAATTGTTTGAATTTACTGGCAAAACGTCGTCTTCTTCCCAGATCCTCGAAATGAACTATAAAATTCTTTCAAGGTGGTATATGACACCAGTCAGACTGAAAATGATATACCCTGAGGTTTCTTCTTTGTGCTGGAGGGGGTGTGGGGGTGAGGGAACTTTATCACACATATGGTGGTCGTGCCCTAGCCTGCGGACCTTTTGGGACTCCTTAGAAAAGATATTACACCCGTTACTAGGTACTACATTTAATTTTAACCCAATGATCATACTGTTCAACGCTAGGCCTAGGATCTCCTGTAAACTTAGACTTTCCCTACTTCAAATTTGCGTAAATGGAGCAAAATCCCTAATTGCCAGAAAATGGAAATCCCAAAATGTCCCAACAATTACGGAGTGGGCAGCTAGA
Organism: Bombina bombina; assembly: GCF_027579735.1. Classification (NCBI taxonomy): domain Eukaryota; kingdom Metazoa; phylum Chordata; class Amphibia; order Anura; family Bombinatoridae; genus Bombina; species Bombina bombina. Next base: position 111,832,821 of record NC_069504.1, read on the forward strand.
ACACAAGAACTTATTCTTTTGGAAGAATACTCTTATCTTAAACGAAATAGACATGACATGTTTTTAAATATAAAACTTTATTGGGAATCACTGCAGGTACCAACATAATTTCGACCTTACTCGAGCTTCTGACCAATGATGTTACATTATGCTATGGGACAGGTGATATTGGAGAGATTACTTCATTACCCACTCTTCTGGATTTCCCCTCTTCTTTTTACACTTCCTCCTATGTTTCTCCTCTTTCTCTCCCTTCTACTGCTTCACCCCTTCTACATCACTACGGTTATCCTCTTCTTTTCCTCTTCTTTCTTTTTTTTTTTTCTTCCCCTTTTCTTCCCCTTCCTCCCCTTCTTTCTTTTTCTTTTTATTTAATTATTTTGAAAAAGGTTCCCTCAAATATAACTGGACAAGATGCTAAAGTTGGCCTATTTAGAGGCCTATGCGGTTTATATATAAAAGATTTTTTTTTTTCTCTTTTTTCTTGTCCTTGCGGATACACAGCAGAAGCTGCATGTTCATAACCTGTAATAGCAATCAGATGGAATTTAATAGCACACTATTATACATTGTACTGTGTATCTTATGTCATGTTTTATGAACCTGTTCAATAAAAACTTTATATATAATAAAATATCTCAAAAAAAAAAAAAAAAAAAAAAAAAAAAAAAAAACCTCAGTGATGGGTACATAAGAATATGTACCTATTTTGTGTCCACTTTGTGACCTCAAAATGTGATGTACCGGTTCTACCAACTTAAGCTGAGATTTACAATGTTCTTTCAACATATGTGGGGAGCTAACAACTTTGGAAGCTTCTTCAAAAAAAATCACTTGACTGCACTATTTCTTTTAATTCTGGACATTCCAAAATGTTGAACCCATTTTTTTGAAGATGATAAGTAATAAAAGAGTCGTAATTCTCTTTAAAATAACAAAATAAAAAATTTATGTCATTCACCATTTCCTGCTGGACAGTCTGTGGAATGTGATTTTTTTCTCTACATTTAAGTATGAAACTAAAGAAATTTTCTTTAAAATTTGTTAAAAGCTCATTCCTACTAGGTGGATGCATTTCCTCGGTCCTAGGCTGTAGATCACCACTATTCTCCAGATCATTGTGATAGTCCATGTTCTCCAAATTATAGTCCATGTATTCAGCATCATCCTTATCGTCATGAGGTTGCACAAGCTTCCTATGTTTGCGATAGACATGACGCCTGAAAGACTCATATACTGTAAAAGATGATTTGCAGTCATTCAATCCACAAGTGATGTTGAAATTGGGTTCATGGTTGTGAACCAGACCAACATGTTGTATTAGTTTCATTAAGGTGAAGGTTGTTCTTCTACACCTTGGGCATCTATATGGTCGTGGCATATTCAGCACAGGATATTAATTATTCGGGTAACAGTTATTGGAAGGGGCTTTTCACCCACCTCAGTAATCTTTGCTATAGCACGCTGCAGGAAGGACAGTGTATTTTTCATGTAGGGTGGGTAAGCCAAGTTGAAAACAAAGTAGGTGCTGAATGCTGCAATTATCCCTTCTTCAACTCCTATTCCTCTGCACACCTCAAGACCATCTACTTTGACAAGGACGTGAACTCTCCTAGAGAAAGCCATTTTCCAACCAGTTTCTACCAACTGTATGGTTGGGTATGGAGTATCAGCATTACACTGTGAAGAATACAAAACATCAGCATTAAAAGAATGCAACATTTATCAGACCTGCATAACCAGACCTCTTTTAATTGTAGTATCACAGACTGACAGTTTTCAAGGACAATGTAATAAGGCACAAAAAAGATGTACCCCCTTTCCAGGGGGCTGTTTAATAACGTATTGCATACCTCTCCCAGTGTGATGAAGTTCTCAACTTTCTCTTTAAAGATGTAGGGCAATAGAATCAGTGCTGCACGGAAGTCAGAATCTGTTGTACAAAAAGTAATTAATCTTTAATTATTTCTTTAACATTAATATATAGGGGTCTATCTATCAAGCTCCGAATGGAGCTTGACAACCCGTGTTTCTAGCGAGCCTGCAGGCTCGCCAGAAACAGCAGTTATGAAGCAGCGGTCTAAAGACCGCTGCTCCATAACCCTGTCCGCCTGCTCTAAACAGGCGGACAGACATCACCAGAATTAGTACGATCGGGTTGATTGACACCTCCCTGAGTCTGCAGGGGGTGGCGTTATTGCTCTCCGCATTCAGCGATGTCTGTCGAACCTGATCCGCACTGTCGGATCAGGTCCGACAGACATTTGATAAATTGACTCTATTTTAATATTTATTGATGTTCTTTGACAATGTTAGACACATTTAATTTATTTTCACAAAAATAATTAATTGGAAATATGAATAAATTTTGAATAAAGTTTAGGGAAAGGTTTATAAATTAGACACATGTATTGCCAATGCAAAAAAATAAAAAATAAAAATGACTTTGATGCGATTGCGAATGAAAGAGCAAACCAAACACAAAATTAAGATATGATTGACCAACTGTTCATGCTGTTGCTGATAAATGGTTTAAGTTAAAAATTTTAATAGATATGAAAAATATGCCAAAGCTTACAACACTATTAAAGATATGTGCAAAACATCCAATTTTCATAATTGACTATTTGGACGATAGTTTGACTACTCAATGTGTCAGGTCCATCAGTTCTCGATCAGAGGTTCTCAAGATTATATGGATGCTAAGCTCAGCCCTTCAATATTGGAACCAACTATATTTTAAATTCATTTTCCTTAGAAAAGCTCAGATACAGATTTGCACCAAACCGTTATGTTATATGTCAATACCTGGAAGATCTTCTGCAAGCATCTCTTCTCGTGCTTCTTTGTAAATTTTGGCCAAGGGAATATTTCTTTGAACAAGCTCAAGCACCTTTGGCACAATACTGGTAAAGCCCTCCTTAAAGCGCTGGCCTAAGTTGACAGTTGATGAATGGATTCGGTCAACTTCATCACACAGCTGAAAATGGTTGCAGAAAGAAAAAAGTCAATTATCACACTCATTTTATGTTAAAGGTATCAAACCAGTCTAAAATCAAATAAATTAACAATATTCTATGTTGTCACTTTCATTGCCATTTTACTCTGATTCTACCTCTGTGCAATCTGTGTTTGCAATATTAATTGCACATTTTTTTGTACATCTGAAGGCTTAGAAAATTACACTATCTTTAAAATAGAGTTCTAACTGTAAAACATAGCTGCAATAAGTGATTGTGGGCCCAAGCACTATGTGCCATGGCCACCTGGTGGCTCAAAGAAATTAATGCACGGTGGGCACATGCATTATAAGGGACAGTTCTACTTGATTTTAGGGGTTATAAAGTATATTAATATAACAGTGATGGTTAAGCAAAACTGGGAAATGGGTAATAAACTGACCCTCAATACCCACAATAGCCACATGCACCAAGTTTATGTGCTGCGTAAAAGGGGTGCTGCATAGTCTGCCCCTGCCATGCCTATGCGCTACATAGACCTAATAGTCTTCGACTCTGACATGTATGCAACATTTTTAAGCTTGTTAATTCCCCTGAAAACTCTGAAAATAAATAAATAATCCTTAGAATAACAATTGGGCCTTTCACAGTTTCAGCTCTTGGTCCCTATTTATTACTTTAGCCTACTGTTCCAAGTGCCCTTATATGCTTACACTGACATCTAACATTTGTTTTAAGCTGAGAACTGCTATAAAATTATCTGTGATATCACTTACCCCTGAGGGTGTTTTTAAGAAAGGGTATTTCTTAAGTATGTCCTCCACGGTCATTCCATCTCTTATCTCCCTTCTCCGCCATGCAAAAGTTTGCTGCATTCGGTCTTTGACAACCAAGGTGTCTGGTCTCATCTTGTTATACTGAATATGCAAGACATTCACATGACTCTCAATAGAAGATGCATCCTCACCAATTACCGCGATCTCCTGTTGTAGTCAAATTAAAAAACGCAAAATAAAAAATTGGTTCGACCTCAAATGCACAAATGCACAAACACATTTTTTCTAACAGCAAATAGCAAATTTCATTCAAACCAAGAATGATAAATATAATAAAAAAATAATAATAATAATTCTAATTCTAAGAGAATAGGGAAGTCCATACCACAACTGTAACGACAATGACACAGAGGAATGATATCATTGGGATCACTTTCAGAGCTATTTTTTATTTTCAATGGATGAATAATAAAAACTTCGACAGCCATTCATAATTAAAGAGCTTGAGCATTTAAAGCGGCAGCCCACATATCTGCAGTACCCGCTTAGAATGAACAGAATGTTATCGTCCCTTGGTGTGAAAACTAATATACTTATCATTATAGTTATTATAGTTGTTCTTGGTGTGAATGGGCCTTTATACTTCAGATATTTCACAAACAAATATTATTGGACACTTGGCTTTTAAATGTGTTAAACCAGTGAAATCTGTCCTGGAGGTCCCCCCTCATCACCACACATTTTGTATGACTCCCTCATTTAACACACCTGATTCAACTCATCAGCTCATTAGTACTGACTGTAAGTAGTGGTCAACCAATATATCACCTAGGCCAATATATATTTACTTATATTAAGCATTTTTAATTATCCTCATTGGCAGATACTGTACATTTTGGCCAAAAAGTCTTGGAAGAGAACACCAATTTTTACATTATTTTGACACTGTTGTGTACCCCAGCACCTGAGCACAGAAACACAGGAGAGCCCATTCTTCATCTTCATTAGTTTGCAGTCTTTGTTTAACAATTCTATCTAATAATAGAAAGCCAATCATGATAATACTTTTTCATATACCATCAGCATTCAGCAAATATGCATTTATATAATTTACTAGTTAATAAATTTAGCATTTGATAGTTATAAATGTGGTATTTACTATCTTTAACCCCTTAAGGACTTGAAATGTTAGAGAAAAACTTGCACAAAAGACCAGAGAATTTTTAGCATTTTGGCTATCACTCCATTTAAACAGAAATAGAGCCTTTTTTAAATTCATCTATTAAAATGATATTATTTTTTTAGTAGACAACCCAAGGTATTGATCTAGGTCAATTTAGGTATATTTCATGCCACTGTTTCACCTCAAATGTGATCATATTTACTTTTTCATAAACTTTGGGCTTCTCACTGAAGTTATTTACATACCACATGGGCAGTCATAGCACAAATGCCCCCTCACATGTTTTTTATGTAGCATAGCAGATCCCTTCTTGCTTCCCTCCATCCCAAACCTTTTCTGCAGTATAGAAGACCCACCTCCTCCTTCTCTCTCCCACACCTCTGGTGATGGGCGACCACCTGCTTCCTCCTTCCCTCCCACACTACTAACTGCACCACAGCAGTAGATAAAGAGAGTGACACAGAGTGTCACTGTCTGTATCAGTGATCTGTTTTCATATAGTAACGGGAGCATGATCAGCACTCTCTTACCCTACACCTTCTGCCTCTGGCTGTGGTCTTAGCTGTTAGAGCTGAAAGCAGGGACCGCAGCATGGGCCAGAAGGTTGGATGTAGATACTACATCAACAGAGTAAGCTGGGCAAAGTATCCTTTGATGTAGTAGCTATGTCCAATTGGCAGAAGTGTTTAAATTAAATAGTGTGATATCATATATATATATATATATATATATATATATATATATATATATATCGGCCACCCTTCTCTCAAAGATATCGGCATCGGCCATAAAAAAACCTATATTAGTCAACCCCTAACTGCAAGACCTAAATTGGGTGTGTCCAAAAAGGTAGACATCCAAAATGTGCAGTGGTTCAGGAGCTTCATAACAGGTTTGAGAACCACTGTGTTAAACTATACACTTACCCCTGACATAGATCTCTGACAGGCTCCTGAAGTTTCTTCCGATAGTCTCACTCTCTTGTGCCCAAACTTCTCCTTGCTCTTTCTTACCTCTTCATCAAGAACCAGAGGTGCACGCTCTGCTTTGAATTTTCGCTTGAGGGATTGGTGCCAAGTATGCTAACAGAGAGGGTAAAAACAGATCAGATCAAAAGGTCAACCTCATTTTTTTTTAAAATGTATATATACAGAATCCACCAATTTCTGTTCATTAGAACTTCTGAAATGTCGGATATCTGAGAACATATCATCCATGGTCAATGATCTTATGTAACTCCTATTTATACTGGTAAATTCCTTTCACATAACATACCCAAACCTTGTAACTTACATAACCATTCCCTTCCAGATCCTTAAGGAAAGGATATTTCACAATAAGTGCTTTAACAACTTGTACATATTCTGCATTGGTGGGATACCTGAAAGATTGAATTAAAACCACATTTGGCTCTAAGAAACTTCTAAGATGAAAAACAAAATACTTAGTTTACATTAATTATTTATAAAGCACCATCAATACTTTAACTGTATATAGATTAAGCAATGTTAAACAAATTACAAATTATGGAACATAATGACTTACAATGTGTGTTCTATCATAGCTTCATGGAGAACTCTAATGATTCTGTGTCTATCTTTGGAGGATTTCTGACATGTTTCTTTGTTATCGAGTCTGGTCTGAAGATCTCTGGGAAATGGTGGAATGACAAAACCAGCAGGCAGTCTCCCACTTGTTCCATTTCTTCAGTGAGGATGGGGTATAAAAAGGGATAGTTCACACAAAAATGAAAATTTTATTATCATTTACTCACCCTCATGCCATTCCAAATCCATAAGACTTTTGTTCATTTTCATAACACAAATGAAGATATTTTTAATATTCTCTTATCATTTTTGATCATCCATTGCAAGTCTATGTAATCAATGTTTTCAAGCTTCAAAAAGTACATACATACATTGTAAAAGTAATCCATATGAATATTCCTATCCATATGAATAACAGATTTTAATTTAGGCCCTTTTTAATAGGTGCACCACCAAGCTGATTTTACTGATGACCCAGCTAAGATTTTAACCAAAAGTAAGCTAAAATTGGCTAATATTTAAAATGTTCAATGTTTATTGCTCAAATTATAATTAAATAATTTTTATCAAATTATGCAATTCATTTTTGCTTTGGATAACAGAAAATTTAATAACATTACAAAGTGTTACACTACCCCTACCCAGCTACTTTATAATGACACCCGGATGGCAACATTTTTTTTGGAGAACACTGCACATGTGAACATTGATCAACGCACATACACAAAGCACATTAAATATGGTAAAGGAAGCTCAAACGTGTTTGCTTGGTGTGCAAGAACAAACCTCATAGGTTTTAGCGCGTCAAGCAAGCACATTTGAGCTTCCATGTACCATATTTAATGTGATCTATGTATGTACATTGATCAATGTTTATGGTTGAATAAAATCCTAAATTAAAATCTGTTCATTATATAAAGCAATTGTGTCTCTTAAGAAAACTTGGATTAATTCATATGGATTACTTTTATGAAGTCTTTGGGCCCCATGCATGCACGCTGGCCCGTATGCATCATCACACACTTCCGATGAGTGTGTAATGCCCGCCCCTTCACTTGCATGAACAATCATGCAAGAGAAAGGGCTGTCAATTGGTGACTGGTGAGTACTCTTCGGCACCTCAGAGGTGGCAAAGAGTGTAAGAAGCAGCAGTCTAATGACTGCTGCTTTTTACATTGCAGGAAACAGGCTCACATGTGCAAACCTGCCCCGCAAGGGCTCTGGAGCAGCATATGCTGCTTCGTACATGGAGCCTTTTATGTACTTTTTGAAGCTTGAAAATGTTGATTGCCTTGACTTGCAATGGATGGACAAAAAATTATGAGAGAATATTAAAAATATCTTAATTTGTGTTCTGAATATGAACACGTGTCTTATAGGTTTGGAATGACCTGAGGGTTAGTAAATGATGACAGAATTTTTATTTTTGGGTGAACTTACCCTTTAAGAACTTGCATTACTAGTAACACTGATGATTAGCCACTAACATGAACAATTTTCTACTGTAATATATTCATATGATTACCAATTTACCTATTAAGATTAGACATAAGCATAAAACATATTACTTAATGTTATACTTACATTTCTGTAGTTGAAAGCTGCTGATAGCATTCTGGTGGCACTGGTTATAGAGTTATCGTTACCACCTCCTTCATCTCCCGTATTAATTTGTTGAATTTGGCCTGTTTTTTAAATGAACCTTCAAATAAGTATGATATCATGTTCTCAGTGAGGCCACACTCTATTGTTTCTCCATCCACCTCATTCTCTGAAAGGAAGCGTAGATCAGCGTGAATTTGAGGATAGATCTCAGCAACACTAAAATGAATGACGTTTAATTTTTATTTTCAATGGAAAATCATTAGTATCATTAATATAAACTTCGACTTTCAATGGGCTAATTTAGAAAAACACATTTAAAATAACTTTGTAGTCAGTACACATATGGTTAAACTCAAAATTATTTAAATTAGTATGTCAGAGTCAAGAAACTTCACAATTTGCCTTTTTGTATAATGCCCAGGAAGCATTTAAATATATACCAATAAGATTCATATTAATTAATTCAAACAGATGATATTTTCAAATAAATTCAATTTCAAACATAAATAAGGGCCACCTTACACAAAATGTACTGGTTATTAATTGTTTTTCTATGTAAGCATGCAATGGACAATGTCTTTGACCATTACACCGTCTCACTGCTTTTTCATCATCGCCACCTGTTTTTAAGACCGCGTGCCAATTTATACTCCAACATTTCTGGTATCATAAATATAATAATAATAATAACAATTAATCTAAATAACAAAACAATATTTCTTTCCAGTGGCCTGTAGAGTCCACAAATGTATTCATTACTGTTTGGAATTCAACATCTGGCCACCAGGAGGAAGCAAAGACACCCCAACCAAATCTTAAGTATCCCTCCCACTTCCCATACTCCCCAAGTCATTCTTTGCCTCTCTAAATTGGAGTTTGGCGAAGATGGTGATCTAAAGAAAAATTGAAAAGAAGTCCTTTAATGGGTAGTTTCCCTTCAAGATAGGACTGGGGTTAATTCTGTGTCCATGTAAACCTCTTAGTAAGAGTATTGGTAGCTGTTAGCTGCTGAATGTGGCAGGGATCTTCTCTGTCCTTCTTCAAGCAATCTGTGCTAACACACCCACCTGGCAACCAGTGTTAGTTTAAACTGCTTTTCTTTCTACTTCAGGTTCATGTCATACGACATATGTCATATGTCAGTGGACATGGTTCTCGAATAGAACCAATTGGCAGGAGACAGAGAACAACCTACTATAGTTATAGTAGCAGGAATCCAATACATCACAACAGATAAGGAAAAGGCAAAAAACGTGTTCAGCAGATCCGAGGTCAGGGCAGGCAGCCAGTAGCGTAGTCAGCAAACAAGTCGGAGGTCAAAAACCAGGAAGTCAAGGTATGATAAGGACTCAGGGAAAGGTACTTGGAAGAAAATGCTTGGTCTCTGTAAACAGGCAGAATAACCTAGCACTGGAATAGGGGACTGCCCAGGGTTTTATATCCCATAGAGACAAGGAACACCCCATAACCACAGTGATGCTAGGAGTCACCCCCTAGGAGACCAATCAGAAGTCCCCACACCACTCTGATGGCAGGGACATGACATGCGCGCACTGTGCCTCGACACCTGCAAATCGAATTTTCGCGGTGCCAATGTGAGCGTGAGCACCCACGAATGCCCGCCGCGCCAGCAATGTGTGAAGCCCGGGAGGACACCCGCTACCGGATTTGAGGACGCCCTGGAAAGGAGATGTGTCCTGATCCCATGACACTGTCAGACCTGGAAGTGTTGTGTCTGCCCCACAGCAGAGGCTCCAAAGCTAAGTGTCTTTTCCTTCAAAGGGTTGGATGACATAAAGGCACTATGAGGGGTTTAAATCTCCTATTTACATCCCTAAGGAGCCTGGGGACATATATATTCTTCATTCTAGTGGGATTATATTTTTTCTGGGAAGTTTTTTGCAGGGCACTGTTCTAACAGTTGCTGATTGATCTGTTTAAGGATTGTATCAGCAAATGGGACTGAGGCTGTCTGGGCTTTTTTAAATGAAAAGGGCGTTTGGTGTGCACAATCTATAATGGTAGTGTTTTTTACTTATGTAAGTAAGGAGGTAGCGTGCAGCGCAGTAGTCGGCACTGGACTAAAACTAGACAGAAGGAGGTTGGTAAGTTCCCCAGTCACTGCTGGGGCCTAAAGAGGTGCCATTTAGAGAATATTTATTTTAATTTCACATATAGTTTTTTGAGAATAAATTCTGTCATTTTATTTAATTGCTTTCCTGTGTTTGAGCGTTTACTTTTTTCTGTAGGGATCTGTTTACCCATTATGGAGGATAGAATGGATTTGGGCAATGATTCTCCCTCTTTACTTTTGGGTGACAAGTATTTGTATTGTGATACCCCCTGCACAGTTATGTTCCTCATGTTTAGTTGTCATGTCACAGTCAAAATCCAAACAATCTAAATCTTGTCTGCTGTTTCTTATTTAACCCCTCAGAGCCCTCTACCTCTCAGAACTATGCTGCCCCTGACATGTCTCAACTTTCCCCTCAGTCCCCGTCACAAGTAGTTGTAATGGCAGTTCCCTGCATCTCAGCTCAATCTCTTCATGGGTGAATTTTTTTACCAGGAGACTTTGAAGCACAACTTCAATCAGCTGTTTCTGCTGCGCTGAGTGCCTTACCAGCTTCAGGTAAGAGGAAGAGAAAGAACATGTTCTCTCTGACACAGGAATCTCTTCTATTGAGACTCCATTGGTCAGTCTATCACAAAACTCGGAGGATGAACATACCTCTTTAGCCTATGAAGGTGAGATATCTGACTCTGCTGCGGGTAGATCAGCGGAGTCTGAGGACATTAACTTCAGATTCAAACTCGAACACCTTCGTCTGTTACTCAAGGAGGTATTATCTACTTTGGATGTTCCTGATATAAAACTATCTGAGAAGTGCTTCAAGCGGTGGTGCCTTCAGTTTAGGTCCGCCCACCTTATGTCCCTCCCTGTTCATTCTGTGTCCTCTCTAGCTTGGGTACTGGATTCCCAACAGTAATGAATGAATTTGTGGAATTTCCATGCCATTGGAAAGAAAAAAAAAATGTATGCTTACCTGATAAATGATTTTCTTTCCTGGCATGGAGAGTCCACAAACCCACCCTATTATTTTTTTAAGGCGGCATTTTTCCTAACCTTCTGATACCTCTATACCCCTAGTGTTTCTCCTACTTTTCCTTATTTCCTCGGCTGAATGACTGGGGGAGTATGAGAAGTGGGAGTGATACTTAAGGTTTGGTTGGGGTGTCTTTACCTCCTCCTGGTGGCCAGGTCTCACATTCCCAACAGTAATGAATGAATTTGTGGACTTTCCATGCCAGGAAAGAAAATAATTTATCAGGTAAGCATAAATGTTGTTGTTTTTTTTCAGGCCAAAATATTTACCTAATCAAAAGTTTTGGTGGGAGAGCACAACTAAAAGTTGGGCAGATACACAAAAATATCAAATGATTTTAACAGCACCTAAAATTAAACATACCTCTGAATTTCTGTACTTCATCTTCAGTGACTTGTATCCCAGCGTCTTTTAACTTTAGGAGAAGATCCTCTGTCGTCAGTGTCTGAACTGTTGAGGCCATCATGTTGCATAACTGTCACCCGTGCACACCCCAAATTCTGTAAATTAGTGCGCATAGAGTATGTGGACTACAATTCCATTGGACAAATTTGAAGAAAGTAGTTGTGGAATTAATAAACAGAGGGCCCTACTGGAAGATTTTTTTCTGGGCCCCCTAATTAAAATAAAAATAAATAATAATGATACTTATTCAAATCTACTGATATTAAACTATATTCCTTACCTTATACTAGACAGTAACATCCCCCAAAAAATGGTGACATATTATGTAAACAGCTACAAACTGATCTGTAAACAGTGTAAAACTAAATTTTGTGGTGTGCTGCTTATTTGAACAAGATGGTCTGGTTTATGTGCTAAGCAAATTAACGTCAATATTGTAAACTGACTAAACACTTTCTACATACCACACAGATGAGAGGGTAAAAGTAGACCCAGGCTTCATTAAACATCCCCAATTGGAAGTGGGTAAAAGTCAGATCCTACCAGATCCATGTCTACTTTAGACAAACGGACACACACAAATGTACGTGTTTCCCACACAAACACATCCAGACACTTCTGCATCTAGCAATATTTTACACAAAAAAATCTGGATCCTTTCAGAATCAGCTCTTTTTTTTGTTTTACAAAAAATAGCCAGATCCTACCGGATCCATGTCTTATTTAAACAGACAAATACAATTAAGTGTCTTCCAAACAAACACATCCAGACAATGCTTGATCTAACAATATTTTACACAAAATCATTAGGATCCTACCATAACCAATTCTGTTAAATCAAAAACAGCCTTATCCATGTCTTATTTAGAAAGACATACACAAATCCAAGTGTTTTCCACGCAAATACATCCAGACACTGCTAAATGCAATGCAATTTTAAAGGGACAGGAAACCCCAACATTTTTTTCATGATTTGGATAGAACATATTAAACAACTTTCAAATGTACTTTTATTATAAAATTTGCTTAATTCTCTTGTTATCATTTGCTAAAGAAACAGCATTGCACTACTGGCAGCTAGCTGAACATATCTAGTTAGCCAATCACAAGAGACAAATGTGTGCAGGCACCAATCAATGAGTAGCTCCCACTACTGAAGGATATGTTAGTATTCATTTTCAACAATGGATACAACAAAGAACATTTGAAAATAGAAGTGATTTTAAAATGACATGCTTTATCTGAACCATGCAAGTTTAATTTTGACTTTCCTATTCCCTTAAACAAAAAACATATTGATCCAGAGCCAACATTATTACAGAAAAATAGCCAAATCCTATTGGATCCATGTCTAATTTAGACAGACGCATAAATTTAAAGGTTTTCCACACAAACACATCCAAACACTTCTGGATCCAACACTATTTTACACAACAATATCTGGATCCTTTTACATAAAAACAACTTGATCCTGCAAGAACCATATCTAATTGAGAAGGACAGTCTTTTCGACACATCCAGACACTGCTGGATCCAATGCTATTTTTACACACTTTTTTCTAGTGTGTAAAAATGGGTTCTGGCAGGATCTAGATGTTTTTCTATAAAACAGCATTGGATGTAGCAGTGTCTGTTTGTGTTTGTGTGAAAAATACTTACATTTGTATGTATCTGTCTAAATTATACATGGATTTGACAGGATTCAGCTGTTTTTCTGTAAAATAAGAGCTGGTCCTGTAAAGTTCAGAAGTGTCTGATTGTGTTTGTGTGTAAAACACTTAAATGTATGTGTATCAGTCAAAGTTATATATAATATAGATCTGCCAGGATCCGTCTGCTTTTCATTGGATCTAGCAGTGTCTGGATGTATACTGCAGACAACACAAAAAAACATAAATGCCACATGGCCCAATATTGTATAGAACAGAATTTTGATAGGTGTTAATGATTACACTCACATATGGTCAGACACCCCTAGTGGTGTGGACGAGGCAGTCTGGGATCAGTGTCAGTCACCCAGAAGACTGGACTATAGAATGTACCCGGATCTCTGCAGAGAATTATATAGAAAAACACAAAGGATCCTATATGGACTAGTATTGTTGAGACAAGCAGTGGGAGGTAGAGAGAGATAAATATACACTCACATTTAGTGGAGCACCTGACCTTAGTGCTACAGAGGCAAGCTGGGGTCAATACAGTCAACCAGTAGACTTATCCTTCAGGGATCAGGAACTTCCAGTTGTCCAATCTCAGGTAGATGGTGTTTAGAACAAAAACACAGACTATGGCAGCAAGTGGTAAGTTTAAATAAAACTTACTTTATTAAAATAAGTATAAAACAATTGCAATGCGTTTCTCAGCCCACTAGTGGCTGTTTCATCAGGATGCCTGATGAAACAGCCACCGGTGGGCTGAGAAACGTGTTGCAATTGTTTTATACTTATTTACAATTGCAATTGCAGAGGTATTTAACACTGCTGGTGATACAAGGGCGCCGCTATACAATCTACTAATCTAGTGTCGGGATGTGTTTGTGTGGAAAACCTTTTAAATGTATGTGTATCTGTCTAAATTAGACATGGATCCATCAGAATGTCTATTAAAAAAAAGAGTTGGTTCTGTTAGGATCTGATAAAACATAGCATTGGATCAAGCAGTATCTAGATGTGGGTTTTTTTTCATAGAAAAAATTACATTTATGTGTATAATCTGTCTAAATTAGGTATGGATCCAGATGTTTTTCTGTAAATAATAGTTTTTTTCTTGAACAACCTAAATGTTTTTTATGTAAAAAGATCCAGATGTTTTTGTGTAAAATAGTGTTGGATCCAGAAGTGTCTGGATGTGTTTGTGAAGACAACACAGATGTATGGGTAACCATCTAAACATGGATCCATTAGAATCAGGCTGTTTTCTGTATTAAAAAAAAGAAAAAAAAAGAATTGGTTCTGCAAAGACAAAGATGTTAGTGTGAAATAATGTTGGATCAAGAAGTGTCTGGATGTGTTTATATTTTAAAAACATTTTTTACGTGTATCTTTCTAAATTAGATATGGATCCGGTAGGGTATGACTGTTTTTCTATAAATAATAGTTGCTTCTGGAAGGACCCAGCTGTCTAAATTAGTCATGGGTCCGACAGAATCGGGCTGTTTTTCAATAAAAAAGAGTTGGTCCTGAAAGGACCAAGATGTTTTTGTGTAAAATATTGTTGTATCCAGTGTCTGGATGTGTTTGTGTGGAAAACACTTAAGTTTGTGTGTATCTGTCTACATAAGACATGGAACCGGTAGGATCCAGCTATTTTTCTGTAAAAAAAGAGTTTTGTTCTGGAAGGACCCACATGTTTTTGTGTAAAATATTGTTGGCTCCAGAAGTATCTGGATGTGTTTGTGTGGAAAACATTTAAATCTGTATATATCTGTCTAAATTAGACATGGGTCCGGCAGGATCCTGATGTTTTTCAATAAAAAGAGTTGGTCCCGAAAGGACCAAGATGTTTTTGTATAGAATATTGTTGGATCCAGAAGTGTCTGGATATGTTTGTGTAGAAAACACTTAAATTTGTGTGTATCTGTCTAAATTAGTCATGGGTTCTGTCAGAATCTGGCTTTTACCCACTTGTTTATGTGCAAATGAGATGATCAATTTACTTTACTTTTAATCACAGGATAGGCATGAAGAAATTATAATAAAGAATAAAAAATTATCTTCAATTCTATACAACGTCTGCCTTAGTGAGCAGCCACAGTGTAAAATAAAAAATAAATAAATAAAACATTACTTATCTCTTGTGCTGTGTTTCCTGACACTGTGTACAGAAAAATGGGTGCAGTGCGAGATAACCAGGCTGCTTGATGACAGTTGGAGGATGCAGCGGTGAGTGAGCACAAAACACCTGTTAGAGCACTGAGGCAGGAACACGACCATGAAATCATGGTTGTCTTGGTACACTTTTTAACTGGTGAGGTAAATTTTTAAACTCTGCTTCTTCACAGTCAATGCTCGCTGACTTGATCTTTTCTGTGCTGTTCAAACTATAATGTTATTTTATAAATATATCATAACATGTGAGAACTGTACAAACAAACATGTGAGAACTGTACAAACAAACATGTGAGAACTGTACAAACAAACATGTGAGAACTGTACAAACATGTGAGAACTGTACAAACAAACATGTGAGAACTGTACAAACAAACATGTGAGAACTGTACAAACATGTGAGAACTGTACAAACAAACATGTGAGAACTGTACAAACAAACATGTGAGAACTGTACAAACAAACATGTGAGAACTGTACAAACATGTGAGAACTGTACAAACAAACATGTGAGAACTGTACAAACATGTGAGAACTGTACAAACAAACATGTGAGAACTGTACAAACAAACATGTGAGAACTGTACAAACATGTGAGAACTGTACAAACAAACATGTGAGAACTGTACAAACAAACATGTGAGAACTGTACAAACAAACATGTGAGAACTGTACAAACATGTGAGAACTGTACAAACAAACATGTGAGAACTGTACAAACAAACATGTGAGAACTGTACAAACAAACATGTGAGAACTGTACAAACAAACATGTGAGAACTGTACAAACATGTGAGAACTGTACAAACAAACATGTGAGAACTGTACAAACATGTGAGAACTGTACAAACAAACATGTGAGAACTGTACAAACAAACATGTGAGAACTGTACAAACATGTGAGAACTGTACAAACAAACATGTGAGAACTGTACAAACATGTGAGAACTGTACAAACAAACATGTGAGAACTGTACAAACAAACATGTGAGAACTGTACAAACAAACATGTGAGAACTGTACAAACATGTGAGAACTGTACAAACATGTGAGAACTGTACAAACAAACATGTGAGAACTGTACAAACATGTGAGAACTGTACAAACATGTGAGAACTGTACAAACAAACATGTGAGAACTGTACAAACATGTGAGAACTGTACAAACAAACATGTGAGAACTGTACAAACATGTGAGAACTGTACAAACAAACATGTGAGAACTGTACAAACAAACATGTGAGAACTGTACAAACATGTGAGAACTGTACAAACAAACATGTGAGAACTGTACAAACATGTGAGAACTGTACAAACATGTGAGAATTGTACAAACAAACATGTGAGAACTGTACAAACAAACATGTGAGAACTGTACAAACAAACATGTGAGAACTGTACAAACATGTGAGAACTGTACAAACATGTGAGAACTGTACAAACAAACATGTGAGAACTGTACAAACAAACATGTGAGAACTGTACAAACAAACATGTGAGAACTGTACAAACATGTGAGAACTGTACAAACAAACATGTGAGAACTGTACAAACATGTGAGAACTGTACAAACATGTGAGAACTGTACAAACAAACATGTGAGAACTGTACAAACAAACATGTGAGAACTGTACAAACAAACATGTGAGAACTGTACAAACATGTGAGAACTGTACAAACAAACATGTGAGAACTGTACAAACAAACATGTGAGAACTGTACAAACAAACATGTGAGAACTGTACAAACAAACATGTGAAAAAAAGGAATAGTTCATTAAAATGTTAATAAATAAGGTTGCAAACAATACTGTGTGTGTTTTTTTTCCTCTAAACTCTATAGTGGAAAAAAGGGGTTACTTTCAAATAAATGAGGGCATTTTGGTATAAAATATATCTACTTAAATAAATGCACACTTATTCATGCCAGGTGATCACTATTACCACAGTGATCACCTGGTATTAAACCTCATATAGGGGCCTTATGTTAAAGAGGGGATTCTGGGTTTTAAAACAAGTGGGCATGGGGGTCTCTAGGCTTTTTTTTATGGCCTTGACCTTTTATGTCGTCAAGCTCCGGCCCCTTAAACCCACAAAACACCCCCATACCATCCTTCCAACAACCACCCTCATAAATAACAGACAACAGACTTAGCTTTGGTACAAATTGGCCGCAGCCCTTTATTCAATAAAACTTTGTAAAAACTTTAATAACTCGATAAATAAAAGTGCAAATAACTGTAAACATTTTACACATCAACCAACAGCGGTGCTAGTCCTTCTTGATTTCCATATCTTTTAACTATGGCCGTAATTCCTTTTACTGGACCCAACCGTGCAAGTGGTTGGGCCCGTCAGCGATCATCCATATAAGTTTCTAAGGAACCCCGTGCCCTTAGAAACCCCCATCTTGAATTCCCCCATGGGAATGCAAAATACCACCACACTTAACCATTGGCCATAATTGTTCTGTAATTTAAGGGCTAGCACCCCCGCCTTCCAACTGCGACAAAAACCTAAAATGACAAATAAAAACACGCCTCTCACACAAATATCAGGGACGGGTGGGAGGGAGATGTTTTCTCTACTCCTACAAATAACAATCTGCTGGTTTTCCCGCTCAGCCCACATCTTTAACACTTTGCCTACAGCTCCTCCTATAGCACCTCCTACCCCATATAGGGCCTCTTCCTCCCAGGTCAAAGCTCCCTCCATCTACGCTTTGCTGCCTACAGGAGCCACTTGACCTTTTATGTCGTCAAGCTCCGGCCCCTTAAACCCACAAAACACCCCCATACCATCCTTCCAACAACCACCCTCATAAATAACAGACAACAGACTTAGCTTTGGTACAAATTGGCCGCAGCCCTTTATTCAATAAAACTTTGTAAAAACTTTAATAACTCGATAAATAAAAGTGCAAATAACTGTAAACATTTTACACATCAACCAACAGCGGTGCTAGTCCTTCTTGATTTCCATATCTTTTAACTATGGCCGTAATTCCTTTTACTGGACCCAACCGTGCAAGTGGTTGGGCCCGTCAGCGATCATCCATATAAGTTTCTAAGGAACCCCGTGCCCTTAGAAACCCCCATCTTGAATTCCCCCATGGGAATGCAAAATACCACCACACTTAACCAATGGCCATAATTGTTCTGTAATTTAAGGGCTAGCACCCCCGCCACCGACTGGCCTGACGCCTCAGCCCAGTCCCGCCAACCCTCCAACCGCACACAGTGCCTCCTTAAAATTAAAGATAAACAGCTGCAGACCAAAGTCATTCAAATGCCCCCCATCGGGCAGATAGAACTCACCCACTCCAACCTCAGCTAAGTCTGAGTAGTCCACCACCACACCAAGTTTCTGCACAAATGTCCCCATGATCCTATTTACTAGACCCCATGAGCCGTCGATTAACATCCCCTTGACAAATTTTCAAGCATTCAACACTTAAAGAATACACAGACACCTTATGTTTGAAAAATACTGGCCACAGCCCGTTTAGTAAATAACAAGTTTAAAAGACACCAAATACATAACTCCTTAACCATGTAAACTCAGCCAACTATGAAGATGCTAGCTCCCAAACTTAATTCACTAACCTCCATTTACTTGTTGACCGGGCCGTATATAAATTCACCTGGACTTAAATAAGCCCGTTATTTTTTTTACAAACCCCAAGCTCCAAGGAACACCGTGTCCAAGAAGCTACTTAACCTGCTCGCCCACCCCATGGGGAGGCTAACCCACCACACATTGCACTCCACGCATAAGGCTGCAACCAGCTTGTTCAGCTCCTGCCTCCTGGTAAGGCCATAATGGAGCCATTCCATCCTCCAACCAATCTCGTAACCATGGTAGACCATACAACGGTTAAACCCTGGAAAAGCTCCCAAAAACTTCCCCAAACCACCTTAATTTTACTCACCAGGCTTCCCTGAGTCAACCAAAATCATTACCCTGGCCTGGACCACTAGTACCCCCCTATACTGGAACAATTCAGCGTAAACCACCACCGGCGGCAACATGCAAGCCAATATGGGGGCCCCGTACTCCAAACCCTCTAATAGTATTGCTGCTTATCAAAAACCCAGGCTGGAGGCCCTCCTTCTCAACCAGAGCCGCACACCAGGGACAAATAATTTTAAATCGGCCCACTACCCACATGTTTACCAGACCTACGACAATCTGAACGGAACAACCATAAACAAATGAAACACCCAAATACTAGACACCCTCCAACAAAAGAGCCTAGAATAACCTCCGCTTACCCACACCTTTTGCCACCAAACTCCCTACAGCAGCTTCAGTGGCTGCCCAAATTCTCAAGGAAAATGGACACTTCGAAACCGTGGTAGCCACGTGCCACATAACCCAGCAATATATCCCAGGTGACAAATCAGCAGGAGTCCCATCCTCCACAACCCTTGTAGCAAAAAACCCCAACACCTGAATTGACACCATCTCCAATGCCCCTAACTTAAATCAATTCATTCCATTCCGCTCAAAATTTTATGATAGGTGAACCCCGTTTTCGTGCTATTGAAGCCACACCGGGAATACTCTCCCCCACTCCGTTCGCCCATGGCGAGAACTCCAAGGAGCGATGCCACCAGAAATTCGAAAATGCAATGGCCAGTGAGTTATAAAACCAGGGATGTGTATCGCTCCCATCAACCCATGGAAACACAGCCATTGCAACCCAACTGCCCTAACCATTCAATGACCGTGTGATTAGGGGTGGGGGGGAGCAGATACTATGTCCCTGCTGACACCACCCCCCAGCTGTCAGTGTGGACAACACTGACCCATACTCAAACATGGCCACCAGCACTGGAATAACTCAAGAAAACTAAATCATCACCCATTCTACCCTTTCCATTTTGCTGGACATTTAGGCGTGCACTAAAAGAACCTCATCTCCGTCTGTAATCAAACCTTTGACCCCCAGTGCTCTGCACTCCATTATAACAAACATAACAGTAAAACTAAGAACATAATCACTGATGGCAGGCCTTCCAACTTATCAATGTTAGGTATCCCCACAATCTTCAGCCATTCTACAACATCATCCCTGATGCATGACAGGCAAGGGTATTGGCAGGCCAGGCAAATAGAAACCCATACAGGATAACAAGTCTCACCTTTGCTCCTTTATGGCTCATTTACGTACATGAACCAGCTGATTCCATGTATTAAAGTGGACATATACAGGTGTCTTTATCTTATCTGTAGGTATAAACAGATCTCATTACTGTATCACATTGTGTACATATACATGTGTCTTTACCTTATATCTGTAGGTATAATCAGATCTCATTACTTTATCACATTGTGTACATATACATGTGTCTTTACCTTATATCTGTAGGTATAATCAGACCTCATTACGTTATCAAACTGTGTACATATACATGTCTTTATCTTATATCTGTAGGTATATTCAGATCTCATTACTGTATCACATAGTGTACATATACATGTGTCTGTATGTTATATCTGTAGGTATAATCAGATCTCATTACTTTATCACACTGTGTACATATACATGTGTCTTTATATGATATCTGTAGGCATAATCAGATCTCATTACTTTATCACATTGTGTACATATACCTGCGCCTGTATCCCATATCTGTAGGTATAATCAGATCTCATTACTGTATCACATTGTGTACCTATTGGCCACAAACTGATCCCCATACTTGTATAGAACAATGTGAAATTAACACTTTATTACCCCATCTCCTCCTTACCCCACTGGGAGTGCAATGTCCACTACAAGCTATGTCAACACATTTTGGCCTTGATGCCAAATCTAAGGATGGTTGGGTATACTATAGTGGAATTACCCTTTTACATCAACCTATATAAGGGTAATTGAAATACGTGTGACAATTCAATACATCCCACCAGGCAGAGTGGACCCGTGGTAAAAACCACAGGTGAAAAAACACCCTGAGTAAAATGTAAAAGTATGTTAAATACTACCAATAGGATGCGACGCCGACCCGGAAATCCCCTCACCAGAGGAAATACCACAATCATATTAGTGATCTCAAAGCAGTAAATTCATAGTTGCAATGCAAGATCCGAGTATCCTCCGAAAGAGGGCGATATCCAATCGCCATACACATATATATATCATATTATCCACATCATCAGGTATATGCAAAGCACCAACAGAGCTTG
Organism: Bombina bombina; assembly: GCF_027579735.1. Lineage (NCBI taxonomy): Eukaryota > Metazoa > Chordata > Amphibia > Anura > Bombinatoridae > Bombina > Bombina bombina. Next base: position 111,854,425 of record NC_069504.1, read on the forward strand.
CAATGCTATAAAGTTAGTCTGAACCCAAGGTAATTTTTTTTAGAGATCAAACTTTTAGAGGGTCTGCACAAAGTTTTACTGCTGCAGTCTACCCTTAGGAAGATGATCTACAACCCTCTTGGCTTATGCTAAAACTGTACCCTATTATTGTCACATTATACTACCTAACATAAGTAATGGTGCCACCGACAGTGCTGTGACCCCTTTTGTAATGAAAGAGATTGTAACATATGAACTCCCATACTCCGTACAATGAAGAATACCCACCATATCATGACACATATCCTTCAGAGGAATAAATTGGAAAAAACCTTAAAGAATAATTCTCAAATGAGAAATGATTGCATGGACCATTTGTCTAATGTACATATTAAATCCTATAAATTATAGAAATACATTTATATGACAACACATACACATGATTATATCCACCAAAGGAAAGAAAACATAAAATTATTTTAAAGGCACAGACTACATCATAATTTCCATTTTTTTAAAAAAAACAAACAAACTAAATAATCCCTTACTTGTTCCCAAGTTTTGCAAAAAGCCAACTGGAATAAAATGTGTTACCTTTGTGATTATCTTATATCTAAACCTCTGCAGGCAGCTCCCTTATCTCAGTGCTTTGCCAGACATGCAGATTGGCCCTCATTGCCAACTCCTAAATACCTCCACGGGAGTAAGCGCAATGTTATCTAAATGAAACCCAGTATGTAGTTCTGTCTAACTGTGTCAAACTTTCAAATTGCTCTGAGCCAAGAGGTGGTTCCAATATTTCAGAAAATTAGTTTGAGCCCACTTAGGTTTAGATTTTCAACATTACCAACAAGGGAAAAAGGCAAATCCAATGATAAACTTCCACTAGAAAGTTGTTTAGAATTTCAAGCCACATCCAAATCAAGAAATGTAATTATTTTGGCAAAACTGACCCTTAATGAGATTATAAGCAACATACAGTTAACCACCACTAGATGGCAGACAAACAAATGAAATCTTAGAAAATAAGCAAAACTGTTCTAAGCCCTGAATGCAGAGCAGAGTGAAACCAGCACACCATGACAACAAGTAATAAAGTTAAACTGACATTGTATATAATATGTATATCCCCTTATTGGTCCAAACCAACATGGAGATAAAAAACAACAAAAACGAAAAACTTCCCATCTGAAAGAGAAAACCTCCTGGTAGCATAGGGTAGCATATCCCATAAGGAATATCATCTACCTCCCCTTAATCAGCCACTGTTTTTATTTTCACTAACTAAATGCAACAAATATATACCCCCCCACTGATCTAGCACAGAGCGATGTCGCGCCAAAAAGGACCAGCGGCGGGAAGGTTAACCCCCGCCCCTGGATCTCACATAGCAAGTGCTCCCCATACAGTCAAGCACAATAAACCTGAAATTTGTCCCATAACATTTAAGACAGCATGCAGCACCATGCCCAATGTAAAGAAAATCCCCTATGACACGCACCCACATGCACAAGTATAGCAGCCAAACTAATAAAAGCACTGCAATGGCAGCGAGTGTTTTTTTATGTCACCCTGAGAATAAAAGGGGGGCATGTATCCCACGTGTCAGTAACCAAACTGTAAGCTAGTGAGTACCAGGCAATCTAAGGGAAAAGAGGGGAGTTCAAGCATACTCTAACTGTAACAACAAACAGAGCTGCATGAAATCAATTAGGAGCCGTTTCTGTCACTGGCCCCTCAGTTAAACTGCTCTGTATCTCCATAAAGGCATATGGTCTGTGCAGCCCTAATGCCCCCAGAGTCACTACTGCAAATACTGGTGCACCTCTAGCATATATTCAAACACCCCAAATCCTCAGACTGCAAATCCCCGTGTCCTATGTCCCAGCACTAACAACCCCATGCATGCCACTAACATCCTCTTACCGCTCTCAGTCTGCTGCTCCAAACTAATCCTGTGAGAGACAAGACAGACTCTCTAGTGCTGCAAAGGCTGACGCTGCAGATTCAAGCACGGACCCAGTGCAGGGAAAACCCCTCCTCATTAGAGACAATAAATACCTCGCATACCAACTCAGCAGTTGAATGGAAGCACACTGTCAAATGTCCCCTTATCAGTCAGGCAATAAAGGCAGCAAATACATTAACAGCCGTGCCTGTGAGGGGAATAACAGACAGTCACACTAATCTAAACTCTTCCAACACAGATAATGTCCCCGAGCTCAAGGAGTGGGATTAACCCCTAATGTGCTTAGACCCTCTACCCATGAAGGATAAGCAATTACCTTAAGGGCTCCAGCTGCAGGGGCAGGATCATGGCACACAAGACAAAACTTCTTGCTGTCATGAAGAAGATGTTTTCTCTACTCCTACAAATAATAATCTGCTGGTTTTCCCGCTCAGCCCACATCTTTAACACTTTGCCTACAGTTCCTCCTATAGCACCTCCTACCCCATATAGGGCCTCTTCCTCCCAGGTCAAAGCTCCCTCCATCTACGCTTTGCTGCCTACAGGAGCCACTGTTTTACTGTAATATAAAATGATTTACATTGTTATTTTATTTTTATTTTTATTGCACTTTATACCCCAAACCACCATTTGAAAGAGCAGGCAATTACCTTTCAAATAGTGGGTCTTGGGAGTTTCTAGGACTTAAATGGACATAATACCCATAAGCTAAATCACATGAAACTGATGCAGTATAACTGTTAAAAGCTGACAAAAAATAAGATAATTTACCTCACAATTTCTTCATCTCACCAGAGTAAGTGCTCTGGAAACAGTTATACTTCAGCTGCTGTCTAGCAGCATGTTGGAAAATAGAAAAAACAATATCCAATCAACATCAGCAGTGCTGAGCTAATGCTTTGCATTTGCTGTGATCTTATGACATTTCATGACATTTTATAGAACATACTTAAATTGGACATAATACTCATATGCTAAATCACTTGAAACTGATGCAGTATAACTGTAAAAAGCTGACAGGTAAATATCACCTGAGCATCTCTATGTAAAAAAGGAAGATATTTTACCTCACAATCTCCTCAGCTCAGCAGAGTAAGTTCTGTGTAAAAAGTTATACTCAGCTGCAAGTTGAAAAAAAAAACAAAAAAAAACAATAGCCAATCAGCATCAGCAGTGCTGAGCTAAGCCTTTGCCTTTGCTATGATCTTATGAGATTTCATAGAACTTACTTAAACTGAATAAGAAAATAACATGACTCTGCCTGCACATGCCATATGCACACTCCCTAGCTTGTCCTGTGACAAGCATCCTGACTTATCTAGTAAGATAAGTATATAAGTATTTGTCTAGCTTTAAATAATAGCAAAAATAAAAAAAAACTTACAGTAGCTAAACTGAAGTTTGATTATTTTATTTTTAAAGCTGGCTCTTAAACAGCTCTTGATTATTTTATATAGTTAAAAATGATATTTTTTTCTTTGTAACTTAAGTTAATACATTTGCTTTATGTGTAAAAGTTATCATCTTGATGCTATAGTTATAAACATTAAAATGTTAAGTGCTTGTGTACTGTTTAAATAAAACCTGTGACAGTGTCTGTGAAGATATGGGATTAATTTTTGTTGTTTTAGCCACCTCTTGTATATAATTAACAACCATTGAACATTAATTATTTTGCTGTACAAAATGTTTGTTGAATTCATTTTGCATAATTGCCAATTATGAGTTCATTGAATAATTGAGATCACTGTGGATAACTCTTTGTAGCCTAAGTATAAAATAACTACCATCTTGGAAAATATTAATGCTCAGGTGCACAAATTGCATGCACTTGCAGGGTTTGGCAGCCTTGGACTACTCATCTCCCGCCAACCTTTTAGTCACACAAGTGATTGTACCTTTGTTTGGGGATTAAATGGTACAGACATGGACCCTTTGACAATTGGAAACAAATTTGTACCTTATTTACCCCTAAATGGTACATATTAGTTCCTTAAGGTGTAATTATGACCCATTGAGGGTACAACCACAGCAGTTGTACCCTAAGTGTTCACAAACGGACCCCAAGCGTACCCTTTTTTCTGACAGTGTATATGAGTGTGAATATTACATAGGCTGTTCAATAATAATGAGTAACACTCATCACATGATTAGAATGTTGTTGAGGATTACCATGGTAACCGTTTTGGCGCAATTTTCACTGGGAGGGGTTTGTTTGGCTTTATATGTTCAGTCACTTGTAGTTTGTTTTTTGTCTGAGGAAGGGGAGTGTGTCCCCGAAACGTCACGCTTATTAAAAGTTTTCTTTTGAATTAAAGACCAGTGAGTGCCTTCCTACACCATGTATATTTATCTGCTGGCACCCTGGCATCAGGATTTGCAAGTGAGAGTGCTCTCTATCTACATATATATATATATATATATATATATATATATATATATATATATATATACAGGGCTCAAAATTTCATGTCCTAAGCTATTAGCCAGGACAAAATGCTGCTTGCCACTTGTAATCCCACACCCATTACTTCACCCCCTCTTTGCATATGTTAAGCTATTGTGAAACATTGTTTAATATTGTTTTTATTTTATGCCATAACAAATTAAATAATGCTACATACAGTAATAAATTAACAAAAATAAGTTCAAAGCAGTTAGAAACATCAACTAGAGGTTCTGGGGAAGACAACAGCTGGATAGAAAAAGGAAGTTGTTGAACTGAGAGAGTGCAGAGAGTGCTGACAGTCATAGAAGTTCATATCAGACCTGGAGATTTCTTATTTATTTTTAAATAATTATGATCTATTCCTTCTAGCTCTATCTTTCTCGACTCCCTTCTCTCTTCAATCTCTCTTTTTACCCTCTCCCTTCTCTCTCAGGCCCTATCTTCTCTTTACTCTTTATTTCTCTTTATCATAACTCTTAAAGGAACAGTCAACACCCAGGAAAACTTTATCCCATACCTTAGATCCAGAAAAAAAGATGCGCCTGCACCGCATCCCATCTTCAATACCACTAACGTTATATATCTAATCAACGAAAGCCTATACAGTTTTCAGCGGTAGATATGGCCGCCAAACTCCTCCCCCTCCTTCTCCGTCCCTTTCTTTTTTTAATTCAATCCTCGTTCACAGGGACGCTGTTCTATTGCTAATGCGCATTATAATTTTAGTCCTCTCGCTATTAGAAATAGAAAGTGTCTCAGTGAATGCGTGTAAAGAATCTAGCCGAGGATTTGATTCCTATTGGTGGATGACTTTAAGAAGAAGCCTCCTACATAACGGTGGGGGGAGTTTTTTGGCCATATCTACTGCTGAAAACGGTATGTTCTTTTGAAGATTAAACACATAACGTTAGTGGTATTGAAGATGGGATGCGGTGCAGGCGCATTTTTTTTGTAGATCTAAGGTATGGGATAAAGTTTTCCTGGGTGTTGACTGTCCCTTTAACTCTACAGTCTTCTATCTTGTCCAAGAGTTTATTAACTGTCCATTGAATAGTCAAACATCCTCTCTTTCTTATGCTGCTCATCTTTAAGTTGAGTGGCATTTGGATTGTTAGCATTATATGTTACAGTTAAAGTGCAGAAACAGTTAATGTGCACATTACCTAGCTAATCTGCAGATTAACTGATTTGCTCAGTTAAAGTGCAGAATCTGCACTTTACCTAGGTAATGTGCACATTAACTGCTTCCGTGTAGTTAAAGTTGGAAAAGTTTGTTTCTCTCATGTAAACTGTTTATTTAAAAAGAAGCCGAAGAATGTTCCGATTTCGGCCGAGGGCAGATACGCTCCAGAGTGCTCTGTTCTAATCACCTAGGTAATGTGCACATTAACGGCTTCCGTATAGTTAAAGTTGGAAAAGTTTGTTTCTCTCATGTAAACTGTTTATTGAAATAGAAGCCGAAGAATGTTCCAATTTCGGCCGAGGGCAGATACGCACCAGAGTGCTCTGTTCTAATCAGATTCTCGGGCGCCGCAACTGCCTCTGGGAACCTTACCATGGGTCCCAGCCCGCACGTCTTGAAATTCTCTGTCTGGGAAATTATCTATCGAATCTATCTATTTATTATAGATTCGATAGATAGAGCATTTCCCAGACAGAGAATTTCAAGACGTGCGGGCTGCGACCCATGGTAAGGTTCCCAGAGGCAGTTGCAGCGCCCGAGGCTCTGATTAGAACAGAGCACTCTGGAGCGTATCTGCCCTCGGCCAAAATCGGAACATTCTTCGGCTTCTTTTTCAATAAACAGTTTACATGACAGAAACAAACTTTTCTAAAAAGCTAAAGTGCTTGAAAGTGTATTATTTGTTTTTCAACTGTATTATCACAGATACATTACAGCTAGAATGACAGATATTTCACATTCTCAGTACGATGTTCTTACATTTATTTGTGCTCATTGCATAATTCCACAATGGGTTGCAAGGAAGTCGATTCTGTAACAATTCAGAATGCAGAATGGGAAATATACAATGCTTAGAAGTGTAGAGGCCAAGATGCTAATAAATGCAAAAACAGAATGAGAGCAGTTGTTATACCCTTGGGAAAACTACTATAAACTTGTTAAGAAGTTAAAGTGTGTCTGGGCAATGAATGATGCATAAAGTGCGCCGCACTGCCCTTTAAGATTTTGTTTTTACCTCCATTTTCAGAAGTGCCCCAGGCTCTCTAAAAAAGTGATATGAACTGATTATCATAGGAAAAACCATGGGACTCCCTTTAGTTTATATATGTTACCGCTAAAGTGCATTTTTTGCACTTTAACTAGTGCCTAGTAGGTAATGTGCAGATTATCTAGGTAATTTGAGAAATGAAAAAAAAATTCTGCACTTTAACTGATCATCCTAGTTAATCTGCAGATTAGCTAGGTAATGTGCACATTAACTGATTTCTGCCCTTTAACTGTAACATATATATATAAAACTTTCATTTGTGTGCATAAATTATTAATTTTATTTTTCCTGTTGGTAATATAACTTTTTCTTACTCAGCATCATTTTTCTATTTATTTTTCCTCTCAGTTCCTTTCCAGTTCTTCTTCTTTACCTTTAAGCTCCCCCATATTATCTTGATTCTCATTCCTATTCCGAACGTGTCCTTTTTTTTAAATGCTTTCTGTGTTCTTTTCCCTACCTCTGTTCTGGTTGGCATTTCTCTTCCATCACCTCGTTGACTTCACGTGAGAGCGCCACCTTGAGGAGTGTTACCTCTCTCAAAGACACCCTCACCCACCTCCGCTGAAGTACAACTCCTTTATACGCCCTTCAATTGTTTTATAGCACTGGTTTTCTAACAGGCCACATTTTGAGGGTATCTGAATTAGAGCACAGGTGAAATATTCAGCTGATTAGTAACCACGGTTATTCTACTGCTCTCATCCAACATTGTCCCGAAAACCTGGCCTGTTGCGGAGGCCTGAGGACAGGTTTGAAAACCAGTGTTATATTTTAAATGTTTTAATTATTTTTCTCCGGTCTTTTTCTTATTCTCTTTTCTACTGCAATTTTCTTTTCAGCCACTTAGCGTCTCCCTAACCCCATTTTTCTCTTACAGGTTCATGCTTCAGTCTGCCTTCTTTTCATTGCTATTTTACACATATACTATATAAAAATATATTTTATTTTAAATCACAAAATTATTTTGGTGGAAAAACATTTTTTTTTTGTTTAGTGCAACTTTTTATCTCAGCCCATACTCTTTATGCAAACTTCCAAGTTGTGTTAAAACTTTGAGTGTAAAATGCGATTGCTTTCAACCTGTAATACTTTTACGCTCAATGGAGCCCATTCAATGTATAGGGAGCCCAAATTATTGCAAATTTGTGCAAATGAACTTGCAATAATGTAAACACTGCTCCACTTGTAATATGAAGTTGAGTACAAAAAATACCACAATCTCATGATCGCGTTTGTGCTTCTCACTCAAACAATTGCACTCCATCTGTAATCTAGCCATAAGATGGGATATTGTTTACTATAACACTTCTCAGCACCTGGGTCCATAGCTTGACTGACATTTTCTAATTGGCCTGACACACTCAGTGACATCCAACCCCAATTATTCTAACATCCTCAATTAGTTTTGGAAATCCTTAACATCAGGATGGCTGCCACTGGTTACACGCACAGCCCTTCTCTGGCAAATTTTTTTAGTCCAGGAATGGACACAGAGGCTGAAAGGTAATTGTAATTAGATACTATCTCAACTCGCTGGATAGGTCCCAGAATGTTACCTATAGCAGTGAGCGCAGTCATACACTGCTAGCCAGTGCTAGGAGCAGAATCAGTATCAAAAGTTTAGTCACAAAACAAGCACAGCTAGACAGGTACAAAAACAGAGTTCAAAAACTAGGTAAAGAAATCCATTAGTCAAGAACAGTCACAGGGGGCTAGTTATCAAGCCGTCTACTTTTCTGGCTTCGCCGGCCCAATACGTCCGCCTAAGCTCGCCTACCTTCGCCGCCGCGGACCTGAAAAAATACGCCTAAGTTATCAAATAAAGCTGTCAAAAAGCCGCGGGGCGATGAGCAGCGGACTGTGACAGTTATCACTCATCCGATCTCGCTGCCCTTCGGCTTTTTCACAGCTTTATTGCTAGCCTGTCACTAAGCACTCACACTAAACTGCACTGTTCTACCCCCTATACCGGCGCCCCCGGAACCTCCCGCAACTAAATAAAGTTACTACCCCCTAAACCGCCGCTCCTAGACCCCGCCGCAACTCTTATAAATGTATTAACCCCTAAACCGCCGCTCCCGGACACCGCTGCCACCTACATTATACCTAGTAACCCCTATCCTGCCCCCCCCATACCGTCGCCCTCTATTATAAAATTATTAACCCCTATCCTGCTGATCCCGCACCTCTCCGCAACTAAATAAATAGTTTAACCCCTAAACCGCCGCTCCATGAACCCGCCGCAACCTATAATAAATTTATTAACCCCTATCCTGCCCCCCACTACGCCGCCGCCACTGTAATAAAATGATTAACCCCTAAACCTAAGTCTAACCCTAACCATAACGCCCCCCTAACTTAAATATTAATTAAATAAATCTAAATAAATTAACTCTTATTAACTAAATGAATTCTATTTAAAACTAAATACTTACCTTTAAAATAAACCCTAATATAGCTACAATATAAATAATAATTATATTCTAGCTATCTTAGGATTTATTTTTATTTTACAGGTACCTTTCAATTTATTTTAACCATGTACAATAACTATTAAATAGTTATTAACTATTTAATAGCTTACCTAGCTAAAATAAAGAGAAATGTACCTGTGAAATAAATCCTAACCTAAGTTACAATTACACCTAACACTACACTATACTTTAATAAATTATTCCTATTTAAAAATAAATACTTACCTGTAAAATAAACCCTAAGATAGCTACAATGTAATTAATAATTATATTATAGCTATCTTAGGATTTATATTTATTTTACAGGTAACTTTGTATTTATTTTAGCTAGTTAGAATAGTTATTAAATAGTTATTAACTATTTAATAACTACCTAGCTAAAAGAAATACAAAATTACCTGTAAAATAAATCCTAACTTAAGTTACAATTAAACCTAATACTACACTATCATTAAATTAACTAAATAAACTACCTACAAAGAACTACAATGAAATACAATTACATAAACTAACTAAAGTACAAAAAATAAAAAAAGCTAAGTTACAAAAAATAAAAAATTAAGTTACAAACATGTTAAAAATATTACAACAATTTTAAGCTACTTACACCTAATCTAAGCCCCCTAATAAAATAACAAACCCCCCCAAAATAAAAAAATCCCTACCCTATTCTAAATTACATAAATTTCAAAGCTCTTTTACCTTACCAGCCCTTAAAAGGGCCATTTGTGGGGGCATGCCCCAAAAAGTTCAGCTCTTTTGCCTGTAAAATAAAAATACAACCCCCCCCCAACATTAAAACCCACCACCCACATACCCCTAATCTAACCCAAACCCCCCTTACAAAAACCTAACACTAATCCCCTGAAGATCATCCTACCTTGAGTCGTCTTCACTCAGCCGAGCCACCGATGGAACTGAAGAGGACATCCGGAGCGGAAGAAGTTAATCCTCCAAGCGGCGCTGAAGAAATCTTCCATCCGATGAAGTCATCATCCAGGCGGCGCTGAAGAAGTCTTCGATCCGGCCGATGTCATCTTCAAAGAGGCGCTGAAGAGGTCTTCTATCCGGGCGAAGTCATCTTCCAAGCCGGGTCTTGAATCTTCCTTCCGCCGACGCGGAACCACCTTCTTCACCGACGGACTACGACGAATGACGGCTCCTTTAAGGGACGTCATCCAAGATGGCGTCCCCTCAATTCCGATTGGCTGATAGGATTCTATCAGCCAATCGGAATTAAGGTAGGAAAATCTGATTGGCTGATGGAATCAGCCAATCAGATTGAGCTCGCATTCTATTGGCTGTTCCGATCAGCCAATAGAATGCGAGCTCAATCTGATTGGCTGATTGGATCAGCCAATCGGATTGAACTTGAATCTGATTGGCTGATTCCATCAGCCAATCAGATTTTCCTACCTTAATTCCGATTGGCTGATAGAATCCTATCAGCCAATCGGAATTGAGGGGACGCCATCTTGGATGACGTCCCTTAAAGGAGCCGTCATTCGTCGTAGTCCGTCGGTGAAGAAGGTGGTTCCGCGTCGGCGGAAGGAAGATTCAAGACCCGGCTTGGAAGATGACTTCGCCCGGATAGAAGACCTCTTCAGCGCCTCTTTGAAGATGACATCGGCCGGATCGAAGACTTCTTCAGCGCCGCCTGGATGATGACTTCATCGGATGGAAGATTTCTTCAGCGCCGCTTGGAGGATTAACTTCTTCCGCTCCGGATGTCCTCTTCAGTTCCATCGGTGGCTCGGCTGAGTGAAGACGACTCAAGGTAGGATGATCTTCAGGGGATTAGTGTTAGGTTTTTGTAAGGGGGGTTTGGGTTAGATTAGGGGTATGTGGGTGGTGGGTTTTAATGTTGGGGGGGGGTTGTATTTTTATTTTACAGGCAAAAGAGCTGAACTTTTTGGGGCATGCCCCCACAAATGGCCCTTTTAAGGGCTGGTAAGGTAAAAGAGCTTTGAAATTTATGTAATTTAGAATAGGGTAGGGATTTTTTTTATTTTGGGGGGGTTTGTTATTTTATTAGGGGGCTTAGATTAGGTGTAAGTAGCTTAAAATTGTTGTAATATTTTTAACATGTTTGTAACTTAATTTTTTATTTTTTGTAACTTAGCTTTTTTTATTTTTTGTACTTTAGTTAGTTTATGTAATTGTATTTCATTGTAGTTCTTTGTAGGTAGTTTATTTAGTTAATTTAATGATAGTGTAGTATTAGGTTTAATTGTAACTTAAGTTAGGATTTATTTTACAGGTAATTTTGTATTTCTTTTAGCTAGGTAGTTATTAAATAGTTAATAACTATTTAATAACTATTCTAACTAGCTAAAATAAATACAAAGTTACCTGTAAAATAAATATAAATCCTAAGATAGCTATAGTATAATTATTAATTACATTGTAGCTATCTTAGGGTTTATTTTACAGGTAAGTATTTATTTTTAAATAGGAATAATGTATTAAAGTATAGTGTAGTGTTAGGTGTAATTGTAACTTAGGTTAGGATTTATTTCACAGGTACATTTCTCTTTATTTTAGCTAGGTAAGCTATTAAATAGTTAATAACTATTTAATAGTTATTGTACATGGTTAAAATAAATTGAAAGGTACCTGTAAAATAAAAATAAATCATAAGATAGCTAGAATATAATTATTATTTATATTGTAGCTATATTAGGGTTTATTTTAAAGGTAAGTATTTAGTTTTAAATAGGATTCATTTAGTTAATAAGAGTTAATTTATTTAGATTTATTTAATTAATATTTAAGTTAGGGGGCGTTAGGGTTAGGGTTAGGTTTAGGGGTTAATAATTTTATTACAGTGGCGGCGGCGTAGTGGGGGGCAGGATAGGGGTTAATAAATTTATTATAGGTGGCGACGGTGTAGGGGGGGCAGGATAGGGGTTAATAAATTTATTATAGGTGGCGACGGTGTAGGGGGGGCAGGATAGGGGTTAATACATTTAATATAGGTTGCGGCGGGTTCAGGGAGCGGCGGTTTAGGGGTTAATACATTTATTATAGTTGCGGTGGGCTCCGGGAGCGGCGGTTTAGGGGTTAATATGTATAGAGTAGCTTGCGGTGGGCTCCGGGAGCGGCGGTTTAGGGGGTAATAACTTTATTTAGTTGCGGCGGTGTAGGGGGGGTCAGATTAGTGGTGTTTAGACTCGGGGTACATGTTAGGGTGTTAGGTGTAGACAGCTCCCATAGAAATCAATGGGATGTCTGTCAGCAGCGAACTTGTACTTTCGCTATGGTCAGACTCCCATTGATTCCTAAGGGATCCGCCGCCTCCAGGCTGGCGCTTTGAAAACCAGGTACGCTGGGCCATAAAAGTGCCGAGCGTACCTGCTAGTTTTTTGATAGCTAGCAAAAGTAGTGAGAATGTGCCGCACTTGTGTGCGGAACATCTGGAGTGACGTAAGAATCGATCTGTGTCGGACTGAGTCCGGCGGATCGAAGCTTACGTCACAAAATTCTACTTTTGCCGGTCTCGAGCCTTTGATAACTAAGGCGTATCAGCCTCGCCACAAATACGCTGCGGAATACGCAGCGTATTTGAGGTTCACGGCTTGATAACTAGGCCCCACAGAAGGCAGCAGCAAAATCAGAAAAAAAAATCAGAGTAAAAAGAAGACACAATCCACATCCAAAACAAAATTAGGACCGAAAGCAAAAAGCACCACAAAAATAACTAGATGAGTGTGAAATATTTGGCCTTCAGGATCATTTGTATGCCTTAGAAACATGTTCCATGGACTTATGATGTGGCCCCTATTGATAGCTCCTTACTTAAATTCTCCCAACTCATCTTTCTTCTTTACTTTTACTTTGTTGCCATAGAGGGCATCATAGTCCTAAAGCATTCTATACACCTGAACTACATTTTGCTAGACCACATTTTGGAGAAATTAATATTTCTCCCACTTGTTGTTTTCCAGGCTGGACGCTACCAGTAGTAGATGCCATTGCTAATCATACAGCAAAATAAAAAAGACTAAAAATTACATTGTTCTAAGAAGTGATAAGAAACCCTACACATTGATAGCATTTTTGTTGCAAGTGATGTTCAGTTCTATGGTTTACATCCTTGGAGAGCCTGTGTAAAAATCTGTTCTACCTATATGTCAGGTTGTAGTCCCTAACAAAATTAGAATAAGGTGCAATGATATTTGTATCCCAACAATTTAGAATAAATACATATATACTATAAGCAGGGCCGGCTCAACCATGGGACCAAGTGGGTCCAATGGACCCAGGCAGCACTTGACAAGGGGCAGCACTTCAGTGACTGAGTCTGTCAATGTCAGACCCAGACCACTCCCATCCTCTGTCTCCATGGGGGAAGTCACAGTCTACCAGCAACATAACCTCATCTTGCAGAAAGACAAAAAACAAATCAGGGGCAACATTCAATGTGGACAAGTGCATCTCTTCCCTAACTTCCTTTCCACTTTTTGCACAATTATTCATAAGCATTGGTTGCATGCAGGTAGGTAGGCTTAGTAAGGTCAGCAGTCAGGCTAGTAGGTTGATATGCTAATCAGTAATGTTACTACGGGGGGCGTAATTTCTTTCTCAGACCCAGGCAGCACAATATCTTGAGCCGGCCCTGACTATAAGTCAGCATAGTCATAAGGCATTGATTACAATCTCGTGCTGCGGAATCTGTTGGCGCTCTACAAATAACCGATAATAATAATCAGTGATGTGCTCCCAAACACACTTTTTGCTTTCTGACTGAATTGGTAGCCAAGTTTCTCGAACAATCACAATGCTATATTGTTTAGTTTGTTAAAAAAACCTAAAACGATGCAAAAGAGTTTTAAGCAGAAAAGCTCCAAAAAAGGACTTTTCTTGTGTGAAGTACCACTTTTCAAAATAAAAACTTGGCGGTTTACTAGAACTGGTCGATACAACAGCCCATTCACACATTTCATGTAACCCCTTTATTCACTCTGCAAGAAAAAAAATCATCTAGATGTGTGACATTAGCCTATTGTAATCAGAATACTCATAATGGCTATACTTCTATACTCATTTCAGGACACCAACATCTGCAAATGCTGGGTTTTTATTTTTTTATTTTTCATTTTTAATATTTGATTGTAAGTCGCACTCACATTGTTTTCATTATCTCTAACAGTACTGGTAATGGGTTTTTACAGGATCACTTAATTGCGGCTTTCATAGCTAAGTATTAAAATCTGTTTCCATCCCCACCACTGCTAAACCATCAGCATGCATATTTTAGGATGGATTTGTGCAGTTGTTGCTGAGTTAATCCTAAGCACATAAGTCTAAATTTTTTAAAAACTTAAATGTAGTTTTGACCTACTTAAAAATTGATATTTAGGGCCACATTACAAGTGGACAGCTAAGTATCGCTATCTGTGAAAGCGATATTTGCACTCCACTGAGTAATACCAGTGCACGCTAATGTGCGCTGGTATTACAAGTTGACAGCAATGCTCTGGTTAATTTTATAAACCTGGTAGCAATAACTAGCCACTTGTAATGGCATATTATTTATCGCGCACCCGCAAACGGGAAAATTTGCCCGTTTGCGTGCGTGCGATACATCAGTGCTCCACTTGTAATCTAGCCCTTAGTTGGTATTGGGTATTATTAATTTCAAAGTGATATATTAATGGAGAATCAATGTACTCAATCCACCTTAGTCAGACAATTTTCAGAAGTAGTGACAGACAAGTAGCAGGTGAAAGCTTAATGGCGGTGTATAGGAAAGCAACAATATGCTCAGTAACAGGTGATTTTAGCTTATTGTTTACATAATACCAGAATCCTGTCTAATCTACCCTTTATTCTACAAAAGGTTTAAATCCAATATCCTCAGCAGATACCCTTATTCATATCCATATATTTTAGTATAGGTTCTATTACATCTTCTGGAAGATTATTCAATATATCCACTACCCTATTTCTAAAGAAGTGTTTTTCAGTTTGCTGATGAAAATGCTGCATACTATTTGAAAGCATTATTCTGAATTTAGGTATTACTTTTTATATGAGACATCAATTTCTCCTAATTTTTATAAGTCATAAGTGAACCTTAATGGTCAGATTACAAGTGGCGCGCTACTTTTTTCCCCGTTTGCGCACACACAAACTTCACTAGAAGTAAGCTTTTAACATAGGCGGGTTAGCATGCTTATTACAAGTTGAAAGTTTGTGCAATACCTAATGCGTGCTAGCTTTAGGACGTCATGTTAACTTCATATAGACTTCAATAGAACGCACTGATCAATATAAAGTCTAAGGCTTATCGATTGCACAATAACCTGACACCGCATTAGATCAACTGCGCTGAACCAGAAGGTAGTTATGAATATTATATATTGCAATGTTCTTTACATAGAAGAAAATGTTCATTTTAATTTTTAAATATTTATTTATAGAAACACCTTGCCATATACCATATCCTTTTAAACAAAGTTAACACAATTTTTTTTTACATAGATAGCATTGTTCTTCACACACACACACACACACATATATATACATATACACACATACACACACATACACAGCCTATTTGTAGATCATAATCTACTTTAAAGGGACATTAAACAGTTTGAGATGGTAATATAAAATGATAAATTGTATATATAAAACAACTCTGCAATATACTTTCATGATTTATTTTGTCCTCTTTGCCTGTAATTCTGAAATTGTGAGCTTTTGAGTTGCTGTTAGAAATGGAAGTGCATGACACTGTTAAATCCAGCACAACCATTGGCTGCACACTCTAGTGACCTATTTATAACTGTCCCTAATTGGCCACAGCAGAGAAGGTAACACAAGTTACAACATGGCAGCTCCCAGTGTTTTATAGACACTAAAACTTTACACTTATTTTGTCACTTTTTAAACAACTAATGAAACTTTAAAAAATACATCTACATGTTAGTCATGGATTAATCTTTTCTTTGAATGTATCATTCTATCTTGCATGTATTTAGTGTTTAATGTCCCTTTAATGTCACAAGTGATTAAAAATCCAAATGCATTACTTCAATTCTCCACTAGATGGCACGCTTTACATTTTTATTTTTTATTGTAATAAACATTACATCAGCCTCTGGGCCAAAATGCATTGCAATGCAAACAGATTTAGACAACCAGATATAAAAATTTAAGATAGGTTGAACATAATCATTATGGGTGTGTCTCACTCTAGTGGCATTCTAATGTCTGTGAGCTATTAGTTTTCAGTAAGACCTGAACTATAAATATTTGTACTTTCTTGTAACAAAAACATAAGAATAAAAGAATTTGAGAGCCTATATATTTAAAGTGACAAGTCAAAAGTAAACTTTCATTATTCAGATAGAGCATACACTTTTAAAACTAATTCTTTCTCTTGGCCTCATTTATTGAAAATTAAGGACCATTAAATGAAGTCGATTTTACCCCAAGATCTCCTGGCTGGTTTATTTAATTTTCTTGTGGCGCATACCCTTATTTCAATATTGGCATATATTATACAAAAAGACAAGTAAGAATTTGGGATCTATTTCAATCTTTAGATCCACCCAAAAAGACAGGGAGTACAGCACTCTTTTTATAAATAAATACTTTATACTTTGTATAATTTTGCTTTCACAGAAATGCACACATATCAGAGTAAAATCTCACACACACATCCACTAAAACCATTCAGAGTCTGTATTGACCCACGCACGTTGGCTATTTTAAACTTATTTTATATATTAATCGACCATAAAGAGCTCTTATAAATTGTGCTACAGTCCAGGGGAAAGATTACATATGCGGCGTTGCCTGCAAAAGCCGGCGACTCCGGTTTTTACACCGTTTTGGTATCACATATATGGCGCCGCATATAAATGTGGCGTGTATATTTCACCCGTCGCCCGCAATTTCCTTCTATAAGGCAGGGAGAGTCCAAGACTTCATTCTTTACTGTTGGGAAATACAACACCTGCCCACCAGGAGGAGGCAAAGACACCCCAGCCAAAGGCTCAAATATCCCTCCCACTTCCCCTATCTCCCAGTCAGTCTTTGCCTTTCGTCACTATAGGAGGTAGCAGAGAAGTGTCAGAAGATTTGGATAGTCTGGAGATGCAGGGAAAGTTTTTCTGCAAACCCATCCAGACTGTCGCTAACAGCTCCTGAGCAATCAGTGTTGACGAGTTTCACTGCTTGCTGCTACATACTCAAGTCCATGTCAGAAGCGCTGCTGCAAGTCTGACACACTTGAGAGGCTGTGTCTGTTCCACAGAATGGATCCTGGATGGTAAGACCGTTTTTTATATATACAATTTAAAATGCTATACAGGGTCACAGTGTGGCTCCTTTATACCTCAATAGGATCAAGGGTTAATATCTCCTTCAGGGAGATTATTTGAACAGTTTGGGGATTAATATCTGCTTAATGTGAGAGGTTTTTTTTAGGCTCATAGACTGTGTGCTTTTTAGCATGGAGCAAACAGGTTTTACTTTCGTTTTTAAAATGTTGTGCAGCTCATAATAGCTTGGGGAAGTCCTGTCTAACTTACCAGGTGACCGGATGCAGTCTTTTTCATTTCCTAAGATCCTGCTGCAGACATCACTCTTGAGGACAGCGTTTTCACTGTTAGCTGTCTGAGTCTAGGAGGTGGTTAGTGCCCCAGCCATTGGGAGTATTAAGGTGCCGTTTTTTTTAAATAAAAGCGTTTCTTTTTGATTGTCCTTCTGTAAGTATATACAAAGCTATGGAGGACTCTGATACTACATTAGAAGGTTCCGCTCCTTCTGTTCTGATTAATAATTCCTGTTTAAATTGTGAGAAGGCTGTGGATTGCCCGCCTGCTCAAGAAGGGAGACAAGCCTGCTAATACTCATAGCGCTATTAGCCCTTCTGTGCCGTCTACTTCTCAGGAATCTGGGTCCCGAGAAATTACTACCCTTTCTACATTACCCGCTCCACATGCAGTTATCCGCGGCTCAACTAATCCTCCATCTGGAGGGAGCTTTTTCCAGCGGACTTTTCTGCACAGTTACAATCGGCGGTGTCTGTGGCCCTGATTGCCTTACCTCGCTCCGTCTAACAAACGCAAGAGAAAGGTTAAACAAAGTTCTCCTGACCTTACAGTCATCTAAATATTTGTCGATTTAGCTACTATAGCCCAGCTATCCGAGGATGAGTTAACCTCTGTAGCTTCAGAGGGGGAACTTTCTGAGTCAGAGACTTCAGTTACTAAACCTCCTTCGGAGGAGGAACCCTCCTTTAGATTTAAAATTGAGCATCTGTGTAAAGAAGGTTCTGTCTACTCTAGAGGTTCCAGAGGCTACACTCCCTGAGGAGCCTAAGATCCCTAAATTAGACAGGGTTTATGAAGATAGGAAGGTCCCTCTGACTTTTCCTGTGCCAGTTAAGATGGCGAACATTATAAGTAACAAATGGGAAAGAGTAGGAACTTCTTTTTCCCCCTCGTCTACCTTTAAAAAATTATTCCCGGTCTCTGACTCTCAATTAGATTTGTGGGGCTCAATCCCGAAGGTGGATGGCACTATCTCCATGCTGGCTAAGCATACTACTATGGAGGATAGTTCTTCTTTTAGAGAGCCTATGGATAAAAAAATGGAAACTTTTCTGAGGAAGATGTTTCAACCGGTGACAGCTGTAGCTGCGGTTGCTGGAGCAGCTACCTACTGGTGCGACACTCTGTCAGAGCTCATTGAGGTGCAAGGGGAAATTACGGGCAGCACAGGTTTCAACAGTAACGCTGAAGCCTACGCTGCATATGTAATCTCCCCCTGAAATATTTTTGTGTGCACATAGTTAGTAGGTCCACTCTTTGGGAGATATTTATCAAAGGTATGTCGGACCTGATCCGACAGTGCGGATCAGGTCCGACATACCTCTCTGAATGCAGAGAGGAATATGCTCTCCATATTCAGCATTAAACCTTCAGCTCTTGTGAGCTGCTGGTGCAACGCCGCTCCCTGCAGACTCGCGGCCAATCAGCCGCCAGCAGGGGGGTGTCAATCAACCCGATCATACTCGATCGGGTTGAATTCCAGCGATCTCTGTCCGCCTGCTCAGAGCAGGCGGACAGCGTTGTGGAGCAGCGGTCTTTAGACCGCTGGTTCATAACTGCTGTTTCTGGTGAGTCTGAAGACTCGCCAGAAACACAGGCCCTCAAGCTCCATCCAGAGCTTGATAAATGGGCCTCTTAATGTTAGTGGCATAACCAGTGAAAACAGTTAGTAGAAAAGCATGCTTAGTACTCCAGCGAGTGTTGCAAAAGGGAATGTGGGTATTTTCCAAAGAAGCTAATTAGTTTAAATCATAAGCCAAAGTTTATCTCTGTTAATTGTTCCAGTCAGTAGAAAGCAAATAGGCAAAGTCGTTTATAAATAAAGTGTCTCCTTGCGGAGAGAGGTGTGCGTACAATAGTACATGTGAAAGTATATGATCGTGTTTGAGCCTTAGCTTAGCAACTCGGCAAAGGCTTCTCTTTACTAGTGGGAATCACTTAGGGCTCAATTTATCAAGCTAGGGCGGACAGTGGCGGACATATTCGCCCCTGTCTGCCCCAGCTCGCCTGTGGTGGGCAGAAATCCGCTGCCGGAATTCAGCATTGCACAAGAGCACTATTTTGCGCTCTTGTGCAACACCCTCCCCCACAACCAATCACCCGTGGGCAGGAGCTGTCAGTCTCCCTGGTCGGGGACCGGGGAGATTTAAATTCTCCACTTAAGAGGTGGAGAAGAGGTTAAGGAAGCAGTGGACTGATGAACGGCTTGATAAATTGAGTCCATATTGTGAACCATCTAGGAGTGTGCACGTGTTTTGAGCCATACATATATAATATTGCATTGTCGAAAAAAAACTGTTTTCAGTGATGTTGGGCACATTACTGCCACATTAAACATTTTGTTTTAGCCTTATTAGCTGGTCATTACAGTGCATGTCGGTGAGCTTCATGACTATTCATATTATTTGTGTTGTATATAATTTGTCATTTAAAGGGACATGAAACACAATTTATTTATTTTCATCATTCAAACTTTCCAATTTATTTCTATTATCTCATTTGTTTTGTTTGCGTTGTATCCTTTGTTAAAAAGTATACATAGGTAGGCTTAGAAGCTGTTGATTGGTGGCTGTACATATATGCCTCTTGTCAACAAATGATACCAAGAGAATAAAGCAAATTAGATATTAGAAGTAAATTGGAAAGTTGTTTCAAATTGGATTCTCAATACTTTTCTTTTTGATCAGAGACAATTCACTCTTCATCATCTGAACCATTTCCTGTTCAAAGCTGATGAATGATCTCACTTTTCTGATATTGGTAACCCATAGTCCTGATATGAAACTTTCTAATTTACTCCTATTCTCAATTTTTCTTAGTTCTCTTGGTATCTTTATTTGAAAAGCAAGAATGTCAGCTTAGAAGCCAGCCCATTTTTGGCTCAGCACCTGGGAAGCGCTTGCTGATTGGTGGCTAAATGTAGAAAAAAATTGGGTTTCATATCCCTTTAAAAGCTATTATGCGTTCCATAATATTTCATAACTTGTTACATTGATGAATGCGGGGCTGTCAGCGGCCGAGACAGCTCAGCATAATTTGAGTTTATATTTTTTTATACCAAGTTAACAAGGTGTCTTTTTTAATAATTTACATCCAGAGTATTGTTAGATTTCTGATTGTATGATACTAGTCTCGTACTTGAGTTTCATTGACAGATACTTTACTAGTTCTACACACAACATGATTTACATGATAATTATAATATATGTCCCAGTCCCTTTCCGTCCTGGAATGCAATTGAGGAAATATTCTGCTATCACTACATTGGTCTCTTGAGCCCTTTAATATTCTTTTTAGCTCTTATGATATACTGATTCCAATAGAAGTCAATTGTACCTATTTGTAATATTCTATTCCCAATGCAATTACAGTACCCAGAGCCTTCCCTCAGACCTCCTGCAAGCAATAATTTTTATATATAATTTATATTGCAATTTATCATTATTGCTGTCACAATATGCTTGGAAAAGTAAGTTGGACTTATACTACTTTGAGTTTAGTTATGCGCCATTTCATAATGAGTAATATAAAGACCCAAAAGTGGTCTTTTCTCATGTACCGTCTGAGAATTATCATTATATACAGTATGTTCAGGGGAGGCTTCTGTTTTAATTATCTACTCTTGTACAGACTTCTAATGCCTTAGTAACTATGTTACTATTTTGTTTTGAAATGTGTCTCTATAATTCTTATCGTGGCATGATTAATGTTATTTATTCCAACCATCTAAAAACCTCAATAAAAAGCTATTAAAATAATAGTACGCTCTATCTGAATTGTGGGTTGATGTCCCTTTAAACACTAGAAATTATAGCAGCGCTTAGATTCCCCTTCTCTTGCTAATGTGAATTCCAGTTAGAGTTTTCATATCCCCTTTTCACACTGTATGAAACGCTGTGACTGCAATTATCTTTTTAGCTTTCAGTTTTTCTTTCCCAGAACAGTTGTTTACTCGTATCTGTTGCGCAACACATTCCTACTGCCCTGAGTAATTCCCCTCTTGTTGATGAACTAACCATAGCTTCAACAATCAAAACAATATACTTTAAAGGGACAGTCTACAATAGAATTTTTATTGTTTTAAAAGATAGATAATCCCTTTATTACCCATTCCCAAGTTTTGCATAACCAACACAGTTATATTAATATACTTTTTACCTCTGTGATTACTTTGTATCTAAGTATCTTCTAAAAAAAGCCCTGATCACATGACTTTGTATTTATTATCCATTTACTTGCATTTAGTATTGTGTTGTGCTAACTCTTAAAGGGACAGTCTAGTCAAAATTAGACTTTCATGATTCAGATTGGGCATGAAATTTTAAACAACTTTCCAATTGACTTTTATCATTAAATTTGCTTTGTTCCCTTGGTGGCATTTTTCAAAAGCTAAACCTAGGTAGGCTCAAACTGATTTCTAAACCGTTGAAAACCGCCTCTTAGCTCAGAGCATTTTGAAAGTTTTTCACAGTTAGACAGTACTAGTTTGTGTTTGTCATATAGATAACATTGTGCTCACTCCCGTGGAGTTATTTAGGAGTCTGCGCTGACTGGATAAACTGCATGTCTGTCAAAAGCACTGAGATAAGGGGGCAGTCTGCAGAGGCTTAGATACAAGGTAATCACAAAGGTAAAACATATCTTAATATAACTGGGGTGGTTATGAAAAACTGGGGAATGGGTAACAAAGGGATGATCTATCGTTTTAAACAATAACAATTCTGGTGTAGACTGTCCCTCTAAATAACTCCTGTGCCTGAACACAGTGTTATCTATATGGCCCACATGAACTAACAGTCTCTTGTTGTGAAAATCAATTAAAAAAGCATGTGATAAGAGGCAGCCTTCAAGGGCTTAGAAATTTGCATATGAGCCTACCTAGGTTTAGTTTCAACTAAGAATACCAAGATGGCAAAGCAAATTTTATGATAAAAAAAAATAAATTAAACTGCCACCAACAAAATATTCTGGGCCAGATTACAAGTGGAGCGCTAATTAATGCTCCCGCTTT
Organism: Bombina bombina; assembly: GCF_027579735.1. Taxonomy (NCBI): domain Eukaryota; kingdom Metazoa; phylum Chordata; class Amphibia; order Anura; family Bombinatoridae; genus Bombina; species Bombina bombina. Next base: position 111,877,111 of record NC_069504.1, read on the forward strand.
ATTGCTATGTGCAGAACATTGAAAATTTGAAATATTTACAGTAAATACACAGTATAACACTTTCTTAAAAACGAATATTGCATAAATATGCTTTAACATGTTTTCATCTACTTAGCTACAAAGGGCTCAAATGCATCTATCTCAATAGTAAATCCCTTTGCCTGTCTTTTTTTTTCTAACACCTGAGATTCTTATATGTTTGAGCACTTTTTTGTGCAATGATAGTTTTTTTTAAAATAATTCTTATTAGATGGTATTATTATGAGTGTAATTTACTATGTAATGTATTTGTGATGTGTTTTTTTTTACACTTTTTTGTTTCCTGAAACAGTTAAGCACAGCTCTGAGGACGCGCTAAACCGACGAGTGTTAACTTGAATTTCGCTCAAGCGATCTTATTTACTTTCAACTTGTAATATACGAGTGCTATTTAACCTGCAAAACCCCGATAATGCCTGCATGTAAATATTTGTGCACCACTCGTAATCTGACTCCCTGATTTTTTCATCAGGTTATTAATGCATTTGGCAGGCAGAAATGCACATGAATACAAAAATGGCAGGGGAATAATGTGGGCCAATATTTTTTTTTCTTTTAATAGTGCAATAAATAGATATTTTATTTGGTACAAGATATGGAAAAATACACTTTATGGTCTAAAGCTGAAGTACTTTCTTTGATTCAAGAAGTGTGATACCTTCCCCCTTTCCTTTGCAGTTAGGGTAAATTGAGGGAGTCATTAACTGGTGAAGATAATAGATTTTTTTTTTTTTGTAATAATGGATGAGGTAGCATTATAGTTTGGAGTTGATTTTCTTCATCCAAAGAATAATTATGGTTTTGTAGGTTTAGAATTTATTTAACAACCAGGAACCATTATTTAGGCAGTTGCTGTGAAACAGCTTAAACTAGGAAACTATGTACTTAAAGGGACAGTAAACACTATCATTTTATATCATGAGCATGAAAGAACAGTATTTAAATATTAAAATATTTTGAATGAGCCCTATGAAATCTGGTCCAGTTAAGAAAGAGACTGTGAATTTAACTGTTTCTTTTTGCCCAAAAGCACACAGAATTGTGGCAGTTTTACATTGTTTATCCCCCCCCCCCACACACACACACACACACACACACTGTTTCCTCTGATATTGGGTTTTACCTTGGTTACGTTCATACAATCCTTTAATTAACTGGACTAATGGTATACTTACATTTGGTTACGTTCATACAATCCCTTAATTAACTGGACTAATGGTATACTTACATTTGGTTACGTTCATACAATCCCTTAATTAACTGGACTAATGGTATACTTACATTTGCCTCTGGGAATTGTCAATATGACACAAACATCATTCATCCAGAATACCAAGAATTTCAAGATGTCTTTAAGAAACGAGGAGCTGATACTCTCCCACCTACACACCCTTATGACTGTCCTACAGATCTGGTTCCTGGGGTGCATATACCTTTTGGACATATTTTCCCTTTGTCTGGTCCGGAGCTAAGTCTTCTACAAACATTTATTGAAGAAAATTTGGCAAAAGGTTTTAACAGGCCCTCTACTTCTCCAGCTGGAGCAGGTATATTTGTTTGTAGAGAAGAAGGATGGTGGCCACTGACCATGTGTAGATTATTGAAAATTGAATAGTAATTGAATAGTATTACTATCAAAAACCGTTATCCCTTCCTCTCATTCCTGAACTTCTTAACAAGAGAGGCTCAAATTTCATAAAAATTAATCTTTATGTGTCTTACAACTTAGTGAAGATTGTGGGGGGGGGGCGAATGGAAAGAGGAGTTATGATTTTGACGAGGGCATTTTGAATTTTGAGTGATGCCTTTCAGATTATGCAGTGCCCAAAACTTCCTCAACAATATATTTTGGGATCCTTTGGACACATTCCTTATTATTTACCTGAATGACATCCTCCTCAGCCAACCACACTGAAAATGTCCCTGCTGTACTCTCCAGGCTGCATTCTTTGAGAGCTTTGGATCATCGGGCCTTAGTCAGAATGTATAGGGGATACAAGTGGTCTCACCTAGCTATATATATCTCCATTTGTGAATGAAATTATCCTGACTGTGTGCCAACACATGCAGACTCTGTTACTGAATTAATGCTGTTGCTTCATCAAAATGGACAGACCGTTTACTGCAAAACTACAGCCACTCCCCCAGGTACCTGATAACATCTCAAATTATGGTACTGTCTTCAGACAAACCGATTCCAATGCCACAGGTGGGGATAACTTTGGCTCTTCACTTGCTACACAACAGGGATATCCATCTAAATACCCACTACTGAGGTCACAGTTGCTGGCAGGCTATGGGATATAGTGTCAGAACATCAGTGTTCCCAACATTTTGCGTTTCGCTCCTCCCCCTTGACTGGACATGGGCTTCATCAGATGTCATGTTACAAGCCTCATGACAAAGGAGACCTTGGTATCCAAAGCTTATTATATTATATGTAAGCCACCTATTTATTAGGAGTAATTAACTGTATGCACTTTCTAGGATAATCTAATGCAATTGCAGTAGCTAATCATTAACAGTTGTGTTATCACAATCTGATGATGTGACAGAAGACAGAAACAGCCGGATGAATTCTGACGTGTATAGGGATATATTGTTTGCTCAGATTCAGCCAAATTCAGTGAACTTGATTGAACGGCACTTCACTTTACAGATAGAAAATGACCTAAAACATACTGCCAAAGCAACCCAGGAGTTTTTTAAGGCAAAGAAGTGGAATATTCTGCAATGGCCAAGTCAATCACATGATCTCAACCCGATCGAGCATGCATTTCATTTGCTGTAGACAAAACTTAAGGCAGAAAGACCCACAAACAAACAACAACTGAAGACAGCTGCAGTAAAGACCTGGCAAAGCATCACAAAGGGGGAAACCCAGTGTTTGGTGATGTCCATGTGTTCCAGAATTTAAGCAGTCATTGAGGCCCATTTATCAAACTCTGAATGGAGCTTGTGGACCTGTGTTTCTGGCGAGTCTTCAGACTCGCCAGAAACAGCAGTTATGAAGCAGCGGTCTTTAGACATAACCCTGTCTGCCTGCTCTGATGAGGCGGACAGGAATCGCCAGAAATCAACCCGATCGAGTACGATCGGGTTGATTGACACCTCCCTGCTGGCGGCCGATTGGCCGCGAGTCAGCAGGGGGCGGCGTTGCACCAGCAGCTCTTGTGAGCTGCTGGTGCAATGTTAAATGCGGAGAGCGTATTGCTCTCCGCATTCAGCGAGGTCTTGCGGACCTGATCCGCACTGCCAGATCAGGTCCGCAAGAGCTTTAATAAATAGGCCACATTGCCTGCAAAGGATTCTCGACAAAGTATTAAAAATGAATATTTTATTTATGATTCTGTTAATTTGTCCAATTACATTTGTGTATGAAAATGGTTGCAATTCATAAACCTTTCATACAATATTCTTTTCAACCACTTAAATTAAAGATAAAAGTCTGCACTTCAATTGCATCTCAGTTGCTTCATTTCAAATCCATTGTGGTGACATACAGAGCCAGAATTATAAAAATTGTGTCAGTGTCCAATTATTTACAGACCTAACTGTATATACATGATGGTATAGATATATACAATACAGATATATATATATATATATATATATATATGTTGCAATATCTATTTATAAATACATAGAACATATTCTGTTAAGTACAGAACATTGGAATCTACACAGTATAACACTTTATTAAAAATGAATATTGCATAAATATGTTTTTACATTTACTTAACTGCAAAGGACTCCAATGCACTTATATACAGTCATGGCCAAAAATATTGGCACCCCTGCATTTCTGTCAGATAATGCACCACTTCCCCCAGAACAATTGTTGCAATTACAAATGTTTAAGCATTCTCATGTTTATTTCTTTTATTTGTATTGGTATGACACAAATAGAAAAAAAGCCAAATCTGACACATTCCACGCAAAACTCCAAAAATGGACGGACAAAATTATTGGCACCCCAAATTTAATAATTGGTAGCACACCCCTTGGAAAAAAATAACTGAAATCAATCGCTTCCTGTAACCATCAATACGTTTCTTACATCTCTCTACTGGAATTTTAGGCCACTCTTCTTTCACCAACTGATCCAAGTCTCTCAGATTGGAAGGGTTCATTTTCCCAGCTGCTGTTTTGAGATCTCTCCACAGATGCTCTATGCTGGGATTGAGATCTGAACTCATTGCTGGCCAGTTCAGTACTCTCCAGTGCTTTGTCTTAAACCATTTCTGGGTGCTTTTTGACATGTGTGCTTTGGGTCATTGTCCTGCTGTAAGACCCATGACCTCTGACGGAGACCAAACTTTCAGACACTGGGCTCTACATTGCACCACAGGATTTTTTGGTAGTCTTCAGATTTCATAATGTCATGCACACAGTCAAGACTCTAGTGCCTGAAGCAGAAAAGCAACCCCAAAACTTCAGTGAACCTCCACCATGTTTAACTGTAGGGATTGTATTGTTTTCATTAAACACCTCATTTCTGTGAACAGTAGAATGATGGGCTTTACCAAAAAGCTGTAATTTTGTTTAGTCTGTCCACAGCACATTCTCCCAAAAGGACTTTGGCTTCCTCAGGTTTTGGCAAACTCCAATCTGAGTGTTTTATGTTTCTTTGTCAGCAGTGGGTCCTCCCATATAATGCGAGCTGACACAATTGTACCCTGTGCCTGAAGGTCAGCTTAAATTTGTCTGGAAGTGGATCAAAGTTCTTTATCCACCATTTGAACAATCTTCATTGCAATCTCAGTGCCATGGGCTGTAAATGTTTTGACAATGTTGTGCACAGTGGACACAGGAACATTAAGATCTCTGGAGATGGACTTGTAACCTTGAGATTGCCCATTCTTTTCCACAATTTTTGTTCTCAAATCCTCAGACCAATTCTTTGCTGCTCTTTCTCTTCTCCATGCTCAGTGTGGCACACAGAGACACACAACAGAAAGGTTGAGTCAATTTTTCACCATTTTAACTGGTTGCCGGTCTGATTTCTATATTGTCACCACCTGTTAATTGATACAGGTGAGTTTAATTACAAATTACAGGAGCGTCACAAACTTGGAATGCAATTATTTCTTACAATTTTGAGACAGTGCCAATAATTTTGTCCAGTCCATTTTTGGAGTTTTGCGTGGAATGTGTCAGAATGGGCTTTTTCTCTCTCCACTTTTTTGTGGCATACCAAAACAAACAAAAGAAATAAACATGAGAATGCCTAAACATTTGTAACTGCAACAATTTTCTGGGAGAAGTGGTGCATTATCTGACAGAAATGCAGGGGTGCCAATATTTTTGGCCATGACTGCATGTATATATATATATATATATGTACAGTATGTCTTATGTGTGTACATATGTGTTTATGTGTTTATATGTGTAAATATGTCTGTAAATACATATACACACATATAAATACATATGTACACATATATAGACACACACACACACACATATATATATATATATATATATACACATACATATACATCTTTAGACATGTGTATGTATGTATCTATCGTAATATTAAAGCCCTTTGCCTGCCTTTTTTTCTAACACCTTAGATCTCATCTCGTTGAGCCCTTGAAACTTTTGTGTGCAATAATTTTTTTAAAATAATTTGTATTAGATAATCTTATTATGAGTGTAACTGTACTTTGTAATGTATTTTGTGCAACTTTTTTGTTTCGCAAAACAGTTAACCGGAGCTCTGAGGATGCAGTAATCATTCTAGTGTAAATCGTGATTGTGCTCAAGCAATCTCGTTTACTTTAAATTCTAAATACCAGCAGTAAACCCGACAAGCACAAACAATAAATCCCTTATTGCTCGCGCGCAAACGTTTGCTCTCCACTCGTAATCTGACCGTTAGTGTTCTATCTCTTTTTGCAAGAGGGAATTGTAGCTAAATGCTACGGGGACTGCAGATGTTATTGTATGTTTTTGAAAGGAATTGCCCTAACAACTTCACTTGCCGAGCTCCGGTTTCCTCAGGCAGTAATTTGTCAGGAGCATATTCTTTCAGTCAGTTAACAAAATGCTATGGGGACTGCAGAGCCTGCTCCTGACCTTGGGCTTAGTGAGGCTTCTGTGTAGAGGGGAACGCAGTGCTTAGTGCCCTGGGGTGCAATGTGTGGCCTGCTGTATGGGGCATTCTGCGACTTGACAAATTTAAGCGTACCTCTAACAATCATACTACATTAGGGTGGGTGTGAGCGCAACAGTTAACTAAATTCAAGCAACAGTTAACTAACTTCCAGCAACAGTTAAATAACTTCCAGCATTCACAGTTTTTCCTCTTTGAAGTGTCCATTGCTAGGAAACTCTGTTATTACAGGCTGAGAGACACTTTCCTTTGTGGGCAACGTCTCCTATCGTTAAAGGGACAGTTCACCCAAAAATTTTCTCCCCTTTAAATTGTTCCCAATGATTCATTTTACCTGCCGGAGTGTTTTAAATTGTTTACAAGTAGCTCCTTTACCCCTATTTTGGCATTTGAAATAGCTGATTTAGCCTGTGGTATCCCAACCTATACTGAAAGTTTCTATACTGGAGTATTTTTAATTGAATAGCCTAAGTAAACACATCCAGCAGAAGAGATTACACTCTCAGTGGGGGGCATAATAGTTTATTAATAAAATGATACATTTCCATTGTTCTCTCTATGTATTGAGATTTGGTGTTCCAGACAAATATAAGATAAGGAAGCAAGTCTGTGTACATAAAGTGATAACATAATGAGATCTGATATTACCTGAAGCTAAACCCATTGTAATAGGCTGTGGTTTAAAAGCACAAAACCAGCTACTTCATATACACAAATAACCCGAAAAATGCAATTTCTCATACATATTTTATTCTGCAGCTGGTATAACAAGTGATTGAAAATACATTAATATAAAAACAATTTTACAGTGTACTGTCCCTTTAATGTAGTTTTACAGTTGTATCATTGTGTAATTTACTTTACTATGTGTACTTCCTCTTGTTGTTCTGTCTGCCATTGAACTTAATAAGTCACTAAATGTTATCATTTTTGATGTTTTTACCTCTTCAGAGGCAGCTTTTGGTAGGAAAGTCCTTCAGGTTGCAATGTCAGGCAAATAGGAACTGTCATTTTTGTTTTGTCCCCTCCTTTCTCTTCTGGACTCCACAGCTTGGGTATTAGATCCCACACGTCAAGGCTTGTGGACTCTGACCACCTTATGAAAGAAATAATAATTTATGGTTACCTGATAAATTCCTTTCTTTCATGGCGGTGAGAGTCCATGAGACCCCACCCAGTTAAATTGTATTTTTTCATGGCAGTAATTATTTACACCTCTCTTTACCCTGCTTTAACTTTCCTACCTTTCTGTTCACCCTCTCATCTGCTTGGCTATACGATAAACTAAGTTGTTCAGGGATGTGGGAGGGATTAAAAGCTCCTGGTGTTTGGAATATCTTTGCCTCCTCTTAGTAGCGGGAATTCAATCCCATACGTCGAAGCATAAATTATGTTTTTAGTATGTTTTTCTTTTTTTATATAATCATTTTTTTATTGAGGTTTTATTCAAGGCATACAGAGCAATATAAGGTTGTCAGCGTTTACAATACATGCATCAGGGCCGGACTGCGAATAAAAAGCAGCCCTGGAAAAATATGATGACCAGCCCTATTTTCTGTTGAGTCGGTAGAATGCACAGGCCCCATTTCTCTCAAGGGGGATTACTGGGATACTCCTTTCCCAATATTTTTTTCAGAATTAAATTATATTACTTTGCATTTAATAAAAATACCAGATTGATATTATATATGCACCCTAAAACCCAATTGCATCCATTAATCACCCCTTTAAATTGTAGCTTTGCAGCCCACCGGGAAATCTCCTGGTATCCTGGTAGGCCAATCCGGCCCTGACATGCATTGGGGAAATTGACATTAAAGAGGAAAAATAAGTACAAAGATTCTCAATATTGAATGGCATGAATGTGGAACAAATGATGAAACTGTACTTAATCAATGTGCCATCTATACTATATACCTTCGGGGATACTCACAAGGTCACTTCTACACCTCCTAAACTCATATATAAATCATATTGGTTGAAGGTGCTTTAGAAAAAGGAGACCACTCATGAGATGATAAACCTCAGTTTTAATAAATCCCTATCAAGTCACAGACGGTCTCTCTTGGACCTAACCAAACTAATTGAACTAGAGGGAGGAAAAACTAGCAACTGAAATTGTCACACAATTTGGTAGGTGTTTATTTTTAATAAAAATGTAAGATGCAGGAAACTTCCTCTGCTGTAACCTGTAAGTTATAAGTGAGCTACTAGAATAATAGTCTCTCAGTGTTTGATGTCCCTTTTAAAAGGACAATGTCCTGCAAAATGTGTTTCCATTGACAAAGTCTACAATCTGCAGAGCATTGTTCCTTTAGGCTTACTTTTATATTTGAAATAGCCGGATTTGTTAATTGAAAACTCCACCCAATGTTCTCAAGAACTGTACATACTCTTTCTATACAAAAAGGCCAATGCTTGAACTAAAATTGTCATTGTGGGTGGAGATGTGCAATGCCAGATATTCCAATTGCAAAAATAAATCTAAATGAGCAATTTCCAACATATTGAATTCTGCAGCTGGTATAACAAGTTGTTGAGAACATATTAAGGGGGGGGGTCTTACAGTGCAGTGTCCATTTTATTCAGACATACCTCCCCTTCTCTCTTATTGTTTTACAGGGTTTTGCTAGATTTGCAGTCTTGCTCAGTACATAAGTATGATTTAAAGAGACAGTAAGGTTTATATTTTTACTGCAACGCTTTTAAGATAATTTCAGAGTGACTCTGCAGCCAGTAGTACCAAAACATTCTATTGAACGGCCAGAATACATCTGATTGACTTCTGTGTCTGTGTGTGGATGTGTCTGTGTGTATGTATGTGTGTGCTTTAGTGTGTATGTATGTACGCGTAAGTGTGTGTGTGCGCATGTGTGTGTGTGCTTGTGTGAGTGTGTATGTGTGTGTGTCTGTGGGTGTACGTTTGTATGTGTGTATATAATATATATGTGTGTATGTATGTGTGTGCTTTAGTGTGTATGTATGTATGCGTAAGTGCGTGTGTGCGCATGTGTGTGTGTATGTGCTTGTGTGAGTGTGAATGTATGTATGTATGTGTGTATATAATTATAATATATATGTGTGTATGTGTGCTTGTGTGACTGCATGTGTGTATGTATGTGTCGCTTGGCTACAAAATTAGGGCAGTTCCATTTTTTATTTATATCATGGTGGATGGACGCTTGTGCTGTTTTCTAGTATGGCTATGGCAATGGATTTGTTCTACATTAAAATAAAAAAAATAGAGAGAAAAATGTTTTCTTTTTTTGTTTTGTTCTTTTTTTTTAAGAGGCGGGATAAATAATATAATATATATAATATATACATTTTTTTAAATGTATAACATAGCATATATATATAAATGAAGGAAGGCACTCTCTGGTCTTTTAAGTAAATATTTAATAAATCAAGCGTGACGTTTTGGGGGGACACTCCCCTTCCTCAGACATGAGGAAGGGGAGTGTGTCCCTGAAACGTCACGCTTTATTTATTAAATATTTACTTAAAAGACCAGAGAGTGCCTTCCTTCATTTATATACGTACCTGCTGGCACCCTGGCATTCATGAATTTTGGAAGTGAGAGTGCTCTCTTTGAACAGTATATATATATATGTGTATGTATTGCAAGTTGGGGGGGGCCTTCATGGATTCTTGCACCGAGGCCCTGAGTCTTCTAGTTACGCCTCTGCAAGCAAAAGAAATGAAAAGACACAAGTCTACAGTAATAATATACATATAGATATAATGCAACCTCATCTTTGTAAAATGGACTTTAGTGCATGAGTAACATGACAAAATTAATAAGAGGCGTTGGCAACTATAGGAGGAGTAGATGTACTGTATGTTAAATATAAGCAGTTGTAGTATGACTTCTAATTTGTACAAGGCAGAAGGAATAAGCCAATTCAGCTAAAGGCAGGTGTGAACTGCCTCAATCAGTATTAAGGCTCCCTCTTGTCATAGTGAGGTCATCTATTGATTGTGAGTAGGGTAATAGAGACATATAGGAGATTGTTACATCTATAATGTTAAGGATATATTTAAATATATGCCCATAAGTGTTGTTTGGGCCTTGTGTCGCGGGAGAGGCAGTGAATGGGGTGTTACTTGAGGGTCTGTTGCTTTGCATAGTTTAGAATGGTATCTGACACTCACAACACCCAGTTCCAGGACTTATGAAACAGTGGATGTGAAGTATGATTATGGGTGGACCAGAATGATCAATAACTGTTATCTAGTAATAATTGGCCTCAGCATGTGAATATGAATAAACTTATTAGTCTAAAATATATGTATTAGGGTGCCAGTGGTTATACATTTGAGTCTATTACCTGAACAAAATACAATGTACATTCAGTGCTTTTAAGAAGGTGAATAACATACACTCCATCATTAGTTTAAGATGAATTTAAGTTGTAGAAAAAAGGCTGAGCAGTATAAGAAATATGTGAAGGGAGTTCTGGTACACATTATACAGATCTGAATTCAAAAAAGCATAGATAGCTGTAAAGCTGCTTACTGGACAGAGAGAGCAGGCTATAAAGATGATGTAACCCATAATTTAATAGAGATAGATACTCAATTTTACACAAGGGATCTCATATCACTGTAATTAAAACTTTTTTCTAGTGGGGCAAGTTATCACTGTTTTTAATAATGATCTGCTGAACCTTATGGGGACAATGACTACTTGCTTGAAAGAGGAGAGTATCAATTTTTCAATGAGGGGTTACATCTAAAATGGGAGAAAATGGGGGCTCCATTATAGCCCCCCTCTGTCTTGGTAAACAGCACTTTAAATGGTTATTAAGCACTAAATAATTAACTGTTTAAATATTGACTGAATAAGTGTAAAGTTTTAATGTCCTATAAAACAATGGGAGCTGCCATATTGTAACTTAGGTTACCTTCTCTGTTGTGGTGAATTTATTAGTTATAAATAGGTCACTAGAGTGTGCAGCCTGTTCTGAACTTTTTATCAGGAACTGGAGAGCTCACAATTTCAGGAAAATATATGATTTATCATTTTATATTACCATCTCAAAGTGTTTAATATCCCTTTGTGCTTGAAGGAGAAGAATACCTTCATTTAAATGAGCTATCTCTTGTCTCTGGAAATTGGCTTGAGGGATGATATATGGGCTTCTAAAGCCCTCCACCCATCAACAGACTCACTAACAAAGAAATCCCTGCATCTGCAGAGACTTCTTTATTTTCTCTGACATCATCACAAGTGGGGAAGTCACTGGGAGTTACCCCTTCAAGGCAGTTATAGGGAAGAACATTGTAGTTTTCTTCTCTGGCTGCAGTGTGAAAGGGTTCTCAGGATCTGGATTGGAACAGAGACCCCCCCAGCAGACCCGGCGTCATGGGGTGGCATTGGGGGGCATGCCCCCCCCCCAGCGAGAATGATATGCCCCCCCAAAAAAATATTTCAGGTAAAGTTAACATTTTAAATTATCTAACAGATTTATTTCATTTAAAATATTTACTTTTTTACTACTCGTTGCCACAAGCAGACTTGTTTGTATTTAAACTGTGAATAGTGTAAGACTTACAATATTCATAGTTTAAATACAAACAAGTTTGCTTTTGCCAATCAACACATTTCATTTGATTGAACATAAAATAAAAACATGATATCTGGGCGGGCGGCGGCCAATGGCCTGGGACCCTCTGATCAGCTGGTCCCCTGCTGTTGCGCGCCTATATGTCTGCCTGGAAATCTTTCTGCGCCCGTTTTAGTGAAGCTGACTTGTGAACAGGGAGAGCGAGAGGCAAGTTTAGCTTAGCAAGCCCCATCTTATTCATCTCGCATTTGAGAAAGATTTGACACCGAAATTTAAAGATCAGTGGAAAGAGAAGCTGATGAGAAGATTTGATCAAAAGGACAAGCGTCGGCGTCTTCAGCTTTACTGAGAACAGTAAGTCATCCTCTTATTTTGACCACTTCTAGCTCTTGCCTAACCAGCATGAATGAATATTTTTGTTTTCAAATACAAAAAGCATGGGGTCGGGTGACTGTCATAGGCTTGCCGCTTTAGCAATTGAGTTTTGGAAAATATTCAGCCTTAAAATGTCACCCAATTACATATTAAGGCTGAATATATTCCGAAAATCAATTGCTAAAGTCTATGACAGTCACAGCCTCTACTACTTGCAACTCAGCACCACAGGCCCGTGTTGTTTCTAACTGTTCTAACTATAACATTCGTATTTATAATAGGATTGGAATGGAATAGATGATTGTGGTCAGTACTTTAAAACCGGGATCAGACCATTTCAAATCTGTGCCCGCCCACAAAAATCTAACGCCTCTCTAGTGTTGTTATTCTGGCGCCGGGCCCTCGCCCCAGGACACATTGTTGTCCTCCGCACTCAAGGCTCATTGTGCATGATAGTTTCTCTTTAGCACTGGAGTTAAAAAGCCATAAACCATATTTTTTATGAATGCTTAGTAAATACAGTGTATCAGGGATTAAACAATAATTGTTTTATAATCATTTAAACTGTCAGTTTGTTCTGCATTGTTTTGTAGTACTCCTTTAAAAGCCTCTGAGGGACAGCTATAAATGAGCTATTACAATTTGTAGAATGTTGCAGGGTTAGGACTGTGAAATCTGGAGTATGCACTTCCAATTACTTCTGGAATTCTAAACCCCTCTATTTTTCTGAGTTAAATTAAAGATGAACTGGATAAATTCTGCACACCTTCTAGTAAGTTATTGGATATTTTGACTGTTGGATGTGTTTTGGTGAGTTCTTTATCTTTTTATCTCTTTCATTTCCTGTTCCTGCTTTTTTGGTTTCTGAGATTTAGCTTTGGCTCTTTGGCTTTTGGCATAGATACCTGTTATATTACTGGCACCTGACCTATTTTCTGTTTCTCCTGTGTCAATCTTATTCCTGGCTGTTATACCTGTTATATTACTAGCTCCTGACCCTCTGATTATAGCTTCAGACTCTGTATTTATGTAATCCCTGACTGTCTCATCACTGTTACCAGTACCTTACCTAGCAGCTATGGCTCCTGACTCTCCATCTGATCATCCCTTACTGTGTTTGATACCTGTTATATTAGGACCCCCTGATCTACTCACTGTGCCTCCTGAGTCTGCATCTGTCTCATCCCTTGCATAGACACTGGTTATGTTACTGGGACCTGACCTACCGGCTGTGGCTCCTGATTCTGCATATATCTTATCCTTGGCTGTTATACCTGTTACATTACTGGTTATGTCCCTATCAATCAGAATGTGACAGATACCAAAGTATCAGTTGCACACAAATGTGCAGTTCTTTTAAGTTTCACTTTCAATTTCTCAAAGCAATTTTAAAAATATTTAACTGCTGACCTTTCATATACATAGGAGAAAGTCTAATGTCCCTTTAAATAAACTTGGACATTAAACGGTTATAAAACCTCAGTTTAAAAAAAACAACAAAAAAACACTTTCCAATTTACATTGTTCTTGTGGTATTCTTTGTTGAAGGGAATTCTGAGCAGATGTTTTGCATGAATGCTATACAGTTTTGAGCACTATATGGCAGCAGTGTTTGCTCAATGTAAAACTGCTGCCATATAGTGCACCACACAAATACACTACCTAACAAAAGATTCCAAGAAACAGAAGTAAATTTGATAATAGTCAATTGGAACATGTTTTAAAATCACTCTCTTTTTCTGAATCAGGAAAGAAAATGTTTGGGTTCCATGTCCCTTTAACAACAGATAAAAACAATATAAAACATTTGGTATTGCACATTGTATCTTTTGTTTTTTCTTTAACCCTCTTCTTACTCTTCATTATTTCATTTCAAGATCACCAAACAAAAAGAACAATCCATTGAACAGACTGAAGGCAAAACGATAAAAATTAGGGATGCACCGAAATTTCGGCCGCAGAAAGTTTCGGCCGAAAATGGCATTTTTTGCTATTTCGTTTTTCGTTTTTTTTGCCTGTTATTTTCGGTAAAAATATTGTGTGGCATGTTTCAGATTTGATGCTAGCCTAGAGCTGCTGTTTAAGTTCATTACTTGACTTACTGTTCTGCATATAATGAGTTTTCTAAGACTATACTTTATTTGGATAATTGGTAAAAAAAAACTGTTAAATATGATTCTGTTACATAGAACTACATGAAGAATAATACAGTATATTAATATTTATAATTGTTTTAAGTAGGGATGCACCAAAATTTTGGTCGCTGAAACATTTTGGCTGAAAATGTCATTTTTTGCCTGTTTTTTTCTTGGTAAAATTATTGTGTAGCATATTATTGTTTTAAGATATTTTTGTCCAATTTTAGTGTGTTACTTTCAATAAAAGTGTGGGCTTTTTTATTGGCTCTAATTATGCAAAAAAAAAATAAAAAAAAATAATAATTTGAAAAAATACATTTTCGGTATCAGTTTCGGTTTTCGGCCAAGTGCATCCCGGATTTTCGAATTCGGTTTCGGTCCAGAATTTCCATTTCGGTGCATCACTAATAAAAATAAACAATAATTGAGAAAATATTATTGTTCTATTAGTTTGGCATACACATAAAATAAAAGTGAGTATAACACCTTCATGCAATTATTACAAATGTGCATTTGTTTTGTTAAAATTGAACGAATATCCGAATGAATGCACCAACGAAATATAAAGAAAATGAAAAATACTGATGAAATTCATTTGTTTTCTTTCATTTTCTTTAAATTACTTTTAAGGGGTTAATACTTACCTTTTGAGCGCTGGTAAGCCTCGCTTAGCCGGTCTTCTTCACAGAGCCCCAGCCGCACTAACAAGAGGCTTAGCGCAGCGGCTCCGAGAGTCTGAACTAAAGGAGGTCTTCAAGTGCAGGCCCTGGGAGCTGGCTATGAAAATCCTCCTATTAGCGCGGCCGATGAAGACGAAGAGCAAGTTGGTGCGCTCTCCAGCTTGTAAAAGGTAAGATTAACGCAAATGAATGTAGATGTTTAACAAATATTCAGTTTTTAACGAATATTGAATAGCGGAGCAAACGAATATTCGAGGAAACAAAATATTTGCAACAAAATATTCGGACAAACCAATTTTTTTGCGGCTACACATCTCTAGTAATTATTCAAATACAATTTCCCTCCATCTTCCCTTTAACCCTATACTAACATTCAAATGGGACTTAATTATCTCCAAGTCTTATATTCACTTAAGTGTATTTATCTTTTCATTTTTAGTGACTAGGGTACATATGTGATAACTGAGGAGGTCACGCTTTTTCTAAGTTTATTTCTTATTGTCATTAGTTTTAAGTATTTGGAAAAAGGAAGATTTTGAAAAAGCGTTTTCTTATAGTTTAACTGTGGCTTGTGTGTGCATGATGAGCCGTTCTCATCATACGGGGAGATTGTGAATCAGAAGCTGTTTTCAACGCTACACTACAGGCTGGAGATCATTGGTGGGCTAAGTAAGCAGTACTCCCAAGCCTTCAATGGGAGTGCCAGTAATAGCTGCAGGGGAGGGGAGCTGGATTGGGGGGGGGGTTATTGAACCCTCTTGAAATGCACCAAGCCCCCTAAAAAAAAAAAATAGTTTTACAAAGAAGGGTATCTTTAGAGACACATAATAAAAAACTAAATGTTTAGTTTATGGTGTGCAAGTTCCTTTAATAAAAATATGTACAGTTTGTCTGGATAGGTAGGTGATAACTAGTGAATAGCAGAACAAATGTGCCTTTATTTCTATTCTAGCACAAAGGGTCTTCTAATTTTTAATAGAGCCCCAAAAGCCTGTATGGGCCCCTCTTTCAAATTTGGATACCCTTAAAAACAATATAAAAAGGTGATCACTTTAGCAACAGTGGTTTTCAATGTTATTTACTACAATATTAAAGGGACTCAGAAGATGCTGATTGGTGGCTGCACAAATATTCCTCATTCTGTTGGCTCACCCAATGCATTAACTAGCTCCCAGTAGCGCATTACTGCTTTTTCAACAAAGATTACCAAGAGAATTAAGCAACTTAGATAATAGAAGTAAATTGGAAAGTTGTTTAAAATTGTACATTCTATCTGAATCCTGAAAGAAAAATGTTGTGTTTTGTGTCCCTTTAACAAAAATACACATTTTAACATCTTGTTGTTTTATCCTTTTCACATGAAATCTAATTTTAATATAATAATGGTATATTCTGAATCTGATGGGCCTGCTGAAAAAAAAATCAGTAATTAATTTATATGCATCACTCACTGAAATATGACTAACAATAGCATTTAAATCTAAGCAGCAAAAAACAAACAACAAAAAACAGCAGCACCGTCACATATAAAAAAAAAATCAAGGTTGCCACCTGTCCCTTAAAATACAGAACACTTATAAGTTACACATGCTGCAGGGTGTGCAGGGAGGAATATGAA
The DNA here is from genome assembly GCF_027579735.1 of Bombina bombina. Taxonomy (NCBI): domain Eukaryota; kingdom Metazoa; phylum Chordata; class Amphibia; order Anura; family Bombinatoridae; genus Bombina; species Bombina bombina. Next base: position 111,893,649 of record NC_069504.1, read on the forward strand.
TAGTGCTGTCTAGAAACGAGACTAAGATATTATAAGCCACTAACATTCAGCAATACAATCAGCTATTTAGCCACAATTTATCCTATATAATTCCAATTTAAAACATCAGAAATTGTATATATTACTTGTATCAATAATCAAACTTCTATGCCAATTTATCTAAGCTGAATTAAATTCTTAGGCCTAGATTTAGAGTTTGGCGGTAGCCATGAAAACCAGCGTTAGAGGCTCCTAACGCTGGTTTTAGGCTACCTCCGGTATTTGGAGTCACTCAAAAAAGGGTCTAACGCTCACTTTTCAGCCGCGACTTTTCCATACCGCAGATCCCCTTACGTCAATTGCGTATCCTATCTTTTCAATGGGATTTTTCTAACTCCGGTATTTAGAGTCGTGTCTGAAGTGAGCGTTAGAAATCTAACGACAAAACTCCAGCCGCAGAAAAAAGTCAGTAGTTAAGAGCTTTCTGGGCTAACGCCGGTTCATTAAGCTCTTAACTACTGTACTCTAAAGTACACTAACACCCATAAACTACCTATGTACCCCTAAACCGAGGCCCCCCCACATCGCCGCCACTCGATTACATTTTTTTAACCCCTAACCTGCCGACCGCCACCTACGTTATCCTTATGTACCCCTAATCTGCTGCCCCTAACACCGCCAACCCCTATATTATATTTATTAACCCCTAACCTGCCCCCCACAACGTCGCAGCCAGCTACCTACAATAATTAATCCCTAATCTGCCGACCACAAAGCGCCGCTACTTAAGTTATCCTTATGTACCCCTAATCTGCTGCCCCTAACACCGCCGACCCCTATATTATATTTATTAACCCCTAATCTGCCCCCCTCAACGTCGCCTCCACCTGCCTACACTTATTAACCCCTAATCTGCCGAGCGGACCGCACCGCTACTATAATAAAGTTATTAACCCCTAATCCGCCTCACTAACCCTATAATAAATAGTATTAACCCCTAATCTGCCCTCCCTAACATCGCCAACACCTAACTTCAATTATTAACCCCTAATCTGCCGACCGGAGCTCACCGCTATTCTAATAAATGTATTAACCCCTAAAGCTAAGTCTAACCCTAACACTAACACCCCCCTAACTTAAATATAATTTAAATCTAATGAAATAAATTAACTCTTATTAAATAAATTATTCCTATTTAAAGCTAAATACTTACCTGTAAAATAAATCCTAATATAGCTACAATATAAATTATAATTATATTATAGCTATTTTAGGATTAATATTTATTTTACAGGTAACTTTGAATTTATTTTAACCAGGTACAATAGCTATTAAATAGTTAAGAACTATTTAATAGCTAAAATAGTTAAAATAATTACAAAATTACCTGTAAAATAAATCCTAACCTAAGTTACAATTAAACCTAACACTATACTATCATTAAATTAATTAAATAAAATACCTACAATTACCTACAATTAAACCTAACACTACACTATCAATACATTAATTAAATACAATACCTACAAATAACTACAATGAAATAAACTAACTAAAGTACAAAAAATAAAAAAGAACTAAGTTACAAAAAATAAAAAAATATTTACAAACATAAGAAAAATATTACAACAATTTTAAACTAATTACACCTACTCTAAGCCCCCTAATAAAATAACAAAGACCCCCAAAATAAAAAAATGCCCTACCCTATTCTACATTACTAAAGTTCAAAGCTCTTTTACCTTACCAGCCCTGAACAGGGCCCTTTGCGGGGCATGCCCCAAGAAGTTCAGCTCTTTTGCCTGTAAAAAAAAAAAATACAATACCCCCCCCCAACATTACAACCCACCACCCACATACCCCTAATCTAACCCAAACCCCCTTAAATAAACCTAACACTAAGCCCCTGAAGATCATCCTACCTTGTCTTCACCTCACCGGGTATCACCGATCAGTCCTGGCTCCAAAATCTTCATCCAACCCAAGCGGGGGCTGGCGATCCATCATCCGGTGGCTGAAGAGATCCAGAAGAGGCTCCAAAGTCTTCATCCTATCCGGGAAGAAGAGTAGATCCGGACCGGCAACCATCATCTTCCAAGCGGCATCTTCTATCTTCATCCGATGAGGACCGGCGACGTCCAACTGAAGAATGACGGTTCCTTTAAGGGACGTCATCCAAGATGGCGTCCCTCGAATTCCGATTGGCTGATAGGATTCTATCAGCCAATCGGAATTAAGGTAGGAATATTCTGATTGGCTGATGGAATCAGCCAATCAGAATCAAGATCAATCCGATTGGCTGATCCAATCAGCCAATCAGATTGAGCTTGCATTCTATTGGCTGATCGGAACAGCCAATAGAATGCGAGCTCAATCTGATTGGCTGATTGGATCAGCCAATCGGATTGATCTTGATTCTGATTCCTACCTTAATTCCGATTGGCTGATAGAATCCTATCAGCCAATCGGAATTCGAGGGACGCCATCTTGGATGACGTCCCTTAAAGGAACCGTCATTCTTCAGTTGGACGTCGCCGGATGAAGATGGGTCCGCGGTGGAGGTCTTCAGGATGGAGCCGGTCCTCATCGGATGAAGATAGAAGATGCCGCTTGGAAGATGATGGTTGCCGGTCCGGATCTACTCTTCTTCCCGGATAGGATGAAGACTTTGGAACCTCTTCTGGACCTCTTCAGCCACCGGATGATGGATCTCCAGCCCCTGCTTGGGTTGGATGAAGATTTTGGAGCCAGGACTGATCGGTGATACCCGGTGAGGTGAAGACAAGGTAGGATGATCTTCAGGGGCTTAGTGTTAGGTTTATTTAAGGGGGTTTGGGTTAGATTAGGGGTATGTGGGTTGTGGGTTGTAATGTTGGGGGGGGTATTGTATTTTTTTTTTTACAGGCAAAAGAGCTGAACTTCTTGGGGCATGCCCCGCAAAGGGCCCTGTTCAGGGCTGGTAAGGTAAAAGAGCTTTGAACTTTAGTAATGTAGAATAGGGTAGGGCATTTTTTTATTTTGGGGGTCTTTGTTATTTTATTAGGGGGCTTAGAGTAGGTGTAATTAGTTTAAAATTGTTGTAATATTTTTCTTATGTTTGTAAATATTTTTTTATTTTTTGTAACTTAGTTCTTTTTTATTTTTTGTACTTTAGTTAGTTTATTTCATTGTAGTTATTTGTAGGTATTGTATTTAATTAATGTATTGATAGTGTAGTGTTAGGTTTAATTGTAGGTAATTGTAGGTATTTTATTTAATTAATTTAATGATAGTATAGTGTTAGGTTTAATTGTAACTTAGGTTAGGATTTATTTTACAGGTAATTTTGTAATTATTTTAACTATTTTAGCTATTAAATAGTTCTTAACTATTTAATATCTATTGTACCTGGTTAAAATAAATACAAAGTTACCTGTAAAATAAATATTAATCCTAAAATAGCTATAATATAATTATAATTTATATTGTAGCTATATTAGGATTTATTTTACAGGTAAGTATTTAGCTTTAAATAGGAATAATTAATTTAATAAGAGTTAATTAATTTCGTTAGATTTAAATTATATTTAAGTTAGGGGGGTGTTAGTGTTAGGGTTAGACTTAGCTTTAGGGGTTAATACATTTATTAGAATAGCGGTGAGCTCCGATCGGCAGATTAGGGGTTAATAATTGAAGTTAGGTGTCGGCGATGTTAGGGAGGGCAGATTAGGGGTTAATACTATTTATTATAGGGTTAGTGAGGCGGATTAGGGATTAATAACTTTATTATGATAGCGGTGCGGTCCGCTCGGCAGATTAGGGGTTAATAAGTGTAGGCAGGTGGAGGCGACGTTGTGGGGGGCAGATTAGGGGTTAATAAATATAATATAGGGGTCGGCGGTGTTAGGGGCAGCAGATTAGGGGTACATAAGGATAATGTAAGTAGCGGCGGTTTACGGAGCGGCAGATTAGGGGTTAAAAATAATATGCAGGGGTCAGCGATAATGGGGGCGGCAGATTAGGGGTTAATAAGTGTAAGGCTAGGGGTGTTTAGACTCGGGGTACATGTTAGGGTGTTAGGTGCAGACGTAGGAAGTGTTTCCGCATTGCAAACAATGGGGCTGCGTTAGGAGCTGAACGCGGCTTTTTTGCAGGTGTTAGGTTTTTTTTCAGCTCAAACAGCCCCATTGTTTCCTATGGGGGAATCGTGCACGAGCACGTTTTTGAGGCTGGCCGCATCCGTAAGCAACTCTGGTATCGAGAGTTGAAGCTGCGTTAAATATGCTCTACGCTCCTTTTTTGGAGCCTAACGCAGCCTTTATGTGGACTCTCAATACCAGAGTTATTTTTATGGTGCGGCCAGAAAAAAGCCAGCGTTAGCTACGCGGGTCCTAACCGACAAAACTCTAAATCTAGCCGTAAGTTACTTACAATTAAGACCAATTCTAAGACATATATATATATATATATATATATATATATATATATATTTGCCAGATAAACAACTTAGCATTTAGGATTAGTTTAAAATACACAGGCTATGAATACAAGGTTAAAATACAATTTATTCCTTTAAGTCTGCTACCTACAGCAACAATGGATGTTTGTTTTAAATATTTAGCATACAAAAAGCAAGCTTAAAACTATTCAGGACTATGAATATCATTCTAAAATATAAATAATGCTCTTTAAGTCTATCAGTTGTAATTTAACTGCAGTGACTATGCATATATTTTGTTTTAGACATTTACCTGTAATTAGCAACCTTTTATACTTTACCAAATACTTTTTATTTAAATATCAAAAATTAGAACAATCATACATCACCAAAAATTACCAAATCGATGTCAGTTTCCAAAAACTTCTTGTTTCATCTCAGAAGACAAATAAGTATATTTTGCAATCAATGAGAAAAGGTAGCCAGCTTTGCTTATAATAACTGTATTTCAAACGCCCAGCAATCAGTTATCAGTAAAGGTCAGCAGCATGTCCTTCTTTCTATCTTGCATTATATATATATTATATATGTTTTAATCATTGATGAAACAATATGGGAGGCCCTACGGATCTGTGCATGGATTGGTCACCTGGGAGGTCTTATCGGATTTGCCCTGGGAAATTTCATTTTTAACAGCCAAAGGCCTTCTGGCTGTAATACTGGATTTTGGCCATCGGGGGGCAGCATGACAAACAAACAGCAATACAGTCCTAACATTCATTTTATACTAAACAATACTATAACATTGCATTAATCACTTACAATATTAATTATAGATGGGCTATTATCATATCATTTTTCGGATTACCCCAATACCAAACACATCATGTTTTTAACATTATATTATATCAAAGTAATTTATACTGCTAACTGATTAGCTTAAAATCCATTTAAAAATAGCATTTGGTTATTTCTTCCTTTTTATTCATATAAAAACCACAGCATATTTCATATTCAGTACTGCACTACATCCCAACATGAATATAATATATTTCATATTTCTAATAAATCCTAAATGCATGAATCTTGTCTATGCAGATCTGAAATAAAAATAGTAGTGTTATTAATTGTTATGTTAAAATAGAAACTATCCACACGTCTGTTTTTATGACTAAGGACCTCCTGCTTTCCTGTAAAATAAAAGGAAAAATTGTCAAACATGTATAAATCCATTTGCAGCATTCGTCCAAAATATCACCATTAGTCATTGCCTTTTAAAACCCTAAATATCCATTCCTATGCTTAAAAACACAGAGGCTAAGACATTTTATGCTTTTTGTCTGAAGTATGTTTTACTGAAATCTAAGTACAACTCAGTATTTTAAACAGTGAATTTCAAAGTTACAATCATATATTTTCTGTTTAGCTAAAAATACAGACATGTATTTGATGTTTAGGGGTAATTAACAAGTCTATGTTAATCACTATACAGTCAGAATTTCACTTGTTTATCTGATTTGATGCAGAGAATGTCGTCTCCACACATTCCATGGTGTATGCTGGCCTGGTGGACCATCAGGCCCCTGTTTGCTACCCCCTGCAGGGCTGTGGGCTTCAAAAGCTATGTTAATCAGGAAAAAATCTCTCATATCTGATTTCAGATACTGAATATACAGCTATATTATCTTTTGAGACAATCTGTCCTTCTTTGAAGTGACTGTTTAATTTAAGTAGACCAAATGTTTTATTGTCCACACTTGGACGCATTGTAACTTTGCATACTGAATGGGGAAGGATTGTACTTTGGTCAGCCAAAACATTTAATGTCTTATAAATGAATGAATGAATCATTTGGTGCTGACAGCCAAATATATAATAATATATATATATTAATCTTCATATATACCTTGACACATACTTAATACAAATGAATAACACAGCACATATTTAAAATACATAAGCTTCCCCTACAAATTAATTAGATCATACCTGAAAAAAATGTGTTTAACCCTTAATTTACACCCCTCATGGCCGAAGGGAAACTATAGACCCCCTTTGCTCATAATACCTCTCTGCTGGTCACTTCTAATATTGCCACCCACATTTTTTTGTAATTCGCATAAACACAAAGATTCCACTCTTTATTCATTCTGCATGGTATCATAGTTCCCAATAAAAAATCCAGAATGTTTCTCGCTGCTTTAAAGGGACACTCAATCAAAATTAAACTTTCATTATTCAGATAGAGCATGCCATTTTAAACAACTTTCCAATTTACTTCCATTAACAAAATGTGCAAAGTCTTTTTATATTTAAACTTTTGAGTCAACAGCTCCTACTGAGCATGTGCAAGAATAAGTGTGTATGCATTTGTGAATGGCTGATGGCTGTCACATGGTACGTGTATGCATTTGTGATTGGCTGATGGCTGTCACATGGTTCAGAGGGAGTGGAAAAAGCAATAACTTAAAATTATCAGAAACAAAATCTACTGCTCATTTGAAATTCAGACTAAGTGCTATTGCATTGTCTTGTTATCTTGCATTTGTTGATTATGCAAATCTACTGTGTTGACTGGTCCTTTAATCTACATTCCCTGTTTCCCCCTCATCTATTGGCAGGTACACGCTCAATAATTTGGCACCTAAGTTAGCTAATTCTGTGACCTGCCTCTAGGAAATGTTTGGCTACCATGGATTTTATAGTTTCCTTTTGACCATGAGTGGTGTAAGTTAAAGGGACAGTTCACCCAAAAATTTTCTCCCCTTAAATTATTCCCAATGATCCTTTTTACCTGCTAGAGTGTATAAATTGGTTACAAGTAGCTCCTTTACCCCTATTTCAGCATTTTAAATAGCTGATTTAGCCTGTGGTATAGGCACCTATCCTGAAAGTTTTGATAATGGAGTACAGGCTATTGACAAGGCTAAGTAAACACAGCCAGCAGAAGAGATTACACTCTCAGTGAGATGCAGGATAGTTAACTAATAAAGTGATAATTTTCCATTGTTCTCTCTATCTATTGAGCTTTGGTATTCCAGACAAATATAAGATCAGGAAGCAAGTCTGTGTACACAAAGTAACAACATGATGAGATCTGATATTACCTTTAAGTTCAACCCCATTGTAATAGGCTGTGGTTTTAAAGCACAAAACCAGCTACTTCATATACACAAATAAACCGAAAAATGCAATTTCTCAAATATTTATTACTCTGCAGTTGGTATAATAAGTCATTTAATATAAATACATTAATGGAAAAACAATTTTACAGTGTACTGTCCCTTTAAGGGTTAAACACATTTTTTTCCAGGCATGATGTAATTAGTTGGTAGGAGGAGCCTATGTGTTATGTATGTGCTGTGTTATTCATTTGTATGAACTGAAGCATGAGGACATTTAGAGAAAAACATTGCTTGATTTTTTACCTTTAAATAAAATGAAGACTTTTTGTATATAAAGTTGCTGCTGCTTTTATAGAATCTATATGTACAGTATATGTGACCCTTCGGTGCAGGGGGTTTGCAGCATTGCACTTCCAATTGAAACAAACACCGGTACTGATTCTGCTTATAATGGGAAAAATGGTTAGCAGTGAATATGTTAGACACACAGAAAAAAACATTCATTACATTATTTATATTGTATTATTATATTGTATTTATGATGTTGGATACTGCTGTATCATGGCTGGCTACAGTTATAAAAATAAAATCAATTTAATGTTCTTTTTTCCACATTATTAAAATGACCCAACAACAAAATATCTGATTGAGCTCCCACAGAAGTAATCTCATGATTAATAAATAATTTGGTTCGGGTTATATTCTTACTAACAAAGGAACACGTTTGGCTTGTAACCATCACTCCAATTGCTTCATCTTTAGGAAAAGCAAAACCATTTTAGTGCTGAATACATTTTCTTTATAAGTACTAAACATTTGCACATTTGCTATGGTCTATTATTTGCTCTGATCGTCTTTAGGTTTTTGTAACAACTGGAAATGTTCTTATAATTAGACGACCAAGCAAGCGGGAAAAGAATGCTGACCTTTGCTAAGATTGGCAGCAAAGCTCTGTGAGTCTGCACTGGGAAAGCACTATTTTCATATATTGGATCATAACCTTTAGAAGTTGAATATATAAATATAGCTGCACACAAACACATCATACATGAAGTAAATAACTGAATCACACTTTGATAGTATTTAATACACCACAGATACAAGCAACAAATTCAAAGGGTCAATGATGTACAATTTAGCAGCAGCTTCAAAGGGAATTTTACCAATTAAAAAAGATTTAAAGTCATAGTTTATATGTATAATAACAATGTACTGAGTTGACATTCTTTTTCTATAAACATTCTGTATCACAAAAATGTCTTTTTCTTACTAAGAATGTTATTTGAACCACTTATTTATTCATTATCATAGCTCAATACAGCAGCTACCACGCAGGATGACAATAGTCTACAAAGCACACAAGTAATGTCATATAATAAAAAAATATGTACATGTAAGCCGCACAACAGTGCAACCATCATATACGGAATGAGAACGTGTGCAAAAACACTACAAACAAAAGTTTTATTTACAGACTCCACTGTTCAGGGATGCATACAACCTGCACTAACCTTTCTTTATACCAGACCAGTGCCTCTCCTCCATTGCTATCCCCTTGAACCCATTTAGCATGTAAGCCTAAGAGCCCAGCTGTTTGTAGATCACCTTCTTTAGAGCTGGCTACAACAGTGCGACTCTTGGCAGGGCCCTCTACCCATTTGATTCCTATAAATGTTTCCTTGTATTCCGCCTATGTTTATAGCGCTGCAGAATCTGTTGGCGCTCTACAAATAACCGATAATAATAATAATAATAATAATAAAGAGACAGTAAATTCATATCAGACAGAGCATACAATTTTAAACAACTTTCCAATTTACTATTTAATTAGCTTCCTTCTCTTATTATCCTTTGTTGAAGGGGTAATCTAGGTTAGCTCAGGAGCAGCAATGCACCTGGATGCTAGCAACTGATTGGTGGCTGCATATATATGCCTTTTGTCATTGGCTCACCCTATGTGTTCAGTTAGAACTCAGTAGTGCATTGCTGCTCCTTCAAAAAATGATACCAGGAAAATTACGCAAATTTGATAATAGAAGTAAACTGGAAAGTTGTTTAAAATTGTGAGCTCTACCAAAATCCTGAAATAAAAGTTTTGGGTTTCATGTCCCTTTAAATGTAGACTGTTCAGATTTGATAAGTAAACATCGGCTTTACTACTAATACTGTTACATCCTCCTCAGACTACCAGTGCCTTTAACTAGCCAGCAAAATTACCATCTCCCATCTATTATTCTCATAAGGTGGGAACCCACAGGGGAAGCTTGAGAAGAAAAATAGTTTACTCACCATAGAATTGTGACTTTATACTAGAATACGGCCGATTGAATGTCTGCTGACATTATGTAAATTTGCACTGTATTCTAATACTTTGCAAAAGCTTATTTAAATATTTTTCTTTAAAACTCACCATACATTTTATTGTACGTTTTGTAGATTTGTAAATTTGTTAAGCTTTGTCAATAGTTTAAAATATACCCCTTTAACAACCATCTTGTGCCTGTTGATAATAATAATAATAATAGTGTAATGCAAAGAAATAAATCATTCCTCCACAGAAACAGAAAAGGATTAATATATAAACATAGATCTGCTCAGTTAATATTTATCGGATGAGTAAACTATTTTATTAATAAAAATGTGAAAATATTATTTGCCCTCAATCAAAAATAAAATTCACGTAGCCACTAATGTTTGACAACATTATTAAACTGGTACAGGGTATCAGTGTAATGGTAATATACCCCAAATAGCATTTATGTTGTTTAGTTTTTAACTACACTATCATAAGAATTGTAATTCATATGCTCCCATCAAATCTTTATTTCTTTCATGTAATTAGCAAGAGTCCATGAGCTAGTGACGTATGGGATATACATTCCTACCAGGAAGGGCAAAGTTTCCCAAACCTCAAAATGCCTATAAATACACCCCTCACCACACCCACAAATCAGTTTTACAAACTTTGCCTCCTATGGAGGTGGTGAAGTAAGTTTGTGCTAGATTCTACGTTGATATGCGCTCCGCAGCATGTTGGAGCCCAGTTTTCCTCTCAGCGTGCAGTGAATGTCAGAGGGATGTGAGGAGAGTATTGCCTATTTGAATGCAGTGATCTCCTTCTACGGGGTCTATTTCATAGGTTCTCTGTTATCGGTCGTAGAGATTCATCTCTTACCTCCCTTTTTAGATCGACGATATACTCTTATATATACCATTTCCTCTACTGATTCTCGTTTCAGTACTGGTTTGGCTTTCTACTACATGTAGATGAGTGTCCTGGGGTAAGTAAGTCTTATTTTCTGTGACACTCTAAGCTATGGTTGGGCACTTTTATATAAAGTTCTAAATATATGTATTCAAACATTTATTTGCCTTGACTCAGGATGTTCAACGTTCCTTATTTCAGACAGTCAGTTTCATATTTGGGATAATGCATATGAATAAATCATTTTTTCTTACCTTAAAAATTTGACTTTTCCCTGTGGGCTGTTAGGCTTGCGGGGGCTGAAAATGCTTCATTTTATTGCGTCATTCTTGGCACGGACTTTTTTGGCGCAAAATTTTTTTTTCTGTTTCCGGCGTCATACGTGTCGCCGGAAGTTGAGTCATTTTTGATATTTTTTTGCGCCAAAGGTGTCGGCATTCCGGATGTGGCGTCATTTTGGCGCCAAAAGCATTTAGGCGCCAAATAATGTGTGCGTCTTTTTTGGCGCTTAAAAAATATGGGCGTCACTATTGTCTCCACATTATTTAAGTCTCATTATTTTGTGCTTCTGGTTGCTAGAAGCTTGTTCTATGGCATTTTTTTCCCATTCCTGAAACTGTCATTTAAGGAATTTGATCAATTTTGCTTTATATGTTGTTTTTTCTATTACATATTGCAAGATGTCCCACGTTGAGTCAGAAGATACTTCTGGAAAATCCCTGCCTGGTGCTGGAGCTACCAAAGCTAAGTGTATCTGCTGTAAACTTTTGGTATCTGTTCCTCCAGCTGTTGTTTGTACTGTTTGTCATGACAAACTTGCTAATGCAGATAATATTTCCTTTAGTACTGTTACATTACCTGTTGCTGTTCCGTCAACATCTAATACTCAGAGTGTTCCTGATAACATAAGAGATTTTGTTTCTAAATCCATTAAGAAGGCTATGTCTGTTATTCCTCCTTCTAGTAAACGTAAAAGTCTTTTAAAACTTCTCATTTTTCAGATGAATTTTTAAATGAACATCATTATTCTGATACTGATATTGGTTCTTCTGATTCAGAGGATTCTGTCTCAGAGGTTGATGCTGATAAATCTTCATATTTATTTAAAATGGAATTTATTCGTTCTTTACTTAAAGAAATCCTAATTGCATTAGAAATTGAGGATTTTAGTCCTCTTGATACTAAATCTAAACGTTTAGATAAGGTTTTTAATTCTCCTGTAGTTATTCCAGAGGTTTTTCCTGTCCCTGGTGCTATTTCTGAAGTAATTTCCAGGGAATGGAATAATTTGGGTAATTTTTTTACTCCTTCTAAACGTTTTAAGCAATTATATACTGTGCCATCTGACAGATTAGAATTTTGGGACAAAATCCCTAAGGTTGATGGGGCTGTCTCTACTCTTGCTAAGCGTACTACTATTCCTACCGCAGATGGTACTTCCTTTAAGGATCCTTTAGATAGGAAAATTGAATCATTTCTAAGAAAAGCTTACTTTTGTTCAGGTAATCTTCTTAGACCTGCTATATCTTTAGCGGATGTTGCTGCAGCTTCAACTTTTTGGTTAGAAGCTTTAGCGCAACAAGTAACAGATCATAATTCTCATAGCATTATTATTCTTCTACAACATGCTAATAATTTTATTTGTGATGCCATCTTTGATATCATTAGAGTTGATGTCAGGTATATGTCTCTAGCTATTTTAGCTAGAAGAGCTTTATGGCTTAAAACTTGGAATGCTGATATGTCTTCTAAGTCTACTCTGCTTTCCCTTTCTTTCCAGGGTAATAAATTATTTGGTTCTCAGTTGGATTCTATTATCTCAACTGTTACTGGAGGGAAAGGAACTTTTTTACCACAGGATAAAAAATCTAAAGGTAAATTTAGGTCTAATAATCGTTTTCGTTCCTTTCGTCACAACAAGGAACAAAAGCCTGATCCTTCATCCTCAGGAGCGGTATCAGTTTGGAAGCCATCTCCAGTCTGGAATAAATCCAAGCCTTTTAGAAAACCAAAGCCAGCTCCCAAGTCCACATGAAGGTGCGGCCCTCATTCCAGCTCAGCTGGTAGGGGGCAGATTACGTTTTTTCAAAGAAATTTGGTTCAATTCCGTTCACAATCTCTGGATTCAGAACATTGTTTCAAAAGGGTACAGATTTGGCTTCAAGATAAGGCCTCCTGCAAAGAGATTTTTTCTTTCCCGTGTCCCAGTAAACCTAGCGAAGGCTCAAGCATTTCTGAAATGTGTTTCAGATCTAGAGTTGGCTGGAGTAATTATACCAGTTCCAGTTCTGGAACAGGGGCTGGGGTTTTATTCAAATCTCTTCATTGTACCAAAGAAGGAGAATTCCTTCAGACCAGTTCTGGATCTAAAAATATTGAATCGTTATGTAAGGATACCAACATTCAAAATGGTAACTGTAAGGACTATCCTGCCTTTTGTTCAGCAAGAGCATTATATGTCCACAATAGATTTACAGGATGCATATCTGCATATTCCGATTCATCCAGATCACTATCAGTTTCTGAGATTCTCTTTTCTAGACAAGCATTACCAGTTTGTGGCTCTACCGTTTGGCCTAGCTACAGCTCCAAGAATTTTTACAAAGGTTCTCGGTGCCCTTCTGTCTGTAATCAGAGAACAGGGTATTGTGGTATTTCCTTATTTGGACGATATCTTGGTACTTGCTCAGTCTTCACATTTAGCAGAATCTCATACAAATCGACTTGTGTTGTTTCTTCAAGATCATGGTTGGAGGATCAATTTACCAAAAAGTTAATTGATTCCTCAGACAAGGGTAACCTTTTTAGGTTTTCAGATAGATTCAGTGTCCATGACTCTGTCTTTGACAGACAAGAGACGTCTAAAGTTGATATCAGCTTATCGAAACCTTCAGTCACAATCATTCCCTTCGGTAGCTTTATGCATGGAAATTCTAGGTCTTATGACTGCAGCATCGGACGCGATCCCCTTTACTCGTTTTCACATGCGACCTCTTCAGCTCTGTATGCTGAACCAGTGGTGCAGGGATTACACAAAGATATCTCAATTAATATCTTTAACACCGATTGTACGACACTCTCTGATGTGGTGGACAGATCACCATCATTTAGTTCAGGGGGCTTCTTTTGTTCTTCCGACCTGGACTGTAATTTCAACAGATGCAAGTCTGACAGGTTGGGGAGCTGTTTGGGGGTCTCTGACAGCACAAGGGGTTTGGGAATCTCAGGAGGTGAGATTACCGATCAATATTTTGAAACTCCGTGCAATTTTCAGAGCTCTTCAGTCTTGGCCTCTTCTAAAGAGAGAATCGTTCATTTGTTTTCAGACAGACAATGTCACAACTGTGGCATACATCAATCATCAAGGAGGGACTCACAGTCCTCTGGCTATGAAGGAAGTATCTCGAATTCTGGTATGGGCGGAATCCAGCTCCTGTCTAGTTTCTGCGGTTCATATCCCAGGTATAGACAATTGGGAAGCGGATTATCTCAGCCGCCAAACGTTACATCCGGGCGAATGGTCTCTTCACCCAGAGGTATTTCTTCAGATTGTTCAAATGTGGGGACTTCCAGAAATAGATCTGATGGCCTCTCATCTAAACAAGAAACTTCCCAGGTATCTGTCCAGATCCAGGGATCCTCAAGCGGAAGCAGTGGATGCATTGTCACTTCCTTGGAAGTATCATCCTGCCTATATCTTTCCGCCTCTAGTTCTTCTTCCTAGAGTAATCTCCAAGATTCTGAAGGAATGCTTGTTTGTTCTGCTGGTAGCTCCAGCATGGCCTCACAGGTTTTGGTATGCGGATCTTGTCCGGATGGCCTCTTGCCAACCGTGGACTCTTCCGTTAAGACCAGACCTTTTGTCGCAAGGTCCTTTTTTCCATCAGGATCTCAAATCCTTAAATTTAAAGGTATGGAGATTGAACGCTTGATAATTAGTCAAAAAGGTTTCTCTGACTCTGTGATTAATACTATGTTACAGGCTCGTAAATCTGTATCTAGGGAGATATATTATAGAGTCTGGAAGACTTATATTTCTTGGTGTCTTTCTCATCATTTTTCCTGGCATTCTTTTAGAATTCCGAGAATTTTACAATTTCTTCAGGATGGTTTGGATAAAGGTTTGTCTGCAAGTTCCTTGAAAGGACAAATCTCTGCTCTTTCTGTTCTTTTTCACAGAAAGATTGCTAATCTTCCTGATATTCATTGTTTTGTACAAGCTTTGGTTTGTATAAAACCTGTCATTAAGTCAATTTCTCCTCCTTGGAGTTTGAATTTGGTTCTGGGGGCTCTTCAAGCTCCTCCGTTTGAACCTATGCATTCGTTGGACATCTAATTACTTTCTTGGAAAGTTTTGTACTTTTTGGCTATCTCTTCTGCCAGACGAGTTTCTGAATTATCTGCTCTTTCTTGTGAGTCTCCTTTTCTGATTTTTCATCAGGATAAGGCGGTGTTGCGAACTTCTTTTAAATTTTTACCTAAGGTTGTGAATTCTAACAACATTAGTAGAGAAATTGTGGTTCCTTCATTGTGTCCTAATCCTAAGAATTCTAAGGAGAGATCATTGCTTTCTTTGGATGTTGTTAGAGCTTTGAAATATTATGTTGAAGCTACTAAGAATTTCCGAAAGACTTCTAGTCTATTTGTTATCTTTTCCGGTTCTAGGAAAGGTCAGAAGGCCTCTGCCATTTCTTTGGCATCTTGGTTGAAATCTTTAATTCATCATGCTTATGTCGAGTCAGGTAAAACTCCGCCTCAAAGGATTACAGCTCATTCTACTAGGTCAGTTTCTACTTCCTGGACGTTTAGGAATGAAGCTTCGGTTGATCAGATTTGCAAAGCAGCAACTTGGTCTTCTTTGCATACTTTTACTAAATTCTACCATTTTGATGTGTTTTCTTCTTCTGAAGCTGTTTTTGGTAGAAAAGTACTTCAGGCAGCTGTTTCAGTTTGAATCTTCTGCTTATAATTTAAACTTTATTTTGGGTGTGGATTATTTTTCAGCGGAATTGGCTGTCTTTATTTTATCCCTCCCTCTCTAGTGACTCTTGCGTGGAAAGATCCACATCTTGGGTAGTCATTATCCCATACGTCACTAGCTCATGGACTCTTGCTAATTACATGAAAGAAAACATAATTTATGTAAGAACTTACCTGATAAATTCATTTCTTTCATATTAGCAAGAGTCCATGAGGCCCACCCTTTTTTTGTGGTGGTTATGATTTTTTTGTATAAAGCACAATTATTCCAATTCCTTATTTTTTATGCTTTCGCACTTTTTTCTTATCACCCCACTTCTTGGCTATTCGTTAAACTGATTTGTGGGTGTGGTGAGGGGTGTATTTATAGGCATTTTGAGGTTTGGGAAACTTTGCCCCTCCTGGTAGGAATGTATATCCCATACGTCACTAGCTCATGGACTCTTGCTAATATGAAAGAAATGAATTTATCAGGTAAGTTCTTACATAAATTATGTTTCCTTCCGTCCTATATGACACATCTGTACTTCATCTATGCTACCCTACATATGATTATGACATCTAAAAAAATGTCAAATTAATTGTAAAATTGTGATGCTTTTATCTGATCTCCAATACTGACTATCTCTTACACAAACATACTACATGGGCTAAGAATTTTTTTTTTCGTGTGTGTGTGTATACTTGTGTGTGTGTATATACAGTATATACCAGCTCAATACCATTGTTAGCCTGCTCTATGGCGATTTACCACCTAGGTGCAGCTTCTTTTTAGCCCAGTAATGCTTTTCACAGAGTAGAACTTTCCTGTAATATATCAGTCTGATCCCGCCTAGTATTACTGGGCTAAAGAGAAGCTGCACCCAGGTGGTAAATCGCCATAGAACAGGCTAACAATGGTATTGAGCTGGTTGTCCGTTCCTGTGAGTGCGCTTCTCTCTGTATGTATTTAGTCTCCCTAAAAGAAAAAAGGGGCAACCAGATGTGGACTCCTTGCTCAGTTTGCTTAGAGGAATATGGCTACATCTCATGGACGAGGCCCAGTGATGGCCAAAACGATTGTCTGGGGTTGCTGTGTTCCTTGTTCAGAGAGGAATTGCCTGGTATTTCGGCACTGGACTGACCGTAATAGGTGGGATCAGACTGATATACTACAGGAAAGTTCTACTCTGTGAAAAGTATTACTGGGCTAAAAAGAAGCTGCACCCAGGTGGTAAATCGCCATGGAACAGGTTAACAATTGTATTGAGCCGGTTGTTAGTTCCTGTGAGTGTGCTTCTCTCTGTATGTATTTAGTCTCCCTAAAGGGAAAAAGGGGCAACCAGATGTGGACTCCTTGCTCAGTGTGCTTAGAGGAATATGGCTACACCTCACTGACAAGGCCCAATGAAGGTCAAAACGATCGTCTGGGGTTGCTGTGTTCCTTGTTCAGAGAGGAATTGCCTGGTATTTCAGCACTGGACTGACTGTAATAGGTGTGATCCGACTGATATACTACAGGAAAGTTCTACTCTGGGAAAAGCATTACTGGGCTAAAAAGAAGCTGCACCCAGGTGGTAAATCGCCATAGAACAGGCTAACAATGGTATTGAGCTGGTTGTTCGTTCCTGTGAGTGCGTTTCTCTCTGTATGTATATATATATATATATATATATATATATATATATCAATATAAAAAGAGATGAAAAAGGTAGAAAAAAGATCAGAAAGAATTAATAGGATTCCTTAGCCAGCACTTCCCATATTGTTACAATATAAATAAAATAGAGAATCAACACCTGAGGGAATATCAAAGACGCAGCAAAGACAAAGAATCAGAATGCACAATATATAATATAGAATATATACATTTATTAACTACCTGGGTCTAAAACATATACACAATCCTTGTTACCCCTAAATATATTAAAAATACAAAACCATGGCCATGGTAGAGAGAAGCTCAGTATAAGACGTCTATAATATACATATACACACAAATAATGGAAATCATGTCAATAGTAAACCTTAATTATATACAATAGGCATTCATTAAGCACAGATGCTCTGCTTCAGAACAGACGTAGATCAATAGCGTAGATACTTAGTTCCAGTAACGAGTATGCATGTCTAATTCAGACGTCAAAGTTAATACAGTCCAGCAATATTCAGCAGGTAATTATAGTGCACATTCTGATGCAGCAAATTAGAAATAGTTCTTGTCATAAGCAGTTAGATGCAGGTTAATGACTGTTGTAGTAAGCAGTTCATGTAGAACAAAATAGCTGCTCTTCTAAGGAATAGACATTTACTCCATATCACAAAAAAGTAGCATAGTTGATCTCTTCATTTAGGCCTTTGGGGCTCAGAGTATCCATATTATAGATCCACTTACATTCGGCTTGTAATAACTATTTATCTAAATCCCCTCCTCTACTCTGAAGATCTATAAACTCTAAGCCTCTCACCTTTAGTGAGGAGGCGGAGCTATCATGATGGGTAAAGAAGTGTCTAGCCCCACTACTATCTTTGAGATTTTTGTTTTTAATATTTTGTATTTTTAATATATTTAGGGGTAACAAGGATTGTGTATATGTTTTAGACCAAGGTAGTTAATACATTTATATATTCTATATAATAAATTGTGCATTCTGATTCTTTGGGGGGTAGTTATCAATCCGTCAACCTAAAATACTCTGGAATTCTGCAGCGTATTTGTGGCGAGGCTGATTCGCCTTAGTTATCAAAGGCTAGAGACCGGCAAAAGTAGAATTTTGTGACGTAAGCTTCGATCCGCCGGACTCAGTCCGACACAGATCAATTCTTACGTCACTACAGATGTTCCGCACAAGTGCGGCACAATCTGACTACTTTTGCTAGTTATCAAAAAACTAGCAGGTATGCTCGGCACTTTTCCGGCCCAGCGTACCTGGTTTTCAATCCGCCGCCCTGGAGGCGGCGATCCCATAGGAATCAATGGGAGTCTGACCATAGCGAAAGTTCATGTTCGCTGCTGCCCGACATCCCATTGATTTCTATGGGAGCTGTCTACACCTAACACCCTAACATGTACCCCGAGTCTAAACACCCCTAATCTGTCCCCCCTACACTGCCGCAACTAAATAAAGTTATTACCCCCTAAACCGCCGCTCCCGGAGCCCACCGCCACTATAATAAACATGTTAACCCCTAAATCGCCGCTCCCTGACCCCGCCGCAACTATAATAAATGTATTAACCCCTAAACCGCCGCTCCCGGACACCGCCGCCACCTACATTATACCTATTAACCCCTATCCTGCCCCCCTATACCGTCGCCACCTATAATAAAGTTATTAACCCCTATCCTGCTGATCCCGGACCTCGCCGCAACTAAATAAATAGTTTAACCCCTAAACTGCCGCTCCTGGACCCCGCCGCAACCTATATTAAACTTATTAACCCCTAATCTGCCCCCCTACACCTATCATACATTTATTAACCCCTATCCTGCCCCCCTACACCGCTGCCACTGTAATAAAATTAATAACCCCTAAACCTAAATCTAACCCTAACCCTAACACCCCCCTAACTTAAATATTAATTAAATAAATCTAAATAATATTTCTCTTATTAACTAAATTAATCCTATTTAAAACTAAATACTTACCTTTAAAATAAACCCTAATATAGCTACAATATAAATAATAATTATATTGTAGCTATCTTAGGATTTATTTTTATTTTACAGGCAAATTTCAATTTATTTTAACTAGGTAGAATAGCTATTAAATAGTTATTAACTATTTAATAGCTACCTAGCTAAAATAAAGAGAAATTTACCTGTAAAATAAATCCTAACCTAAGTTACAATTACACCTAACACTACACTATACTTTAATAAATTATTCCTATTTAAAACTAAATACTTACCTGTAAAATAAACCCTAAGATAGCTACAATGTAATTAATAATTACATTGTAGCTATTTTAGGATTTATATTTATTTTACAGGTAACTTTGTATTTATTTTAGCTAGTTAGAATAGTTATTAAATAGTTATTAACTATTTAATAACTACCTAGCTAAAAGAAATACAAAATTACCTGTAAAATAAATCCTAACCTAAGTTACAATTAAACCTAACACTACACTATCATTAAATTAATTAAATAAATTAACTACAAATAACTACAATTAAATACAATTACATAAACTAACTAAAGTACAAAAAATAAAAAAAGCTAAGTTACAAAAAATAAAAAAATAAGTTACAAACATTTAAAAAATATTACAACAATTTTAAGTTACTTACACCTAATCTAAGCCCCCTAATAAAATAACAAAGCCCCCCAAAATAAAAAAATGCCCTACCCTATTCTAAATTAAAAAAGTTCAAAGCTCTTTTACCTTACCAGCCCTTAAAAGGGCCTTTTGCGGGGCATGCCCCAAAGAATTCTGCTCTTTTGCCTGTAAAATAAAAATACAACCCCCCCCAACATTAAAACCCACCACCCACATACCCCTAATCTAACCCAAACCCCCCTTTAATAAACCTAACACTACCCCCCTGAAGATCATCCTACCTTTAGTCGTCTTCAGCCAGCCGACCCACCGATGGAACCGAAGAGGAGATCCGGAGCGGCAGAAGTGATCCTCCAAGGGGCGCTGAAGAAGTCTTCCATCTGATGAAGTCATCATCCAGGCGGCGCTGAAGAAGTCTTCCATCCGGGCGATGTCATCTTCCAAGCGGCGCTGAAGAAGTCTTCCATCCTGGCGATGTCATCTTCCAAGCGGGGTCTTCAATCTTCTTTCTTCAGGATCCATCTTCATCCCGCCGACGCGGAACATCCTTCTTCCCCGACGGACTAACGACGAATGGAGGCTCCTTTAAGGGACGTCATCCAAGATGGCGTCCCTTCAATTCCGATTGGCTGATAGGATTCTATCAGCCAATCGGAATTAAGGTAGGAAAAATCTGATAATAATAATAATAAATAAAGGCAACACACAAAAGATAACAGGTGGTAGGGGTGTGGGGGGAAAGGGGGCATTCCCCAAGTCAATAAAGAACCAAAATGCAATACCTACATTAAAAGCATAGTGCATATTAAAGCCTGCTATCCCCTTATATGTGAAAGTGTCAAAGTGATTCTTACCAGGCTCTACTCCAGATTTTGTGTCTATCTTCTGGATAGGCAGAGTGAAGAGGAGGAGTCAACAAGAGGGAGAAGAGAGATGTCGATTTCAAACTCAGCTGGATGGGAGATGGGAGAGATCTGAGACAGCTCTGTGTTAGGCAGGGAAAAAAGCACTCACACTGGATGCAGGGACTGAGCTTCAAGAGCCATCTCATGGCACTCCTGTCTGCTAGGACACGGTACCACTGTGCTGTCTTACTGTAAGACACTGAGCAAGTGAAGGGAATAAAAGCATCAGCACATTTTTTTGAGAAGCCTGGCCCTGAACTGATGCTACAAACACTGGTAAAGCTGCAGTGTTACTAGTAGCCATCTGCACAGCACAGCATGTCAGTATTACAGCAGGGCAGGCAGGAGGACTGACATCATATGGACACTAACACGCTCAGTTCCTGCATGCAGCGCTAGTTCTGTCCCTCCTTTCTCATAGAGCCTGCGCGCCACGGTACTTGTAGACTGACACTGAGTGTAGACTTTGTAAGTATAAATGATCATCACTAACTAAACAATCTGTTTAGTTAGTAATGATCATTTATACTAACTCTGTACAAAAATTATCAGATTCAGCTTAATTCATCAGACTCTGCAGCCGCTGCAGCGGCTCCCGCCTCCCCCGAATTGATGCTCATCCAACCTGTTACCACACTCTCTGGTGGTGTCTCTGTCTGACTGTCACTCACAGCAGCCCCCCAAAATGTCAGGCAGCCTCTGCGAACGCCTGTAGTCACCTGCTGCTGTGTAGGCTTGCTAGCCTAATTTAACAAACATAGATAAGATGAAGATCAATGATCATTGCCAGCCCAGCTATATTTGTTTAACAAAAACGCAACCTACCTCACCTGTTGTTCTGTCGCAGTGTTCAGTGCTGTGACTGTGAGTGGTGCGTGTCTCTCTGCTCCAGCTGCCACCTGCCTGACCTGAGCCTCACCTCAGCCTGTGGTTCTTTTCCCGCCCGGCACCAAGAGGAAATTGCGTGCACTGGCGCATGAATGACATGCTTGACTCTTGAGTCCTCCCCAAAATGGCCGCAGAGAAATAACAATGGGCAGGCTTCCTAATAAAAACGGTCCTCTGGCTGGTTCTGCTCTCTCAGATTGATGCCTGAATGATTATGTTTATGCAACATATAATACCGGCCGGTATTACATGTTGCATAAACATAATCATTATATTATTCACAACAAATAATTTGGGCACTCGGTATGTGGGGGGCCTAAGATGACCGGCGGCCCACTGGGCAAATGCCCGGTATGCCCTATGGCCAGTCCGGGCCTGCCTGTGCACCCCTCCTTTGTTCTCAGTTTGTTTTGTTTGGCTCTGTGAGCTTGCATTGTGTGGCTGTGTTTGGGACTCAGGCAGTGGAAAGGACCTTGACGTGGTGCCTGAGCTTTTCCCATTTGGCCAGATGCGGTAACTAACCTTTCCAGTTGTGATTTCAATCTTAGCTGTGAGCTAGCTAGTGAGTGCTGGGTGTCTCTATGTGTTGTATTATTATTTGTTTGTAATCCCCCTATGTTTCTTGCACCCATTCCAGACTGGGGTTAACTGCCTGTGACTCTGGTGACATCACAGCTTTTTGGGAGTGCTATTTAAGCACCCAGGGCTGGGATGTTGCTGAGCCATTGGATGTGTACCCGCTCCAGTCTTGGAGTGCAGTCTCCGTCCGTGTTTTTTATTTCTCTGGGTGATTACATATACCTGTGCACCCCTCCTTTGTTCTCAGTTTGTTTGGCTCTGTGAGCTCGCATTGTGTGGCTGTGTTAGGGACTCAGGCAGTGGAAAGGACCTTGACGTGGTGCCTGAGCTTTTCCCATTTGGACAGATGTGGTAACTAACCTTTCCAGTTGTGATTTTAATCTTAGCTGTGAGCTAGCTGGTGAGTGCTGGGTGTCTCTATGGGCTCCATGTACGAAGCAGCGAAAGCTGCTCCGGAGCCTTTGCGGGGCAGGTTCGCATATGCGAGCCTGCTTCCCGCAATGTAAGAAGCAGCGGTCATTAGACCGCTGCTTCCTACACCCTACGCCACCTCTTAGGTGGCGAAGCAGAATCACCGAGAGCTCGCTCGCTCTCGGTGATTGACAGCCCCTTCAGTCGCGTGATTGGTCGCGCGACTGAAGGGGCGGGCATTACACACTCCGCTGAGTGTGTAATGATACATACGGGCAAGCGGATCAATAGATCCGCTGCCCGTGTGTAGCGGAGGCGGGCGGACAGCTTTGCGAGTTAAGAAGCTGTCCGCCCGCCTCTTAGTACATGGAGCCCTATGTGTTGTATTATTATTTGTTTGTAATCCCCCTATGTTTCTTGCACCCATTCCAGACTGGGGTTAACTGCCTGTGACTCTGGTGACATCACAGCTTTTTGGGAGTGCTATTTAAGCACCCAGGGCTGGGATGTTGCTGAGCCATTGGATGTGTACCCGGTCCGGTCTTGGAGTGCAGTCTCCTTCCGTGTTATATATATATATATATATATATATATATATGATAAACACATTTTAGATATAAGCTCACCTTCTCAGAACACATACATTTTTACAATTATTTGGTGAAGAATTAATTAATAATGGAGTTCCACACACTTTACCTTTGTATTTATATTTATTTCCTATGATATGGTGAGTCCACAACGTCATCAATTACTAGTGGGAATATCTCTCCTGTCTAGCAGGAGGCAGCAAAGAGCACCACAGCAAAAGCTGTTAAATATCACTCCCCTTCCCATAATCCCCAGTCATTCTCTTTGCCTCTGTCAATGGAGGAGGTGAGGTTTGGTGTCTGAAGAAATTAAATCCTTTATGGGGATAGTTTTCCCTGCAAGCAAGGATTTGGGTATAGCTGTAGTCCATGTCAATCTCTACTGCAGAGTAGTGGTGGCTTTTAAGCAGTTAGGAAGTTGTAAGGTGGTGCTTACTTTCGCCTAGATTTAGAGTTCTGCGTTAGCCGTCCGAACCAGCGTTAGGGGGTCCTAACGCTGGTTTTGGCCGCCCGCTGGTATTTAGAGTCAGTCAGGAAAGGGTCTAACGCTCACTTTCCAGCCGCGACTTTTCCATACCGCAGATCCCCTTACGTCAATTGTGTATCCTATCTTTTCAATGGGATCTTTCTAACGCTGGTATTTAGAGTCTTGGCTGAAGTGAGCGTTAGAACTCTAACGACAGTTAAGAGCTTTATGGGCTAACGCCGGTTTATAAAGCTCCTAACTACTGTGCTCTAAAGTACACTAACACCCATAAACTACCTATGTACCCCTAAACCGAGGTCCCCCCACATCGCCGCCACTCTAATTAAATTTTTTAACCCCTAATCTGCCGAACGCACACCGCCGCAACCTACATTATCCGTATGTACCCCTAATCTGCTGCCCCTAACATCCCCGACCCCTATATTATATTTATTACCCCCTAATCTGCCCCCCCCAACGTCGCTGCTACCTACCTACACTTATTAACCCCTAATCTGCCGACCGGACCTCGCCGCTACTATAATAAATGTATTAACCCCTAAACCGCCTCACTCCCGCCTCAAAACCCTATAATAAATAGTATTAACCCCTAATCTGCCCTCCCTAACATCTGTGACACCTAACTTCAAGTATTAACCCCTAATCTGCTGACCGGACCTCGCCGCTACTCTAATGTAATAAATGTATTAACCCCTAAAGCTAAGTCTAACCCTAACACTAACACCCCCCTAAGTTAAATATAATTTTTATCTAACGAAATAAATTAACTCTTATTAAATAAATTAATCCTATTTAAAGCTAAATACTTACCTGTAAAATAAACCCTAATATAGCTACAATATAACGAATAATTATATTGTAGCTATTTTAGGATTTATATTTATTTTACAGGCAACTTTGTATTTATTTTAACTAGGTACAATAGCTATTAAATAGTTAATAACTATTTAATAGCTACCTAGCTAAAATAATTTCAAAATTACCTGTAAAATAAAAACTAACCTAAGTTACAATTAAACCTAACACTACACTATCAATAAATTAATTAACTAAACTATCTACAATTATCTACAATTAAATCAACTAAACTAAATTACAAAAAACCCCCCACTAAATTACAAAATAAAAAAAGATTACAAGAATTTTAAACTAATTACACCTACTCTAAGCCCCCTAAAAAAATAACAAAGCCCCCCAAAATAAAAAAAATGCCCTACCCTATTCTAAAATAAAAAGTTAACAGGTCTTTTACCTTACCAGCCCTTAAAAGGGTCTTTTGCGGGGCATGCCCCAAAGAAAACAGCTCTTTTGCATTTAAATAAACATACAATACCCCCCACAACATTACAACCCACCACCCACATACCCCTAATCTAACCCAAACACCCCTTAAAAAACCTAACACTAAGCCCCTGAAGATCTCCCTACCTTATCTTCACCACGCCGGGTATCACCGATCCGTCCAGAAGAGGGTCCGAAGTCTTCATCCTATCCGGCAAAAAGAGGACATCCGGACCGGTAGACATGTTCATCCAGGTGGCGTCTTCTATCTTCATCCATCCGGCGCGGAGTTGGACCTTCTTGAAGCAGCGGACGCGGATCCTTCCTCTTCTTCCGGCGACTCCAGACGAATGAAAGTTCCTTTAAGTGACGTCATCCAAGATGGCGTCCCTCGAATTCCGATTGGCTGATAAGATTCTATCAGCCAATCGGAATTAAAGGGACACTGTACCCAATTTTTTTCTTTTGTGATTTAGAGGATGCAATTTGAAGCCACTTTCTAATGTACTCCTATTATCAAATTTTCTTCATTCTCTTGGTATGTTAATTTGAAAAGCAAGAATTTAAGTTTAGATGCCGGCCCATTTTTGGGGAACAACCTGGGTTGTCCTTGCTGATTGGGCAGCACCAATAAACAATTGCTGTCCATGGTTCTGAACCACAAATTTGCTGGCTCCTCAGCTTAGATGCCTTCTTTTTCAAATAAAGATATCAAGAGAACAAAGAAAAATTGATAATAGAAGTAAATTAGAAAGTTGCTTAAAATTACATGCTCTATGTCACAAAAGAAAAATTTGGGTACAGTGTCCCTTTAAGGTAGGAAAAATCTGATTGGCTGATTGAATCAGCCAATCAGATTCAAGTTCAATCATAGAATAGAAGCTCGCATTCTATTGGCTGTTCCGATCAGCCAATAGAATGCAAGCTCAATCTGATTGGCTGATTGGATCAGCCAATCGGATTGAACTTGAATCTGATTGGCTGATTCAATCAGCCAATCAGATTTTTCCTACCTTAATTCCGATTGGCTGATAGAATCCTATCAGCCAATCGGAATTCGAGGGACGCCATCTTGGATGACGTCACTTAAAGGAACCTTCATTCGTCGGGAGTCGCCGGAAGAAGAGGATGGATCCGCGTCGGCTGCTTGAAGATGGTCCCGCTCCACGCCGGATGGATGAAGATAGAAGACGCCGCCTGGATGAACATGTCTACCGGTCCAGATGTCCTCTTCTTGCCGGATAGGATGAAGACTTCGGACCCTCTTCTGGACCTCTTCTTGCCGGATAGGATGAAGACTTCGACCCTCTTCTGGACGGATTGGTGATACCCGGCGTGGTGAAGATAAGGTAGGGAGATCTTCAGGGGCTTAGTGTTAGGTTTTTTAAGGGGTGTTTGGGTTAGATTAGGGGTATGTGGGTGGTGGGTTGTAATGTTGGGGGGGTATTGTATGTTTATTTAAATGCAAAAGAGCTGTTTTCTTTGGGGCATGCCTCGCAAAAGGCCCTTTTAAGGGCTGGTAAGGTAAAAGAGCTGTTAGCTTTTTATTTTACAATAGGGTAGGGCATTTTTTTATTTTGGGGGGCTTTGTTATTTTTTTAGGGGGCTTAGAGTAGGTGTAATTAGTTTAAAATTCTTTTAATCCTTTTTTATTTTTTGTAATTTAGTGTTTTTTTTTTTTTGTAATTTAGTTTAGTTGATTTAATTGTAGATAATTGTAAATAGTTTAGTTAATTAATTTATTGATAGTGTAGTGTTAGGTTTAATTGTAACTTAGGTTAGGATTTATTTTACAGGTAATTTTGTAATTTTTTAAACTAGGTAGCTATTAAATAGTTATTAACTATTTAATAGCTATTGTACCTAGTTAAAATAAATACAAAGTTGCCTGTAAAATAAATATAAATCCTAAAATAGCTACAATATAATTATTCGTTATATTGTAGCTATATTAGGGTTTATTTTACAGGTAAGTATTTAGCTTTAAATAGGATTAATTTATTTAATAAGAGTTCATTTATTTCGTTAGATAAAAATTATATTTAACTTAGGGGGGTGTTAGGGTTAGACTTAGCTGTAGGGGTTAATACATTTATTACATTAGAGTAGCGGCGAGGTCTGGTCAGCAGATTAGGGGTTAATACTTGAAGTTAGGTTTCTCAGATGTTAGGGAGGGCAGATTAGGGGTTAATACTATTTATTATAGGGTTTTTGAGGCGGGATTGAGGCGGTTTAGGGGTTAATACATTTATTATAGTGGCGGTGAAGTCCGGTCGGCAGATTAGGGGTTAAGAAGTGTAGGTAGGTAGCGGCGACGTGGGGGGGGCAGATTAGGGGGTAATAAATATAATATAGGGGTCGGCGATGTTAGGGGCAGCAGATTAGGGGTACATAGGGATAATGTAGGTTGCGGCGGTGTACAGAGGGGCAGATTAGGGGGTAATAATAAAATGCAGGGGTCAGCGATAGCGGGGGTGGCAGATTAGGGGTTAATAAGTGTAAGGTTAGGGGTGTTTAGACTCAGGGTACATGTTAGGGTGTTAGGTGCAGACTTAGGAAGTGTTTCCCCATAGGAAACAATGGGGCTGTGTTCGGAGCTGAACGCTGCTTTTTTGCAGGTGTTAGGTTTTTTTTCAGCTCAAACTGCCCCATTGTTTCCTATGGGGATATCATGCACGAGCACGTTTTTGAAGCTGGCCTCGTCCGTAAGCAACGCTGGTATTGAGAGTTGAAGTGGCGGTAAATATGCCTGTACGCTCCCTTTTTGGAGCCTAACGCAGCCCTTCAGAGAACTCTAAATACCAGCGTTGTTTAAAAGGTGCGGGGGGGAAAAAACATGCGTAGCTAACGCACCCCTTCTAACTCAAAACTCTAAATCTAGGTGTTTGTTTCCTAACATATTGCTGCCCTAAGTGTATAAAGCCAGAGTTGGTTACTCTGTTCTTTCTTTTTTCCACAGGTCTCTGTTAGGAGTTTGTGTCCTTTCAGGCCTTGTGAACTGTCTTCCTGACGGACAGCTAGACTGCAGGTAAGGCTTTTTTGTCTTCTAGGTATAGGTAGAGTGACCATATTGCCGCTTTAAAAAGGGACACATATGAAAAATACATATGTCAGGGCTTTTTTCAGGGCTGTTTAAATAAATGTTCTGTATAAGAACCCTGACATAAGTATTTTTCATATGTGTCCCTATTAAAAGTGGCAATATGGTCACCCTAGGTATAGGAGACTTTGCACTTTTAAAGATTCATTTTTTATATTCTGCAGTTTTTCATTCTGTGATTTAGTAATCCTTTAAATAGGATTCGTTTGGCAGTATGCAGGCACTATGTGATTTGGGATTTGCACGTTAGACTGGGTGCTGCTAAATGTTATTTTTTTTGGCAAATGTTTGTTTTGTTTGTGTAGTAACGGTTGTTGCTATGTCTTTTTTGAATTGCGTGCCTTTTTTTCTTGTCTGTGCTTTTCCAGATGTGCTGGTCATGTGATCCTTGTGTTTCAGCTATTCGGAACGGATCGCAATCTCTGTGTTGTTTCTGCAGTCTGTCTCAGTGTATGTGCAGTTGTGTGTCAGTCTCTGTGTCCTCTTCAAGTCTCCTGGAATTGCGGTAGGCACCTCATTACTGCTGAGGTGTAGAGGTTGTCAAACTTTAGTTTTTTGTTTTTTTTTATAACGTTTTTTGTTTTTTACATTTCTCTTAAAGTGAAAGTTGTCCTTTATTCAAATTTATTCCTGGGCCTGATTTTTATTAGCTATGGACATGGATAATGATGATAATGATTTTAATAAATGTTTATTATGTTTAGAGGCGCAAATTGTTTCTCCTTTGCAATTTTGTACTACTTGTTTAGCTAGAACGCTTCAATGTAAAGAAAAATGATTGCCTTATGAGCCTAATGTCTCTCAGGATGATGCTGTTCAGGCAATGCCCCAGCCTTCTCCTCTAATGTCCCAAGCCTCTATGGTGTCACATGCAGTGCCCTGCGGTTCCTCTCAACCTCCTGGTGGGGTATATTTGCCTGCAGATTTCGCTGCACAGATATCTTCTGCAGTATCTGCAGCTTTATCTGTCTTTCCTGTTTTAGGAAAAGGCAAGAAGAAAACTAAACACTTAATAGATTGTAAAGTGCCTGTTTCAGCATCTACTATACAGGTTGATCCTCCTCATAACTCTAGGGAGGATGTTACCTCAGTTGTTTCTGAGGGTGAAATCTATGATTCTGACAGTGTTAATCTTTTGTCTGAGGTGGAAGAAGTAAGCTTTAAGTTTAAGCTTGAACACCTTCATGTTTTATTAAAGGAGGTTTCGGCTACTTTGGATGATTCTGACTCTCCTGTTGTAGTTAACCCTAAGACATCTAGTAAGCTTAATAGATTCTATGATGTCTCTTCCTCTATGGAAGTGCTTCCTGTTCCAGATCGTGTGATAGAGATTATTGCGTAGGAATGGGAAAAAACAGGGATTCCGTTCTCCAGTCTTCAGTTTTTAAGAAGATATTTCCTATTGCTGAATCCATTAAGGATTCTTGGCTTACGGTGCCTAAAGTAGAAGGGGCTATTTCTTCTCTGGCTAAGAGAACTACAATCCCTATAGAGGATAGTTGCTCTTTTAATGATCCAATGGATAAGAAGCTGGAGGTATATTTGAAGAAGATGTATGTGCATCAATGGCAACCTGCAGTCTGTATTGCCACAGTGAGTAGTGCAGCATCTTATTGGTGTGATGCTTTATCTGAATCTATTTTAGAGGAAACTTTGTTGGAGGAAATTCAGGATAGGATTAAGGCTCTTAAGCTAGCCAATTTTTTAATTTCTGATGCTAACATGCAAGTTATTAAATTGGGGGCCAAGCTGTCTGGTTACTCTGTATTGGCTCGCAGGGCTTTGTGGCTTAAGTCTTTAGTCAGCTGATGTTTCCTCCAAGTCTAATCTTTTGGCACTTCCCTACAAGGGTAAGACTTTGTTTGGGCCTGGACTGGCAAAAAAAATATCTTATATTATTGGTGGAAAAGGATATTTTCTACCCCAAGACAAGAAGATTAGATTTAAGGGATGTCAAAGTAATTTTCGTTCCTTTTGTAATTTCAAAGGTCAAAAGCCTTGCTCTTCCGCTTCCAAACAGGGACAATCCAAGCCCTCTTTTCTCTCTGGGAGTGATTGTTTCAGTTCCAGTAAAGAAATAGGGTCTAGGATTCTATTCAAATTTGTTTGTAGTTCCCAAAAAAGAGGGAACTTTTCACCCCATTTTAGACCTAAAGTGTCTCAACAAGTTTCTCAGGGTGCTGTCCTTCAAGATGGAGACCATTCGGTCCATTCTTCCTTTGGTTCAGGAAGGTCAGTTCATGATGACCATAGACCTGAAGGACGCATATCTTCATGTTCATATTCACAGGGATTATCACAAATTTCTGAGATTCGCATTTCTAGACAAACACTTTTAGTTTGTGGCTCTTCCGTTTGGCCTTGCCACAGCTCCCAGAATTTTCTCAAAGGTTCTGGGGGCACTCTTGGCAGTGATCAGGTTTCGGGGAATTGCTGTGGTGCCTTACTTAGATGACATTCTGGTTCACATGTCATCTTTTCAACAAGCAGACTCTCATACAGAGATCTTGTTGTCTTTTCTACTTTCCCACGGATGGAAAGTGAATCTGGGAAAGAGTTCCCTTGTTCCTGCTACAAGGGTGGTGTTCTTAGGGACTATAATAAATTCCCTATCTATGAAGATTTTTCTGACGGAGGTCAGAAAATCTAAAATTCTCTCTGCTTGCCTCTCTCTTCAGTCTACTGTTCGGCCATCTGTAGCCCAATGTATGGAAGCAATTGGGTTGATGGTCGCTTCCATGGACATCATTGCCTTTGCTCGATTCCATTTGAGAGCTCTGCAATTATGCATGCTCAAACAATTGAACGGAAACCATTTGGATCTGTCCCAGAGGATAGATCTAGGCATGTTAACGAAAGACTCTCTTCCATGGTAGTTTTCTCAGGAATATCTGTCTCGGGGCACTTGCTTCCAGAGACCTTCTTGGGTGATTGTGACCACGGATGCCAGTCTGCTAGGCTGGGGAGCAGTCTGGGACTTGTTAAAGGCACAGGGGTAATGGACTCAGAAAGTGTCTGCTCTCCCCATAAACATATTGGAGTTGAGAGCAATTTACAATTCTCTGTTAACTTGGCCTCAGTTGGCTTTAGCCCGCTTTATCAGATTTCAGTCGGACAATATCACCTCAGTGGCTTACATCAACCACCAGGGAGGAACTCTGATTTCCTTAGCCATGAAGGAGGTGGCACAGATTAATGAGTGGACGGAAGCTCACAATTGTTGTCTATCTGCCATCCACGTTCCAGGAGGGGACAACTGGGAGGCAGATTTTCTGAGCAGACAGACTTTTCATCCTGGGGAGTGGGCTCTCCATCCGGAGGTGTTCTCCAGGTTAACCCTCAAGTGGGGGATGCCGGCGTTGGATATGATGGTGTCTCGGCAGAATGCCAAGCTTCCAAGGTACGGTTCAAGGTCAAGAGATCCTCAGGCAGCTCTGATAGATGCTCTGGTGGTGCCTTGGGGGTCCGGTCTAGTTTATCTGTTTCCTCCGTTTGCTCTTCTTCCACGAGTCATTGCTCGTATCAAACAGGAGAGAGTGTCGGTAATTCTAATAGCTCCGGCATGGCCGCGCAGGATCTGGTATGTAGACCTAGTGAACATGTAATCTCTGCCTCCTTGGAGGCTGCCTCTGAGGAAGGATCTTCTAATTCAGGATCCTTTCTTCCATCCAAATCTCGTTTCTCTGAAACTGACTGCTTGGAGATTGAACGCTTAGTTTTGTCTAAGCGTGGTTTTTTTGAGTCGGTCATTAAGACTATGATCCAGGCTCGTAAGCCTGTTACTCGAAAAATTTACCATAAGGTTTGGTGTAAATATCTTTATTGGTGTGAATCTAATGGCTACTATTGGAGAAGGGTTAGGATTCCTGGAATTTTGTCTTTTCTCCAGGAAGGTCTGGAGAAGGGTTTGTCAGTTAGTACTCTGAAGGGTCAGATTTCTGCTTTATCTATTTTGTTGCAGAAGCATTTGGCGGTTGTACCAGATGTTCAATCTTTTTGTCAGGCCTTGGTCATAATCAAGCTGCTGCCTGTGTTTAAGTCGGTTACTCCTCCTTGGAGACTTAACCTCCTAATCCTGTTCCTCTGATTCTGTTGTGTAGTGGCGGAATCATTTTTTTCAGTATTGCTCAAAAATATCAAAGTTCCAGTGTACCACAGAGAGAAGAAAGTACAAAAATAGTGCAATACCATCTGGTATGCAACCTGGGCTAAATGTAATGTGCTCACTGGAGACTGTTATAGAAAATCACAGTGATTATGGAAGACTCTTGACAGAAGATATTTTCAGTTTAATAAAATAGTTAAGAACAGCAAAGTTCAAAAAAAGAAAAAAAGAAAAAAGAAACAGCTCTACTCGTTTCTGCGGCACAACTACCTTTCTTAAGAGCGAGTTAATTCTAAAAAAAAAAAGAGTTTAATCGCACAAAATTACAAAAAACACTTTATATATTTCACAGACTACTCTTCCCAATCACCTAAAGTAGGTAGATTGGCTTACAATGGGGTCTGACTACCATTTATTAAGGATTACACAGCAAAAGTACAGTTTAAAGGGACAGTCAACACCAGCATTTTTGTTGTTTTAAAAGATAGATAATCCCTTAATTACCCATTCCCCAGTTTTGCATAACCAACACAGTTATAATTATACACGTTTTACCTCTGTAATTACCTTGTATCTAAGCCTCTGCAGACTGCCCCCTTATTTCAGTTATTTTGACAGACTTGCATTTTAGCCAATCAGTGCTCACTCCTCGGTAAATTCACGTGCATGAGCTCAGTTATCTATGAGACACATGAACTAACGCCATCTAAAGGTGAAAAATTGTCAAAATGAATTTAGATTAGAGGTGGCCTTCAAGGTCTAAGGAATTAGCATATGAACCTCCTAGGTTTAGCTTTTAACTAAGAATACCAAGAGAACAAGGCACAATTGGTGATAAAAGTAAATTGGAAAGTTGTTTAAAATGACATGCCCTATCTGAATCCTGAAAGTTTTTTTTTTTTAGTTTGACTGACCCTTTAATATAGTTTATGAACACTATTAATATTGGCGAGAATCCAGAAAGTTAAAATAGCTTAAATGTTATAGCGATAACAATAATGAGTTGGTATTAACACTTTTTAAACTAAAGTATATATAAAAAAATAATTAAACACTTTACCTGAGTTTGTTCATTTTATGTAAATTGGTTTTAATCAGAGAATTTAATTTAATTTATTTATGAGTTCAAAAGTCATGTCAGGACAGTGTTTATGAAAGCCAAGTGTTAATCTGCGGTGCCACCTTTTCATGCTGGAATTAATTTTAAGGAGTATATTACAAGTAGTAGTTACCTGAAATGATTCATTTGGATGGGCCACTGAAATAATTACAAAACAAATAACTACATACACCTATGACTAGTGTTTGTATACCCAGTGAACTTGTGCACATGCTCAGTGAGAACTGGTGTCTGGAAAAGTGTGAATATAAAAAGACTGTGCAAAATTAGATAATTGAAGTAAATTGGAAAGTCTCTTAAAACTGCATGCTCTATCTGAATCATGAAAGTTGATTTTTGACACGTTAGTGTCACTTTAACCAAACTGGACCCTGCATCAATTATACCTCATCCTCCTGGACACCCTCCATGTTTAATTATATGCAGTAAAAAATAAATATATATATATATATATATATATATATATATATATATATATACACACACACACACACACACACACTTTCATTATTTATTGTTTGTGGCATCCAGTGTTTGGACATCTTATAACCTGTTTTATACCTGTCCCTAATTGTCCTTAGCAAAACAGACAGATAATGGGTAAAATAGGTTTCAACATGGCAGGGCTCATTTCATAGAAAATACTTTATAGAAAATAAAACTTTACACTTATTCAATATTTAAACAACCAATATACTTTAAAACTATATCTGCACACTACATGCTACACTCAGGCTAATCTGTGCTTTGTATACATCACTATATCTATAATTTATTTACAGTTTAATATTCCTTTAAAAATGAAACCCAAATAGTTTTTTTCATGTTTCAGATAAAGGATACATTTTTGAACAACTTTGCAATTAACATTTTTTTTTAATCAAATTTGATTAATATTCTTGTTATCCTTTGTTAACGGAACAGCAATAGCGTTCTGCCGTGGGCTGCCTGAGACACGCTTCAGACAAATAAAGGAACTTTCAGCATGAAGTATTTTATACTTCATGACTGAAAGTCCTCTTTATTTGTTCCACTTGTAAATACTAGTGTTTCACAAACGCTAGGATTTACCATCACTTTAATAACAGTGCCTTGAGTTTGGTCAGGTCACAATTAAAGTGGAGCCACCCAGTAGCAGTCTTTATTATAGCAACATGTACAGGATCTAGCCCTTAATGACAAGATACTTCTGATTGCAACAGTATGCCTCTCCCTTGAATGCACAACCACCTAACTATCAACAGACGTGTTTGACAACTCAGAATAGAAATTAGTCAGCCCAGGAAATAATTTAAAAAAACACCTTTTTTGCTATCTATGCAGGTTCTAAACCAAATCCAGTGAAGCTCAGGAGAATTCAATAAATAAAGAAAACGTATTCTTCGTTGCTAAATACATCTTACACGTATCATGTATAGACACTTTGTCAGGATTAAAATATGCCCCTATGTACAGATATTTATAGAAATGTTTTAAAGAGAAGTTCTAACCTTGTGGATTGTTATAAACTGTATGATACATATTGATAGTTTTTAGATACCTAATAATACACATCAAATAATGAATATATAAAAGGGAAAACAAATCTGTAAAACAACTTAGAACAGTAAAGTTAAAATTAAACTTTGATGATTTAGACATAGCATGTCAATTTAAATCAACTTTTCTAATTTACTTCGTTTTTGTGGTAACCTTTGTTGAAAAGCATACCTAGGTAGGCTCAGGACTCAGGAGTAGTAGTGGGCTACTGGGAGCTAGAGCCTGATTGGTGACTGTACATATATGCCTCTTGTCATTGGCTTACCTGATGTGTACACCTAATTTGCAGTAGTGTTTTGCTGCTCCATCAACAAAAGATAACAAGAGAATTTAAAAAGTTTGATTAATAAAAGTAAATTGGAAAGATGTTTAAACGTCCATGCTTTATCTGTATCATGAAATAAAAATTTGGGGGTTAATGTCCTTTTAATTGTAAGGCTGCCAATAAGCAATTAAAATGGCTGATTGTGATGTCAACATCGAAAAAGGCTTATTGGCAGCAAAGAAAATGCTGACAATTACCCAATAGATTGTGATCATTCCTACTGTCTAAGAACATTTTATAGCATCTTGTACAGTTCATCAAAAAGCCTTACAGAGTTATAGACTACATCCCTCCCTTTGAGGAAAGAAATAGTCTTGTGAAATTAAAATAAAGGGGAGGTCTAAATATTGATTTAGATTTCAATGTTATCATATTTAAAGGGACATAATACATGAAAGTGATGCAGCATAACTGTAAAAAGCTGACAGGAAAATATAACCTGATGTAAAATAGCTTTTTTTTTTTACATAGAGATGTTCAGGTGATATTTTCTAGTTAGCGTTTACAGCTATTCTGCATCACTTTAAAGTGATTTAACATTTGGGTATCATGTCCCTTTAACGGACCATGTAGCTATAGTAAGATAGGGTCATACAAAAGCGTATGTTGCCTTAATGTCTCTTAAAGGGACACAAAACACACATTTTTTCTTTCATGATTCAGATAGAACATACAATTTTACAACTTTCCATCTTACTTTTATACCTAAATCTGCTTCTTTCTCTTGGAATCCTTTGTTGAAGGAGCAACAATGCATAACTGGTAGCTAGCTAGCTGAGCACATCTGAAGAGCCAATGACAAGAGACCTATGTGTGCAGCCTTGAGCCTACCTAGATATGTTTTTCAACAAAGGGTATCAAGAGAATGAAACAAGTTTAATACTAAAAGTCCTGAAAGTTGTTTCAAATTGCATGCTATGGGGTATATTTAACAATGTGTAAGCGGACATGATACAAAGTAGCGTATCATGTCCGCCGCACATCGATAAATGCCGACAACATACGCTGTCCGCATTTCTATAGTTGTATAGTTGGACGCAGGAATACAATATCTATCTATATTGACGATCACTGGCAGAATTTCCGACAGCAATCCTGACCTATGTTCTTCAAGAATGCTCTGTACAATTACAGCTAACTAGGCCTTAACGACCTCTCAACAGATAACTGCACGGCTGAAGAGGTCATATACACATCTATCTAAAGGCCTAGGTAACAAAATAAATTGGCATATATATTAATCCTGCAAAGGCAGCTATACTTAAGGAAAGGATCTGAGAAGTGAGATAGTCGGCCATTGCTAACCAAAATGGCAGAGACACACTACAACATGAGGAGACTGCTGGAAACTCTAAACAAACATCTTCTGGAGTTCGAGCGTAGGTTCATTTCAGAACTTATACCTCTGGATGAACAAACCACTAATGCTAGTGGAAGGTATGGAACAAAGACATGAGAACCGGCTCAGAACTTAGTTACACGGCATGAAGCACCTGAGACCATCATGATCCACAGCCCTCCCATAGACCGGATCGATAATAACAAACTTTCTGCGTATCTAAACTAGATATCGCCATTATCAAGTGAAATTCCCACCACTCTGCCTGATCTCAGGGGTGCAACGAACAGAGGACTTCACCATATTGAGGAGAGTGGAAAAGGTAAAAATTACTAACCTCAAATTCCTTCAAAACATCAGAAACTTTTAATTCCGTTTTTTAATTTTCGTCTACAACGTCATCTAATCCAGCCTACTTTTTTAGCCCCTACATGTATATAACTCTCAACCAATATTTTTCTCCGCTTTCGCATGTCATAATATTAATAGGTAGAGAATTGCATGCGCACCAAACAGGGACAAAATAGCGTTTGCCCAGTGTGTCTTACTGACGACCTAAATTCCAGGACATCATAAGTTAATACATAGGGTAATACATTGTGTAAGATGTTGCGCAATATCGCACATGCGCAATAGAAATTTTGGCCGCCATCTTCAAACTGTGGTTTGCACAGCGGATCGGCTAGGAGCGTCAGCATCTTACGGAGTGGGTTCGGAATTTTTTTTTTTTTAAGATTAGGATTGCAGCAATCAGGTAGGAAACTGAAAAAGACATGCTATTAGAAATATATAAGGAAAGGTTTAATAAAACGAAAAAGAGTGCAATCAGTTTAACTTACAGTGGTCCTTTAAGATTACCCTAAATCTCACAATAACATCATTAGACAATTTACAAGTCCTTTTTTTGTTTTCACCAAAAACATAAATTATGCTTACCTGATAATTTCCTTTTCTTCTGATGGAAAGAGTCCACAGCTGCATTCATTACTTTTGGGAAATAAGAACCTGGCCACCAGGAGGAGGCAAAGACACCCCAGCCAAAGGCTTAAATACTCCTCCCACTCCCCTCATCCCCCAGTTATTCTTTTCCGAGGAACAAAGAACAGTAGAAAATCATGATTTTATTGTGCCACTTAAAACAGACAATGTTTCGGACCCATGTCCTTATTCATGTCTAACATACAACTTTAAAAACAAACCTTATAAAGGCTGCGGCTCCACTTACCACACCTGTTCTCACCTGTGTTCAATTAATACAAACTTTTTTGTTTTGCTTAATGCCATCTAGTGGTCATTATTTACATCTCTAATTACATTTATCATAATTTTTCAACAAAGGACATAAAGGGAACAAAAACTTTTTTCATCATTGTTAATCATACATCAAGTTAATCTACTCAGTACACAAAATAATTGAATATACACTTATTGTCATTAGTTATTGTATTGCAATGTACTATTTTCAAAAAATAACATACAAAACATAAAAAAAGGGGATTTTTTCTTTTCTTAACTCTTTTTCAACATTGCTAATTCAAATATCTTTTGAAGAAAAGCCAATTTTAATTGTTTCCCTTCCAATTAGATCTTATTAAATGGTCAACTTGAAAAAAGAATACTTTTTGGAGCTCTTAAACAATTACCAAGAATGTCCTTCAACAAAGGATAAAAAACAAAAAGGTCAACCTAAAAAAAATCTTTTTTCATAAAATTTATGCCAGTTCTTAAATCTTTTTACATATTCAGCCAGGGGCGGACTGACAAGTCGGGCAAATCGGCCCTTGCCCGAGGGCCCCACACCTTAGAGGGCCCACTGCACTGCAGGCATGTGTCATGCTGCAGCAGAATCAATATTTTTTATTTTATATTTGTAAGTACTTAGTACTATTTATAATATAAGGAGTTAAATTCTATATTTTTTTATTATTGGCAATGGGCATGGCGGCTTGGGGGGGCCCTCTTACATTTATGCGGTGGTGCAGAGTGTGGGATAGAGTGGAGTGGAAGGAGCCAGTAACGGTAAGTCATGGCCTGGCATAGCCGGGTGTCCCTGCTCCTGCAATATGTGAACCGGATGCGGATAACTCCGGTCCACATATTACAGATCACCAGCCGGCTCCAGCTCTGCCCTGCCCATCCAGGCATGATGCAATTTTGTCTGCGCAGTGCACAGTTAGAGGCGGTCAGCCGAGGCAGCAGGCAGAAGGAGGGTATAGCAGCAGCCAGCGTGTGGACACGTGTGTGAGTGATAGTGGCGGCATAGCGACAGACTCAGTTCAGACAAGGTGAAGGAAGAAGTCAAAGGGCATGCTACACATATTTTCAAAAGTAATCACTCTTGTGTGAAAGATACATATATAGCAGTGGTCTGGATAGCAGCAATGACATGGAGGAAACTCATGGTAAAATATCAGCATGGCTACAGGAAAATGAAATTCTTTTAGTACAATATTTGCAACAATACTTCTATCCTCTGATTATGAAGGGGTGTTCATTTTACAATGTAATAATGAGTTTTAGAATTGATAATCCACTCTGAGCTAAAGAATTTGTTTTAAATTTATCCTCTTTGTAATTTTTTTTATCCCCTCTAAACCGTATCTTAGTTTCCACAGCCAAGCTGGAATTTTCAATGAATGAATGAACTGTGGGAGGAACGATCAGCCTTTCATTTCAGCTTTCTTGACATTTTAATCTGTTGTAAGTGTGACATAAATATATCAATTCCAATGAATCAGTAGAGTGATATGTCTCCTGTATGGCTGAGTAAATTCACAGATAAAAAAACAACATAACTTAGGTTCATGCTGTAGTTTTAAGGACCATAAAACATTGGGATGCATTTATTTCTATTGCAGAAGCACAAATAGTTAAACTATAGTACTGTAATGTGTGCTTATCTACTTACTTCTAAATATTAAATAATATTTAATGTAGTACTCCATAATGTTTTGTTTAAGACAGCTAACTAATGATTGTGCTATAGATAAAAACAAATATAGAATCTAGTAAATACTGACTTTCCATTTTGACCTTCTGTTTAAATTATTCTCTTTAAAATGATATGATGTCTCCTTATAATAATATATTACTTTTGCCATGAAAGTTCATGAAAAGAAAAGATTGTTATTGTCCGGTAAATGAACAATAAGTATAATTCTGTGGAATTAATGTGAAAAAATATTTTCATACCAAAGTAATGTGTCTTATGTGTGATTGTGTGGGTGTGTGTGTGTGTATGTCTGTGTGTATGTATGTATGTGTATGTATGTCTGTGTGATTGTATGTGTGTGTATGTCTGTGTGTATGTATGTGTATGTATGCCTGTGTGATTGTATGTATGTGTATGTATGTCTGTGTGATTGCATGTGTGTGTATGTATGTCTGTGTGATTGCATGTGTATGTATGTATGTGTGATTGTGTGTATGTATGTATGTGTGATTGTGTGTGTATGTATGTGTGATTGTGTGTGTATGTATGTATGTATGTGTGATTGTGTGTGTATGTATGTATGTGTGATTGTGTGTAAGTGTATGTATGTATGTGGAATTGTGTGTGTGTGATTGTGTATGTATGCATGTGTGATTGTGTGTGTGTATGTATGTATTTGTGTGTGTGTATGTATGTGTGATTGTGTGTATGTGTGATTTTGTGCATATGTGTGATTGTATATGTGTGTGTATGTGTGATCGTGTGTGTATGTATATGTGTGTGTATGTATGTATGTTTGTGTAATTGTGTGTGTGTGTATATGTATGTGTGTGTATGTATGTATGTATGTGTGATTGTGTGTGTATGTATGTATGATACTAGAATATTATACATAACTCTTATGCATGGGCAATACAGAGGATGACAAAGGGAAAGGGGTCTTATAAAGTTAGAGGTAATATAAGGGCAGAGGGTAAGGAGTTTCTTATAAAGTTATATATATATATATATATATATATGGGTAAGACTCAAAGCGTGATAGAGGGATATTAGATTTTGAATAATCTAATATCCCTCTATCACGCTCTGAGTCTGTCCTTATATTACCTACATACATATAACTTTATAAGAAACTCCAACACTCCTGCCCTTATATTACCACTTACTTTATAAGACCCCTTTGTCATCCTCTGTATTGCCCATACATCAGAGTATAATATTCTACCAATCCATTTGTACTCTGGCCCTTGTATTACCCACATATAACATTATTATAGTTTGTTTATATAAGGAAAAAGGGTAATTAGTAGGGGTATTCTAAAGTGTAAGTATATATATATGAGTGCACTTTATAATTCTGTGTATGATTAAAAAAAATATATTTAATTTTTTGGGTACAATGCAGCACTTGTTAATTCATATTTTGTTATTAAAATATTTAAGTTAAAAAAATGTCGCTTTATATTGCAATTAAAAACATGGTAGGGGAGGGGCATATGAGGTGGGAGGGGCATTAGGTTTGGGGAGGGGCATATGAGGTGGGAGGGGCATTAGGGTGGGGGAGGGGCAGAGGAGGTAGGTGGGTGGGGCCCTGCCACACTTTTGCCCGGGGGCCCTGGTTGGTCTCAGTCCGCCCCTGTATTCAGCATTAAATTAAAAAAGGTATTAGCTAAATGAATTTAAATTCCAATCTATCCAAAAAAAGACTTTCAACAAAAGATATCAAAAGAACTGAGTAAATGTAACTATCTGAATC
Source organism: Bombina bombina (assembly GCF_027579735.1). Taxonomy (NCBI): domain Eukaryota; kingdom Metazoa; phylum Chordata; class Amphibia; order Anura; family Bombinatoridae; genus Bombina; species Bombina bombina. Next base: position 111,934,974 of record NC_069504.1, read on the forward strand.
CCTGAAGTTTTAAACCCAAATTTTTTTTAGAAAAACCTGCCAGTTAAACTGCTATCAAGTACCTAATCATCCATATTTACTGACATACACTCCAATCCTTTTCCCTATTCATTCCATTGGGTATCATAGTCCCCAGTTCATGAATCCAGTATAATTCTCTATACTTTAACAACCTAACCCTATTACCACCCTCCTAGGTAGACTAATATGTTCTAACACCTGGAATCTAAGCTGATTAATCTGGTGTCCAGCAGTTATTAAATGGTGGGATACAGGAGCATCCAATTTTCCTGTCCTGATATTACTTTTGTGTTGGTTAATACGCTCCCGTACCCTCTTGGTGGTCTCGCCCACATACCCTAAACCACATGGGCACTTAATTAGATACACCACGAACTTAGAGTTACAAGTATAGTAATCCTTAAGTTTATATTTCTTACCCGACGAGGGATGGGTAAAAATGGGGCCTTTAATGATACTATTGCAGTTTTGACAATTAAGGCATGGAAAACATCCCAAGTTTTTATGCCCAATGTGTCCCTGGGTAATTCTACCCCTTGGGCCCACATCAGCTTCAACCAATGTATCTTTAAGGTTCTTGCCCCTTTTAAAGGCAGCCATAGGGGGACTAGAGAATTCTTCAACATTTAGATTAGAAATTTGTAAAATATGCCAATGTTTTTTTAGTACTTTTTGTATTTGGTTACTCCAAGGAGAATATTCATTAACAAAGATCATTCTTTTATCCTTCTTATTTCTCATTTTGTCCTTAAGTAATTCCGTCCTAGGGATCTGCAGTACATCTTTAATCCCCTGTTCAATTAAGTTATTTGGGAACCGAGATGAGAGGGACTATCAGTCCGGAACCGTATACTGGGGCTTTGGAGAACGGACCGGAAGTGGACCCGGAAGTGCCCGTGGAGCTAGTTCCGGTTACAGACGCCATGATGCTAGGAACGAGTATGCAGGCTCATGGAGCCAAACCTCTGATTCAGGGTCGGGGGACTCCGATCCGGAAAGAGGCGGCAATGCAGACGGGGCAGGAGGAGATATCAGAGGCGGTGGAGGAATCTGGAACCGCCGGAGAGGTCAGAGGGGCCAGAGGGGTGGAGGCAGGAGCACACACCGGGTGATGACACGCAGCAAACACAGTCAGTAGTGCTCAATTTGAGTACCCACCCTCTGAGACAAGGGGAACAAGAGACATTGTCTAAAGGACTTTCATTTTGTCCGACACAGCAGAGACTTGATACCTTTACATTGCAAAAAGACTTACATCGTTTTTTTAGATCCCTGAAATTAAAGTGTCATTTTGCAGAGGGGAATGTTGGTAATGTAAATTTCTCTATCAATAAGGATAATGTATAAAAAAAGAGAGGTAGATTAGTAGTGTGAAAAGCCAATCATCAATGTTAATGTCCTTAGTAGTCCCAGGTAAGTTTATTGAGCATATGAGCAAAGAACACACTAGAAATAAAAGTCTCTCTGAGCCTGTTGAGCTATATTCAAAAGAAACAGGCTGTCAGAGAAAATAGTGTGTACAAAGACCAGTCCTAATATAGACAATGAATAATAGTCCATAGGTGTAAAATAGATACCATAATCAGGAGGTCTCTAATACCCAGTACTCAATACATAATAAATTACCTAGGTATCACAGTGGCCAAAAAGTACTTGCATTCCTTGGTAATTCTCTCAATGGTTGATATCCGTACAGTATATATGGAGGAATATGCTTAGTATGCTTGAAAAGCCATAATGATAGCAGCAGAGACTCACCAGGCGTGGAGTATAGAGCAACACAGGCAAAAACGGCTTTAGACACTTTTGATGTACAGCCGGAGTGATGGACTCACTCTATTCTTAGCAATGGCTCAACTCCCTGTCAGCATGAAACTCCCTCATCGGCTGTAATGTAGCTCCGTGGTGTGGCTCCGTAGTTCCGTATCACGTGGTCACTGAACAGCCAATCACTGATAAGATATCGTTCCTCCTCTATACAGTGACGTAGCAAGCCATGTGACGGTGTACCGGCCTATCCGTAGGGATCTTTATCGGCTTACACTGCAGGGCTATAGCATCAGCTGTATGGTCCCCGCAGTTGGCAAGAAGGCAACCAGGTGCCGACAGTTAACGACCGCCGCTCCCCTAACAGAGGAGAAAGACAGAAATCCTCCAGAGGTCCCCGATGGGATTTAATGCAAGTCCTCAAAATAGACTCACTGTGAGTAGAAATGGCATTAATGTAACTTGAGGATATATATGAGAAGCCCAGTACACAGGCTAAAAAGCAGCTTCGTAGTAAAGGAGTGGATACCCCAAAGTCCACTGTAAAATTTAATAAATAAAGAAAAGTCCAACTAAGCCAAAATGGTGATAATAAAATCTTGTTCACTTTATTCCATTAAAAAGTAGAAGGAGACACAAAACCATGTGGTTAGGTTGTTAGCATGGTAAAGTCTGACCGGTTTCGGTCATATTGACCGTAATCATAGAATAGCACCTGTAAGGAGGTGCTCCCTTTTATGCTAAACACACAATGATTTAATTGGTTAAAAACAAATGCCAACACTTAACCCTTTAGAAGCTTACACTAATTAACATATACATACTATACAAGGTATTTACATTTCAATCAAACAATGTTGATAATAGACATTAGAAGATGCCCAGAGTTATACTTGCAATGAAACTGGAGAATGAATACATAAATGACATCAGAACATACAAGAATACATGTATATGCATGTGCAAACACAAATGCCAACATAAGCACACCTATACACAAACATGAATGTACATATATATAAGTGTGCTGGCCAATGCAAATATATGCAAAAAGTGTTTTTAAGTAATGCATACACATGTATGATCATGAATGAACTCAGAGTAATAACATGAAGAAATATCAATATACAATAAGCCAGAATGAGCAAAAAGAGCAGAAGTGGAGGAACACAGATAGATCTCTACGCAGGTATAGGAAAAAACGCACATATACACACACATATATATAAATATGTAAATGTATATACACATCCACATACACACACTTAGAGATACGTGAAAGTCACTAAAAAATAATGCATCAAGCATTGGTTTAAAGGCACCTATTTTATGTGTAGAAAGAACACCCTCAGAAGATGAACATCCTAGATAATAATAATAACACATGAAAAAGGTATATCTATAACTAGTCTGTATAAGAAGGAGTTTATATAGTTAAATCTACTCTTAAAACACCATCGAAACATACATTAAGATAAAGTGTTAAAGAAGCCTATACAAAAAACCTTAATGGTGTACCTTAAATAACAGATGTGTATAGGAATCCTAGAGATTAGTAAAATATAATGTTATTACTAAAGTGTCTCACTTATATGAAAAATATCGAATCTGAGAGCTCTGTAGGAAAATTATTATTTTAATTAAATGAAGTCTAAATGACATTAATCATTTCTGCCTCTAGGTGGTACTTTTATTTGTTCAATAGCCTGCCATTTAAAATGAGTCACTTCTTGATGGTGGCAGTCTATAAAATGAGAGGAGAATGCTGAGCATCTGCGTTTACTCGTAATGTAAGACAGATGTTCTCTGATTCGTCTACCAACTTCTCTAGTGGTTCTTCCTAAGTAAGTAAAAGTACCACCTAGAGGTGGAGACAAGCTGTCTATACTCTGTAAACAAGAAATATACTGGATTTTTAAAACCAGATGTTTAGTACCATTGGGTTTTAATTCAGAGAATGACATTATAAATTTCTGGCAGAAATGATTAATGTCATTTAGACTTCATTTAATTAAAATAATAATTTTCCTACAGACCTCTCGGATTCGATATTTTTCATATAAGTGAGACACTTTAGTAATAACATTATATTTTACTAATCTCTAGGATTCCTATACACATCTGTTATTTAAGGTACACCATTAAGGTTTTTTGTATAGGCTTCTTTAACACTTTATCTTAATGTATGTTTCGATGGTGTTTTAAGAGTAGATTTAACTATATAAACTCCTTCTTATACAGACTAGTTATAGATATACCCTTTTCATGTGTTATTATTATTATCTAGGATGTTCATCTTCTGAGGGTGTTCTTTCTACACATAAAATAGGTGCCTTTAAACCAATGCTTGATGCATTATTTTTTTAGTGACTTTCACGTATCTCTAAGTGTGTGTATGTGGATGTGTATATACATTTACATATTTATATATATATGTGTGTGTATATGTGCGTTTTTTCCTATACCTGCGTAGAGATCTATCTGTGTTCCTCCACTTCTGCTCTTTTTGCTCATTCTGGCTTATTGTATATTGATATTTCTTCATGTTATTACTCTGAGTTCATTCATGATCATACATGTGTATGCATTACTTAAAAACACTTTTTGCATATATTTGCATTGGCCAGCACACTTATATATATGTACATTCATGTTTGTGTATAGGTGTGCTTATGTTGGCATTTGTGTTTGCACATGCATATACATGTATTCTTGTATGTTCTGATGTCATTTATGTATTCATTCTCCAGTTTCATTGCAAGTATAACTCTGGGCATCTTCTAATGTCTATTATCAACATTGTTTGATTGAAATGTAAATACCTTGTATAGTATGTATATGTTAATTAGTGTAAGCTTCTAAAGGGTTAAGTGTTGGCATTTGTTTTTAACCAATTAAATCATTGTGTGTTTAGCATAAAAGGGAGCACCTCCTTACAGGTGCTATTCTATGATTACGGTCAATATGACCGAAACCGGTCAGACTTTACCATGCTAACAACCTAACCACATGGTTTTGTGTCTCCTTCTACTTTTTAATGGAATAAAGTGAACAAGATTTTATTATCACCATTTTGGCTTCGTTGGACTTTTCTTTATTTATTACAAGGATAATGTATGTAACAAACTTGGGCTTAACTCACTAGGTTTATATAATAAAAGCAACTTCACGCCACAAACAGTGAACCCAGGTGTGAATACATACATACAATTGGTTGAGAATGACATATTCAAACTCTGTAGAAATGTAGAAAGGAGTTACCCTAAATATGCACATTCAAATCTTAACTTTAATAGAGAGGATTGGAATAATGTTAGGAGTCTTAAAGAGAATACAGGCTATATTTTTAAGGAGGCTGATAAGGGTGGTGCTTTAGTGGTCCTTAAGAGGGATTACTATATACAGGAAATTTTGGGCCAGTTGGCGGATGGTGAAGTGTATCAATTGTTGTCAATGAATCAAATCTTTAAAGTAAAAAAAGAGTTGGAAGCATGTGTCTTAAGGGCTCAGAAGATTGGAGTGATTAACAACAAGACAACAAAATTTATTTTGGATACAGAGGACATTATACCTGTCCTATATACGCTCCCAAAGGTCCATAAAAAATTGGAAAACCCCCCTGGCCGCCCCATAGTGGCAGGGGTAGGCTCCACACTATCTAAAGCCTCTATATATTTAGACAGAGTCCTTAGACCCTATACACATTCCACCTCTTATATCAGGGACACAGGAGATTTCATCAATAAACTACAGAATATAGTCCTTGAGAACAACAAAGGTATACTTTATAGTCTTGATGTAACTAGCCTTTACACCTCAATCACTCATGAGGTGGGTGTAGGGGCAGTGAATAGGTGTTTGGATCAGGATATAACTATCAATAATGATCAGCGAAACTTTGTTCTTGATCTTTTGAATATTGTATTGAGATGTCATTTCTTTCTTTTTCAAGATAACTTTTATCTGCAATTACAGGGTACGACCATGGGTTCCAATGTCGCCCCAACCTATGCAAATATTTATATGAACACATTTGGATAGTATTTTGTTTATAACCATCAATTGTTTAATCTATATGGCGCCACCTGGTGGCGCTATATACATGATATTTTTGGCATTTGGTTGGGGGACATTGGAACCCTGGAACAGTTTGTTAATGATCTCAACAGTGCTACACAGCATATAAAGTTCAAACTCACCATAAGTGAGGAAAGGATTGATTTCCTGGATACCTCAGTGTACAAACAAGATGGGCTGTTAGCTGTAGATCTTTTTAAAAAACAGACAGATTATAATAATCTACTGCACTATAAGAGTGCACATTCTCCTGCTCTGTTAAAGAGTTTACCCAAAAGCCAATTTATGCGAGTAAGACGAATTGTCTCAGATGAAAATTTGGTAAAAGAAAGATTATTGGAAATGGGTGAACACTTTAAACAGAGGGGATACCCAAATAACTTAATTGAACAGGGGATTAAAGATGTACTGCAGATCCCTAGGACGGAATTACTTAAGGACAAAATGAGAAATAAGAAGGATAAAAGAATGATCTTTGTTAATGAATATTCTCCTTGGAGTAACCAAATACAAAAAGTACTAAAAAAACATTGGCATATTTTACAAATTTCTAATCCAAATGTTGAAGCATTCTCTAGTCCCCCCATGGCTGCCTTTAAAAGGGGCAAGAACCTTAAAGATACATTGGTTAAAGCTGATGTGGGCCCAAGGGGTAGAATTACCCAGGGACATATTGGGCATAAAAACTTGGGATGTTTTCCATGCCTTAATTGTCAAAACTGCAATAGTATCATTAAAGGCCCCATTTTTACCCATCCCTCGTCGGGTAAGAAATATAAACTTAAGGATTACTATACTTGTAACTCTAAGTTCGTGGTGTATCTAATTAAGTGCCCATGTGGTTTAGGGTATGTGGGCGAGACCACCAAGAGGGTACGGGAGCGTATTAACCAACACAAAAGTAATATCAGGACAGGAAAATTGGATGCTCCTGTATCCCACCATTTTATAACTGCTGGACACCAGATTAATCAGCTTAGATTCCAGGTGTTAGAACATATTAGTCTTCCTAGGAGGGGTGGTAATAGGGTTAGGTTGTTAAAGTATAGAGAATTATACTGGATTCATGAACTGGGGACTATGATGCCCAATGGAATGAATAGGGAAATGGATTGGAGTGTATGTCAGTAAATATGGATGATTAGGTACTTGATAGCAGTTTAACTGGCAGGTTTTCCTAAAAAAAATTTGGGTTTAAAACTTCAGGGATTCGGATAGTTACATTTACTCAGTTCTTTTGATATCTTTTGTTGAAAGTCTTTTTTTGGATAGATTGGAATTTAAATTCATTTAGCTAATACCTTTTTTAATTTAATGCTGAATATGTAAAAAGATTTAAGAACTGGCATAAATTTTATAAAAAAATAATTTTATTTAGGTTGACCTTTTTGTTTTTTATCCTTTGTTGAAGGGCATTCTTGGTAATTGTTTAAGAGCTCCAAAAAGTATTCTTTTTTCAAGTTGACCATTTAATAAGATCTAATTGGAAGGGAAACAATTAAAATTGGCTTTTCTTCAAAAGATATTTGAATTAGCAATGTTGAAAAAGAGTTAAGAAAAGAAAAAATCCCCTTTTTTATGTTTTGTATGTTATTTTTTTAAAATAGTACATTGCAATACAATAACTAATGACAATAAGTGTATATTCAATTATTTTGTGTACTGAGTAGATTAACTTGATGTATGATTAACAATGATGAAAAAATGTTTTGTTCTTTTTATGTCCTTTGTTGAAAAATTATGATAAATGTAATTAGAGATGTAAATAATGACCACTAGATGGCATTAAGCAAAACAAAAAAGTTTGTATTAATTGAACACAGGTGAGAACAGGTGTGGTGGGTGGAGCCGCAGCCTTTATAAGGTTTGTTTTTAGAGTTGTATGTTAGACATGAATAAGGACATGGGTCCAAAACGTTGTCTGTTTTAAGTGGCACAATAAAATCATGATGTTTTAATACAGTTGGTGGCGCAGCTATATCATTATTTTTGGACTGACTTTTTGGGACCTTGGTGCAGGTCCAATAGTTGGCACACCTACAAACAAGTTTTGTTACACCCTTGGTGCTTGGGCAATTCTTTGTTTTCTAAAGGAACAGTAGAAGAAATATCAGGGTGAAAGGTGCCAGAAAAATAAAAGGGCGCCCCACATAAGTTACGAGTCCACAGCTGATTCATTACTTTTGGGAAAACAATACCCAAGCTATAGAGGACACTGAATGCCAAAATAGGAGGGTACAATAGACGGCCCATAGTGAGGGCACCAAGCCTGAACCTCTACCCAATAAAAAAACCTGCTTCCTCCGAAGCCGAGAAAATATTGAAAAGAAAAGCCCCAAGGACACTGACTCGCAGCTAGTCCAGAAGCCAAACTAGAGACCACAAAATGGACTCGACTGAGCCAACAGTCCTCCAGGAGACACTGTTGCCCAACAACGGTCCCCCACCGCTCATCTCCACAAAAGAAGGAGACACCAGCCAAAATCCCCAAGGGAACAAGGCAAAGGAGAACCAAGGAAACCAAAAGGTCCCCTACTACAAAAAAGAACACCTCCACAAGTGAGCCCAGCTCACAGAGACCCAAAGGGGCCCAAACAGGGAAAGGATGCCATGCCTATACCAAGCAAAACCCAGGATAAGACCCGGCACAGAGACAGAACAGACGTCTCTCCAACATCCTACAAGCATGGAATGCAACTGAAGAGGCAAAGTCCTCCCAGTGTCCGACCATAGAATACCAAAGCATTCAACCATGAAAAAGTGTGTAATACACCCAGGTGAAAAATCCCAAGTTTGAGAACACAGAGTCCATAACAGGACGACACAGAGGATACTTGCGAGGAAGAAGCAGTCAAGCAAGAAACAGACCGCAAAAGCAACCCCCAGACAGAGGGCACACTCCAGGCAACCTAATTTGCCGGACCTACACACAGGTCCCTAAAAAGGGGAACACAAAACCTCAATCGAGGCCCCCCGAGAAGGAAAGAATACCCTCAGAGCCTGAAGGAAGAGTAAACCCTCTTCTGAAATCAATCGAGCAATTTGAAAAGAAAATCTACTCCCTAGCAGACTAAGCTAACAGGATAGACTCAACAAGGCTCACACATCCAGAGGAGACTGCGACCCGAACACAGCTCCTTAGACTGCTCCGCCATTCTGACCTGCAGACCCACACCCAGCTGGACCAACCAAGCCTTAGGGATCCAAGACAGGGTAACAAAAGTATCCCGAAACAGGTACAGGAAGGAGCGTAAGGATAGCACAGCCATCCCCACAGAGTACAAGTACAACCCGAAAACAGACAACAAGGCCATAGACCTAAGGATCTATCAAAATAAAGGCCCAACAAGTCTGCTTGAAGCCAGCAAGACCCCAGGGGGAACCAATCCCACCTTTCCGCCTCCCATCCAGGAGAAGCCGCAAGCAAGGACTCTATCTCCATAGGAAGGAGAATATCCCCTAGAGAAAAGGGATGATGCCGGAAGGGCAACCACTGTCCTCAAGGCCCGAAGTCACCGGCTAATAGGAAGAGAAATTCCCAACACAGATGTTCTAGAAAAGGACCCCCCTACAAGTAGCTTGCCAAGCAGAGGCACAGCCAACCCAATCGCCTGCAGAGCAGGGAATCCACGGGAACACTGGCAAGCTGACCAGGGGAATGCAACCCTAAGGCACACCAGAAATTGGACATCTAGCGCCAGCAGCTGGGTATGAACCAACCACCCTTGAGGCTCAAGCCACACAGCTAACCACCAGATGACATGGGCTACTCTGTGGCAAAGAGTAAAAAATACTCCAAAAACCTGGCCAACCATGACCAGGTTAGGTAGATGGAGCAAGGAAGGACATAGCCCAAGTTCCCACTACCATGGAACACCCCAACCAGCCCTGAGATCCAAGATTCCAAAACCACCCAAGACTGGGTCAGTAAAAAGGCCAAGCAAAGCTTCAGCAACCGGAAGTCTCAGGGAGAAAAACAGGTCAGGGCACCTAATAGTTCAGGCAAACCTTACCCTAGAACTAACCACCCCAACCCCCCAAAAAGCCAGACACAAGGGTATGGATGCATATCCAGAGAATCTGGATATCGAGAAGAACTCAAAAGGCCCGACCAAAGGAAGGAACCACCCCTAGCTAAAGTCCAACGCTCCAAGGAGCAAGGCTAGAAGTCATATGAAGATACTTCTCAGAGCCTCAGGACAACCAAGGGATACCTCGAGGTCAAAAAATCCTACTAGCAGGACTAGTCTCCCTATCACCTCTGCACAAGCAGAAGACACAAGGAAGAGAAAGGCACTAAGCCTACCCAGCTCCAGAAACCCCAGAGCTAAACAAAGTCCCGGCAGGGAACAACCATCACCTGGAAACACAGATCCCTAAAAGGAGACAATGAAAGAAGACCCAAGGGTCTCTTATAACTCAGACAGACAGTATATGTCAAAGAATAAGAGCTGCATCTAGATAAACTATAAACAGCTTACGTGTACACCTGCAAGGTGTCAAGAGCTTCAACTGGTTTCAAACTGCAAACCTTTCGCATGTTAGACAGCTATCCTGTACAAGCTGTTGGATCAAGCCCAAAAGGACAAATCTAGAGGCCTAAAATTGAAGGCCAAACCACTCAACTGCAGTAAGGGGCGTTAAGCCCTCCAACCCTCCACCATATGGGGGAGGAAAACTCTAAATTCTGATGTAATCAGATGTCAGGTAGAGTGAAGCAGCAGAAAACTCCTCTGCCTGGCCATCTATAACTGAAGGCTAAGGACTGTAACAATTCTTCCCACCTCACGGACCCACAGGTCCTCTGGAATGCTTAGTTGAACATGAAAAACAATTATAACCTGAGCACTCGGCGCTTCTACCGAACTAGCAGAGCAGAACAGCGCCACGTGTCTGAACAGCTGCAAGACCGAATTAACCCAACAGAACCAGCCTGCACCTAGGGTCCTAACCGGCAAGCTGCATAAATTATCCCTCATAGGGGAAAAAACAGAAAACAGACATTTTTAACATAGGACTAACATGTACAAATCAACTTCCGAAGAAGTAAGAAAGGGTATCAATCCCAGAAGGTTCCCGAAGGAAACAAAAACAAATAAAAGACATCCCATCGGGTATAAATAAAATATAAGGCAACCCGGAGGTTAACACCCAAAAAGACACAGGCCTCCCCACAGGACCAGCCAAACGGAGCCCTATCTTTCAAAACTGTGAAAGATCTCAAACAAATGACAATCAGGAGACTACTTCATCCCCACATGTCTAATGAGGTGCACCATTCGAATTAGTAGACTGAAAATCCCCGTATCTGGTAACGATAGGGTCATTCAATAACTGAAAAACATGTCTGAGCAATACGCGAAGGCGCACAATCCTGTAACGAAAGGAACAACACTCAGGGACAGTTACACCCACTGGGAACTGTAGAGGCCCTCCCCAAGGCGGAAGGCCCGGGACAGTAGGGCACGAGCACATTTTCAAATAAACGTCTGGACTCTGCAGACGAACAATCGCCAACATTATGTGGAAGCGAAAACGTGCTGCAACCTCCGGGGAGGAATCAGAAACTGGGTCACCCGCATGTGCATCTGAATTGGTAGGGAACTCGCCTCTCGAAGGACAGAACCCCCAGAGGCGGATGGCTCAGCAGTCCCTTGATTCCCTGAGCCCGAGGAACCAGGCGCTCTGAAATAGCATACGGAACAAAACTGGTTGACATGTGTCAACGAGGCCAATCCGGATTCATCACCGGACTCAAAATCTGAATCTGAAATCAAAATAGTCTCAGTATCAGAATCCTCTGTAACTGAATATGAAATTAGCACAGTCTCAGCATCAGAATCCTGCATAACTGGATAGAAGATATATAAATATGGACTAAAGTAGTAAAAACAAAAACGGCACCTGACACCCACAATGGCTGGGGCACTCACCACCTCCTATGACCAGACCCCTGCGGACTAGAATATTTCCTTCGCCACATGGTGAGGAATGCAGAAATGGAAAACGGAACGGAACCACGCCTGAACACGAGGTGAACCGTACAGTCCAAAAAAGTGCGCCCAACCAAAAGGCTGCATTTCTTCCAAAGACCTCAATGTTCCAAACCACGAGTCCATAAACATCACACATAAGCAGGTTGAATCACATAACAAACATGATTATAAACCCCCCTGCTCAATAACCCCCCTCAGGAGATATTAACCCTCGATTCCAAGATACTACAAGAGACTCACTGAGACCCATATGTCATATAGTTAGACCCACAAGGTGGTAGACTCTTGGGAAAACATTCACATTACAGTACATTGAGAAAAGTAAAATGAAACGATCTTACCGGAATCTACGCCGTGGAACAGGAACATGGCCTTTCAAGTGTGACGGATAGTAGCATCGCCTCCGCCATGGACTTGAGAGAAGAAAGCAGGCAGCGGAGCGAAGTTCAACAACGCTGATTGCTTGAGGAGCTGTTAATATGAGTCGGTATGGTTTTGCAGAAAGACTTTCCCTGCATCTCCGGACTCTAACTTTCATCCAAGCCCTCACTGAGAGACTGACAGTACTACTTTAAACTCCTGCCCCATGCCGAAGAGTACTACCCTCCATAAGAGACAAAAACCAAAAATTAAAAATGTTGACACTTCTCTGCCAATCTCCTGGAACGAAAGGCAAAGAATGACTGGGGGATGAGGGGAGTGGGAGGAATATTTAAGCCTTTGGCTGGGGTGTCTTTGCCTCCTCCTGGTGGCCAGATTCTTATTTCCCAAAAGTCATGAATGCAGCTGTGGACTCTTTCCATTTAAGAAGAAAATTAATTTACTTATGCTTTGGATGCCAGAAAGGTAAATTGCTATATTCGTGCACTTCAATTTTACAAATGAGGCACCTACAAGAATCAGGTGTTTGTATTATAACATAAGGTGGTACTTTAGTTCAAAATGTAAGTTATGTAGCAGCCATTAGTCATTTTGTTCAGTAATTTTCTTCAATATCCTTACCCTACAAAGAATGTCAATTTGTTACCGTCAACTCAGTTCCCCCCACCAATATTGTTTACTCTGTAAACATAGGAAAATGCATCCTACCTACTATTTCTCCCAACTGTTATTAGAAATTAACACTTTGCTACAGAGGCGATTGACTATATAATGAAAGCAGCTGACTAGATGCTACTTTCCAGGTGATTAGATATAGTAAATTTACATAACCACACATCCACTTAATACTATACCCTGGGTACAGAGGATTTATGTATTTGAGAAGTAATTTATGTTTAGCTACTGTTATATCCTCGTGTGTCATAGACAAAGCTCTATAAGGAATATACAAGATAAATCCTAAGTCTTATACAGGATGGTTATAGAATAGCCCACAGGGCATATACCACTTGGTTTTCTCCTTATATGTCTATATCACCAGAAAATGCTAAAATTATATTGTAGTATACTTCGTTAACGTTAATTCTATTCTCTACCCTACTAATCCTGATTAATATATGTTTATCTGTGCACCTATAGTGCTTAATAGGAAAGAAAATAAGGTGTAGTATTATGTGTTGCATTTCTTTAATGTATGTAAAACATTATTCCTTGAAGTACATAAGCTCCAGTTTTATTCAGTTCAGAGTCAAGTGTGACCCCAAGACAGCGGGCCTGGGGTGAGCAGACTTGTTAGAGAAATGTTGGATGCCTCGAAGATGGGGGAATAAGAAGCAGTTCAGTTTTAGACAAATTGACTTGAAGATAATGTGATGACATCCAAGAGGAAATTGCAGAGAGACAGTTGGTAATCTGGTTGAGTAAAGAGGGAGAGATATCAGGAGAGGCAAGTTAGATTTGGGTATGATCAGCATATAAGTAGTTCTTGAAGACAAAAGGAGGATATCAGTTTTCCAAGGGAGGGTGTATATAGAAAAAAAAAAACAAGGGACACAACATATCCCATTAATAAGGTATTTATTTAAATTTGATGAAACTACTACTTGATATTATAGAATTTTAACTTTTGTAAGGTTTTAAAGGGACAATTGCTGAGAACTACTATGAAACAATGGTTACCATTCAGATAACAATGGTGTGGTAGACCGAGCGCTAGTGGATACGCCTTAAGCTCTCTTCCAAAAGTCCCCTAGTGGACGTAAATAGATAACAGACAGGTAATATGTGGAAGTGAGCGCTACAAGCAGAAAGGCTAAGGTGGATACGATAAGGGTTTTATTTTATAACAATCAGTTAAAATCAAAAGACATAGCAATCAATTTTAAAAAACTTCATGGATCCATGATATACATAAAAAAAACAGTAAGAGAAATAAAAAGCAATTAAATGTTCACAATGGAGTAGTCACAAAATAGACCATACCGCGGTTAAGTACACAAATGTGACACTTCGAGATAATTTGCAGGAATGTAACAAATATATGTTTAACATACAATGTGTAAATAGTTGTCCTTGTCTGTATAAATATTTCCAAAGGTGACTTCAAAGTGGAGGTGGGAAAATAATCAATCTCTTATAAAGAAACTTAAAATGTGCTAAATAAAGTTTTTCCTTGATGGAATAAATTTTGTGTGTTTGTGTTATAAATCCAAATGCCCAAAATATCCAAAACAAAAGTAAAAATTAATCCATAAAAGGAACCAAGATATATCAAAAATATATGAATGATGGTGTAAAAAGTCCAAAAAGTGAAACGTTGATCTAATCAATGAGTGATAACAGCAATCTCCTGATGTGTTTTCAAAGGAATAAAAATAGTGAAAATCTTGCAATAGTGAATTTAATTAGAGATGATTAGGCTGGGACCTTAGTTTCTTGAAAGATATCAAGAGTGATATCTAAAAGGTGATGACAAAAAATACAATATCCTGAACCTGTAAAAAAACAAAAATAACAATAGTGCAATAAAGTTTTTAACCTTTAGAAATATTTAGAAATGAGCTCACCAGTAGTATGTCAACACGTTTCAGCCTTTCCCAGGCCTTTTTCAAGACTATACTACTTTGTATCTACTGGAAGCTTATATAGGGTGAAAGCTAAGATCAATTGTGTCTGTTTTGGCGCCAAAGGTATTAGGAACGCCCCCTTCCTGTTTGTGCTGATGTCTTCTGGGTATTTTCTTAAAAGACGATTGTTGACTTATGAAGTAACAAGTATATAGTAATAAAGGCTATTTGTGAGGTTAATGATCCCATATGTAATGCAAATTTTCCCATATGTAATGTAAATTTTATGTGGAACACCAATATGCTTATAAATCCGTTATTTATTTTTTGTCCGTATTTAGCACAACGTCATTTCCGGTTTCGAACTTGTGACGTAACTTCCAGTTTCGGTATGACCGGATGTTTACCTAGACCGGGCTTGCAACTATGTATAGATAACTCGCCAGAGTTCTATAATACATATGAATGCATGGTGTATATGTACTTTGATGATTCATCCACTATCAGTTTAAGTTATAACCTGATGTGTGTAGAGTGTTAAATGTCGGAGGGGGAATGACTAAAAGAGTATTTTTATAAAGGATATATATAACTTCTATGTCTACATATAATGTTCATAATGGAAAAGAAAAAGATGAATTTGATAATAGCGTATGAAACACCAGATGGTAGTGCAATAGATGTGACATACAATTGAGTAAAATCAGCCAAGTTAAAGAAAATATGAAAGAACATATAGGTAAATAGAATATGCAAACAAATGATTAAAAGTACTTAAAAGTTGCAAACAAAGTGTTAAAAACATTATCAGAGACATATATCATTTTAAAACTAGACGGCCTGTAGGGTTCAAAATTATCAAAAGTTATCAAAATTTGCAATAAGTGTGTGAAGGACTGTGGTCTTAAATGTTAGATTCCAAATAAGATATCAGACTATAATGCTAGAGGAGACCATTGGTAAATTATTGTTAAATTGCAGCAAGTGGGACAATCAATATAGGTAGAGGTCAAACAGTATATGCGTAGATGTCGGTCATCTGTATGATTATACTTTCAGAATAGTAGATATTTTACAAGTGTTCTAGTCTAATGTATGAAGCCTTATGATGGCTCTATACTAGTGTTTCTTAATTCTGGAATTGATCAATATCTTCAAAAGGATATTGAAACTTAATATAAAGAGGGGAGACTTATACTATAGATGTATACAATATAGTGATAAATGTGGATCAGGACTTGATAGGTGTTTAAAAACTTGAATAAGATAAATTGATGGATTTTTTCCCATTAATAAGAATAACCCAAAATAATTCAAAAATAGTCCGAAAGTATATCTATGTACATTTGTCCGTCTCGTCACCTTGGGTCGAAAAATGAGAGCTAGTGTGAAAACACATGCGGTCTATATGTGATCCTAATATGAATGACTCGATGGACTCGTCTACTGTTTTCTCAGGTACAGGAGGTGTGAGAGATCTTCTTTATGGTTTAGTCCTTTCAGATAGAGACCGTCAAGTGTGAAGATCCATTTGGATTTGTTGAAGAGTATTTTATTCTCGTAGTCACCTCCTCTCCTCTCCAATTCTTTTTTTTTTTTTTTATATTCTTTTTATTACTTCATTTTCCACTTAATAACATAAAAGAAATCATAACAATAAACATGAAAATGACAAAGAAAAATTAACCAAAAACAACAAAATAATGCACATATACCTTGAGCATTACCGTTAATAGGGTCCATAAAAATAAAAAAAAAATAACAATATTAAAGGATTGGTCATCTTAATCTTCAATTAACCAAGCTAAGAACAACAACATGGACCATAAACTTATATGTCTCATCTATTCTTCGCTAAGGGAGAACTTGAGAAAAAAAAAAAAAAAAAAAAAAAAAAACTGGCACTACCAAGTCCTGACCAGGACCCAGTTTTGCCATCTGGAATGCGCTATACTTCCTTGGAAGAGAAAAAAAAACAAACAAAAAACGTACCGACCTCTCTCCCCCCCTCCCTATCGAAAATCCCCTTCTCTACCCTACTCAACCTCCCTGAAATTTGATACCCACAACGGGGGAAATTCTCCATGTAGCACTAAGTCAGCGAAACACTGCGAACTTAAAAACGGCGATATAATACTTTTCTGTATTTCTAATGAATAGGATTTAATAACTGGAAGCCAGGTGAGGATAAACTCACCGATCCGTTTTTCTGAAGTGTATTGTTTGTAGAATGATTCAAATATAATCTGGGAGTGAATCGCTTTAAGAAAGCTAATAAATGAAGGGGCCTTGGGCAGCCGCCATTTCTTAAAAATAAGAGATCTGACTGTAAGGATAATTATTATAAGCCGAGTTAGTAGTATGGGTTTTATCTGAGTCTCAATTTTAAGAAAAAAAACTATTTCCGGAGTCAATTGGATGTCTAAATCCAGTAACTGTTTAGCCCAATACTGAATTTTTAACCATAATTGTCTTATTTTAGGGCACTGCCATAACATATGAGCCACATTGGCATTAGGATATAGACATTGCGAGCATGCAAAGGCTTGTGCAGGATAACATTGTGCC
The DNA here is from genome assembly GCF_027579735.1 of Bombina bombina. Lineage (NCBI taxonomy): Eukaryota > Metazoa > Chordata > Amphibia > Anura > Bombinatoridae > Bombina > Bombina bombina. Next base: position 111,952,351 of record NC_069504.1, read on the forward strand.
ATCCTTAATGGGGAAAAATAATAATTATTTAATAAATTACGCGTTTATTAATTAAAGAAAAACTCTGCTTAATCATATCCACGTCTACTGTCGGGAACATACCTTCCCACCTTTTAATTATTTTTTCCAGAAATAACACCCTGTTTATCAAGTATTGCCTCATAAATCAGAGATATTGACGTATTGCCACTTTTAAACTTATCTATACACCCCTCAACCTCCTTCCAGACTATCATATAATCCCTAATACTAGAGCAATTTATTACAAAATGACGAAGCTGGAAGTACGCAAACATATTATTTCTAGGCAAATTGAATTGTTGACAAAGAAGCTCTGATGAACATATTTGTTGATTATTACCCAATACCTGTGCCACCCAAACCAGTCCAGTCTCTTCCCATTGTTTATAAACTTTATACTGAATACCTGGAATGAATTCTGGGTTACCTCTTATAGGTAAAAATTTAGAAAAATGAGGATTCACCTCCATAATCTTACAACATTTCTGCCATGCTATTATCACATTTTTAATTGAAAGTAATACTGCCACTTTAGAGGGAAGATCCTTAATTACCCCATGTAAGAGCGCTTTTAATGAAAAGGGTGCTACACAATGATTTTCAAGATCAATAGTAGCAAAATTGTTAGAGTCCGTGATCCAATCCAGCGCAAATTTAACTAGGGTGGAAATATTGTATAATCTTGTATTTGGAAGTGCTAAGCCGGCAAAATATTTTTGTTGCGTCAATCTCCCCAGTGATATACGAGCTATCTTATTCCCCCAAATAAATTTAGACTGAAGTTGTTCAAATTTCCTCAGATCGCTATTAGTAAAAAATAGGGGTAGATTTTGTAATGGATACAGAAGCTGTGGAAACACAATTGATTTAATTAAGTTCACACGGGCTGATATAGACAATGGAAAAGAGGCCCAAACTTCTAAATTGTTCTTAATTTTCTGTAATAGTGGACAAAAGATTATACAATTTTTGTGGATTCCTATGCAGTATTATACCAAGATACTTAAACTGGTCTACCGTTTTAAATGGGTGGGCTGGACAGCTAATCCTTGACTTTACAACCCACATCAATTCACTTTTCCCAAAATTAATTTTATATCCCGAAAAGGAACTAAAGTCAGCAAAGATTTGTAATATTAGCGGGATATTGTCAGGGATTCCTCTCATAATACCTGTCAGTTATTCACTGTATCTTTAATTCTCTGCTCACCTTTTCCTCTCCACCCTATTTAAGGTTGCCTCCCACTTCACAAGTTGCTTAGTATTGAAGTTATACCTCTGATACAGTACAAGCCAATTTCTGCTGTGTACTCTGTTCATCAGGCGGATCCAGACGACGTGATCACTCCTTCTGCCAAAGTGAACGCTGTTCACATTCCTACGCTTCTGCTTTTGACAAAGTTACTTTCCGCTATACTTCCACAGAGCTTTCTAACACTTTGAAATCTTTACCGCTCTGTTTTCCTCTGCTCCGGATTCTACTGCAGCGGCAGTCGGCTGAGAAACAACTACGCCATCCTAGCCGGGCGGTGGTGACGTCACACGCCAAGCTCAGCAGAGTCAGACTGACACAGCGCCTTCTAACCGGACGAAGCACCGCTCAGCTCTCACAACCATTTGCTCTCCGGTAAGCCCCTAAAGTTTACTAGTTCTATGCTGTGGTTTCTTGCACCTTATTTCCACTCCTATTGGCATGTTATGCTACTCGGACAATATATAACCTACATGTTTACTTTAACATTCTATGCTCAGTAGTTTGAATTACACCTCCTCAGGTTACACTTACTGCACTATCAATATGCAATTACAAACCGAAGTTTGAGCTTCTTATTTAATTTATTTAGTTTTGCCCTATATGCTTTATCTGACCTCTGGGGTGTAAACCGGTTTCCCTGCTGCAATTTCTCTCAGTGCATTGGACTGCACATGTGGCAGCTATAGGGAAATCTTATTTACACCACCATTACAACAATCACAGCTTGGTGTTACAAAGGAGATACAACCACTCGTGGTCATTGTATTCTTCAGTAACTTTCTGCTACATTAAATCTTGATATAACTCTGTCTCAGCAGTTGAGGTCCATACCATTTATAGTAAAATTATTTGTATTCCTCAGATACGCATACGCAAAAGAAATATGGACCCAGCCGAGACCAACCCGCACATAATTGCCCTTCAGCATAGGGTTGACCTATTAACTGACGGTCTAAATACCCTCAAAACAGAAAATGAGACTATAAAAGCTTATATTAGGGATGTGGTTGACAAAAGAATTCCTGGGACTGAGCCCCAAGTTAGCCCCCCAGAGAAATTCCACGGGGATAGATCCCAGTATAGAGAATTCAAAAACGCATGTTTGCTCATGTTTGCATTAAAACCCCATACCTATCCTAATGATAGGGTTAGGGTTCTTACTACGATATCATACTTAAGAGGTGAACCGCGTACATGGGCGAACACCTTTTTTGAGAACAACGAAGAAATCCTAAACTCATTAGAGAATTTCTTTACAGCTATGGGTCAGTTGTATGAGGACCCATATAAACAGATTACGGCTGAAACAGCCATGAGAGGGTTGAAACAAAGAAAGCGAGTGGTAGAGGACTACATCACCGAATTCAAGAAATGGGCAAAGGATTCACAGTGGAACAACTTATCATTGCGGAACCAGTTTAGATTGGGTCTCTCTGACGCAATCAAAGATGAACTTACACGTTTAGATCTACCCCCTACACTTGAAGAGTTGATGACTCTGTCCATTACCATAGATAGACGCCTCAGAGAAAGGCAGCAAGAGAGGTCTTTTCATGATTCGCCTTACAAAAAACAAGTCACTACCTCACATACTGCTCCTACTACTAAAACTTCGCCCGAACCTATGGACATAGGATTCGTAAAAGGACCACTGTCTCCCCAAGAAAAGCTCAGACGACGCAACCTAAATCTTTGTCTATACTGTGCTTTTGATGATCACACAGTAAAAGATTGTCCATCCCTTCTTAGACAGAATAAGGGTAAGATATCATACCAGACTTCCTGTTGTACTACCCAGGTACAAACTCATTCTTATCTAACACTGTCTCTTCTCTTACAGTGGGAACAACAGCGGGCCAGAGCATCCGCGATAGTTGATTCCGGAGCCACTGCCTCATACATAGATAAGGAATTTGTCACTGTAAATAAAATACCACTTACTCAGAAAAAGTCTCCTGTCTTTCTTAGGGGGATAGATGGTAGAGAAATCACTACTGGACCTGTAGTCTATGAAACCGTTCCCCTCCTGGTGAGTACCACTGACCACCATAGAGAGTTTATTACTTTTGATGTGATCTGTTCACCTGTCTCCCCTGTGGTTCTGGGTATTCAATGGCTTAAAACTCACAATCCACCTATAAACTGGTCTAACAACTCACTCACCTTCTCCTCTCCTTACTGTATTAATAATTGTTTTCCGGTCACTGTCCTACAGACTACCGAAGTCTCTACTGAGAACCTTGTACCTGAAGTATACAAAGAGTACATTGATGTTTTTAGTAAGACAGAAAGCGAAAACCTACCCCCCCATCGCAAATACGATTGTCCCATTGAGATCATTCCAGGATCCGAAATACCCTGTGGGCATATATTCCCTCTGTCGAACCCCGAACTTCTGCATCTAAAAACTTATATCCATGACAATCTAAAAAAGGGCTTCATATGCCCCTCTACTTCCCCCGCAGGTGCGGAGATATTTTTCATAAAAAATAAAGACGGTTCGCTAAGACCCATAATCGACTATAGAAAATTAAACAGATTACCATAAAAAATCGTTACCCCTTGCCGTTGATTCCAGAGCTCATAGAGAGACTTGAAGGGGCCAAATACTTCACTAAATTGGACCTGAGAGGGGCTTACAACCTAATCCGAATAAGATCTGGGGATGAATGGCTGAGGGCGTTTCGAACTCGCTATGGCTTGTTCGAATACGTCGTCATGACATTTGGGTTGTGTAATGCCCCTGCTACGTTTCAGCATCTTATCAACGACTTGTTCAGAGATATCCTGGATGTATACATTGTCATCTACCTGGATGATATACTTGTATACTCCAAATCCTTACCTGAACACATCTCCCATGTAAAACAAGTTCTCTCCAGACTTAGAAGTAACCATTTATATGCAAAGGCTGAAAAATGCATATTCAATTCGGAGTCAATTTCGTTCCTGGGTTACGAAATATCCCCAGCAGGCATTCGTATGGAGGACAACAAAATCAAAACAATACTACAGTGGCCCATCCCTAAAACAAAAAAACAGGTACAAAGCTTTATGGGATTCGCGAATTTTTATCGCAAGTTTATAAAAAATTTCTCCAAGCTCACAGTTCCACTTACTTCGTTAACAAAATCCAATAAACCTTTCAAATGGTCCTCTGAATCTCAAAAAGCATTTGACTTCCTCAAGGAGAAATTTACTACTGCTCCCATCCTCCGGTTCCCTGACCCAAAACTCCAATTTGTTCTCGAAGTTGATGCATCCAACTATGCAGTAGGTGCAATCTTGTCTCAGAGGGATGACTTAAAAAAACCTTTACACCCTGTCGCCTACAACTCACGAACCCTGAATTCGGCTGAACAAAACTACCCCATCGGGGATAAGGAGTTACTCGCTATAAAGCTGTCTCTGGAACATTGGCGACACCTGTTGGAAGGGACTCTTATTCCTATACTAATCTTTACCGACCATAGGAACTTACAGTACCTAAAGTCTACTAGGACGCTATCTGCTAGACAAGTCCGGTGGAATCTATTCCTATCAAGGTTTAACTACCTAATTACTTTTCGTCCACCTGGAAAAAATCAGAAGGCAGATGCCCTCTCACGTATGCCAGAGGATAAACCTTCACCATCCCTCCAACAATCTGTTATCCCAGCTCAAAATTTTCTCTGCTTCACCACTAATTCCCTGCCTATCCTAAAAGCTGAACAAAGAAAGGATCAAACAAAGGCGGTACTTGATCTCAATATCAAACCTGACGGGTGCTACTACTATAACTCTAAATTATACATCCCACCTACTCTCAGATCTACTCTCCTCCCACCTGTACATGATTCTCTACTCGCTGGACATCCAGGGATTACCAAGACTCTAGAATTAGTTAACATAAACTATTGGTGGCCTCACATGACCACTGACATAAAAAACCATGTTCAGACTTGCAGCACATGTATCCTTTCCAAAAAGGAAAAACAGCGCCCATACGGGTTACTACTTCCTCTACATAATAGTAGTGGTATTCAAGCGCTAAGAATGCCCTAAGCTGTAACCAAAAAATGGGGTCTAACCTCCCCCAGAAAAAAGTAATACTGAAACACAGGGATTGGTACAGCGCCAAAAAGGCCAAGGGACAAATATACAAAACTGCCGATACGTTTAAAATGAGGATTTATTACAATCAGATAAAACAATACACGTCATAAATTGTAAAATAGGATAAAACCAAAATGGTGTAAGGCAAAGATTGCCGAGCAAGTCTTTAAGAAAGGCAATAGAAAATGTTAAAACCATAGGATTGCTAGCAACATTAAAAGAATATTAAAAAACACTTGATGTTCATATAATTATAATTAGCGTAGAAATCTGAGGTGCGTAAATAAGGGGCAATTGGCTGTCTAAGAATTGAGTCAGTTATGGATCCATATTTGCGTGTGTACTGTGGTGAATTGTGGGTGGTGCGTGCAACAATTGAAGAGTATCCCTATTCCAGAGTAAACCTGGGTGTGGATGCTTGAAAGCTCCCAGAGGACAAATACAATGTGGTTAATTACAACACAGTCAAAATGATAACAAGTGGAATGCAACACAGTGGTGCAGATGATAAAACTGGATATAAAATCAACAAAAAAGTGCACATAAAATAATGTCAAAAGGAAACTAGGACTCCGACACAAAAACAGAAGGAATCCAAGTCCAAAAGAATGGTGAGGTATCCTAAAGAAACAGATGAGGTAGCGCTTAAAGTCAAATATAAAGTCGATGAAAAATAAAAAACCAAAAAATTGGTGTTCAACAAAGGAGGCTGGAGAACAAAGTGGGTGCAAAAATCGGTGCGAAAAAATCAGAAAAAGACAAGTATAAAAGGTTAAACCATTTGTAATCCAAATATGGCCAATAGGTGATCCAGATATATCACAGTGGTGAAAAAAATCAAAGTCTAACCACAACTAAGCAAAGTGGAAAAATAGAAAAAAGTTGAAAAAATATATAGTGTCAAACAATAAGATGAAGGTAGAAGAATATATGTATTGGGTGAGACAAGGTAAATTCCAGGGATCCCAATGAACTTTAGGCAATCAACGGCTCAATATTGTCGTCCCCAGTAGATTCCTGTAACCCAAAATAACAACATAGCGTAATACAGTAAAAAATATAGGTAATCGGGTTGAAAAGATGCTTACCAAAGGGTCTACGCGTTTCGGTCCTCAAAAGACCTTTTTCAAGACTGATCCAGTGGTAAGCAAAGCATCTTTAAATAGGGGTTTGCTGGAGTACCCGGATGTGGCTTACAAAACATTCCACTTCCGGTTCCGCTTGGCATTTGTAAAAAAGTAACTTTAATTGTCAAATGTAGAGTTTATTTGTGGACATATTTGATGTCATATAGGGGGTAATTGCAGTGAACGTGCTCATGGCAATACTACTGTTTATATTTAGATGTATCAAAAAGTAGGAAACGTAAGTCGTGACTTCATTTCCGGTTTACGGATCAGATTAGCTTACCTCTATATCCTCATTTGACATTCAGTGCATCTAAGTAGAAACAGATGTTGCAATATGCAAACCAATTAGCGGCGATCATTTCAGACCCTCTGCCTTTGGGTATTTTCCATGAGAAACAAAATTGGCAGTTAGAGATGTTATATGTATCTCTTATATATGTTTTACAACACTTATGATAATCAAAAAATGACTAAAAATAAAAATAAAATATAATAGAGAGCATGGTCGCTATTTGGACCGCCTCTATATATTCGAAGTTCTGAGGTCCCTGTTTTAGACTCAAGGGATCTTGATATGTATTCATAAGTGTGTATAATATATGACATTATCATAACATCATGACCCATTTCTTATTAAACAGGGTATATTTAACAATCTTTATCATGGTCAAATCACAGTTCCTTTTGTTATCCACGTTTTTTTGGGGTATCGTGAACTAGTACCAGGCAGTGGTATTGCTATAGTCTCTGTGTGGTATGGAGACCGATAGATAGGTAGTGCCTATGATCAGATTGCTTGAGTTGGTAGCATTAGGGAAATGTTTTTCACTACAAGACAAAATCTATTGGATGTGATATCGTATTAATTTGAAAGATAGCAGACAGGGTTGGCAATATTAATGTGTGTACTCCTCAAATATATATTATTTTTAATGTTTGGTTAACTATAGGTATATCTTAGCCCTTTTGGACTTTTTGTTACGATAAATTATCAATCAAGAGGCAATTTCTTAGAAAAATAGGAGTGGACTAGACTTTTAAGGTCAAAATTGGATTTATCCTATACTTAGTTGTTACTTGAATGGGAGGTTGGTTGATTGGCATTTGGAAGTTGAGCATGATATCAGATGTCACCTGCATATAAGGAAACTGGTGAATGTATATGATCAGGGATTGATGAACCTATTGAATATGCATTGGACCTGACAAGGCTATTTGTGTAAATAGCATTTATGTAAAAGGTGTTCTATTATATGATCGTAAGGTATTATACCATATGTCCTTTTGTATCTAAGAGTGCGTGTAGTAATTCTTTTAATTGAGAAAGGATTTCTATTAGTCTTTATTTCTAACTGACTATCTAAGATTCAGATAGGTTTCAATTAGATTTTTTCATGTGTGGGGGAAGGAAGCTAGTAAGACCTAACAGTTAATTTGAGTCATAAATGGGCATAGGAGTGGGTTCTCGTTACTAGTTGAAGAGGTGGGCCAGGTCCTCTCTATTGTTTAGACCTTTTGGGTGTAGGCAGTCCAATAGAAAAATCCATTTCGATTCTGCCCTGAGAAGGATTTTTTCAAAGTCCCCTCCCCTCCAGTTTTTCATTATTTTTTGTATGCCCATGAACCTCATCTCCTGTATTCTGCCATTATGTTTATCTGCAAAATGTTTATATAGTATGGTGTCCTTATTTTGTTTTTCGATCAGTAATATGTGCTCTCTCAGCCTATCTCTGAGGCTTCTCGAAGTCTGGCCAACATACTGGAGGCCACAGGAACACTCGATGAGATAGATGACCCCTGTGTCTTTGCATCTGATAAGGTCCTTAATTGCAAATTCTTCTCCAGTTTGGAATGAATGGAATTGTTTGGTCTTAATCCCTCTCTTGCAAGCTTTACAAGAGTGGCATGGGAAATGTCCTTTCAGTGGTTTTCCCTGTAAGTCGTATGTTTTCGTTTTTTTCTTACGGAGCAAGCTTGGAGCTAATACGTTTTTAAGGTTACTTGTTTTTTTATATACAAAACTGGGTCGATCAGGGAGTGAGTTCCCAATGATCTCATCGTCCTTCAGCAGATGCCAGTGTTTTTTAAAGATTTTTTCCATAATATATCTGTTACTGCTGTACTCTGTGATCATTGGTATATTGAGTCTTCCTTCTGTCCCGTATCCTTTCTTTTCTTTGTATTTTGTTAGATCTTTCCTTTCCACCTTTCTTACTTCCTCTATCTTGAGGTTTAGATCTTCTTCCTTATAGCCTCGTTCTACAAACTTTTCTTTTAGACGGGTCACTTGTTTCTCCCATGTCTGGATGTTCGAGCAGTTTTTTCGAACTCTTAAAAATTGGCTTTTGGGGATGTTGTTTATCCATTTTTCATGATGGCAACTATTGTGATGCACATAGTTGTTACTATCAACTGTTTTGAAGTGCGTGGACGTTTCCCATTTGCTATTGTGGACTTCTATTTTTAAGTCCAAGAAGACTATTTCTTTTAGGCTCCAAATGTGGGTGAACTTTAGATTTAGAACGTTTTTGTTCATAATCTCAATAGTATATATAAGGTCTTGTATTGTACCTTTCCAGATGATGAGAATATCATCGATATATCTGCGATAGAGGACCAGGTCCGCGCTCGCTGGGCAGGAGTCCCAGAATATACTCTCCCATTTGCCCATAAATAAGTTGGCATAGCTGGGCGCGAACCTGGTCCCCATAGCTGTACCGCAGATTTGTTGGTAGTATAGTCCTTCATTACAGAAGTAATTGTGCTGTAAAATGTGTTGGATACTGTTCAATATAAACTTAGCCTGATCTTCCAACATCAGGGGGTCTTTATCCAAGAACCATTTTATTGCTTCAAGTCCCTCTTTGTGGGGTATGCTGGTATATAAGGCAGCTACATCACAGGTAGCCATGATGTAGCCTTCTTCCCACGGGATCTCTTCCAGGATGTTTAGAACTTGTGTGGAATCTTTCAAGTATGATGGAAGAGCCTTTACGTACTTCTGAAGATGTCGATCGACGTATTCGGACAAGTTACTTGTGAGTGACCCGATTCCAGAAATTATCGGACGTCCGGGAGGGTCTATCAGAGTTTTGTGTATCTTGGGTAAATGGTATATTATAGGTGTCATCGGATGTTTTATGTCTAGATATCTATGCTCTTTTTCGTTCAAAATGCCGGAATTTTTGGCTGTTTTGAGAAGTTCCTTGAGTTCTTCTTGATATTGTTTCACAGGATTATTCCTAAGCTTTAGATATGTTTGTTGGTCTCCGAGGAGACGTTGGTTCTCTGCATTGTATTTCTCCCTGTCGAGAATAACGATGCCCCCGCCTTTATCGGCTGGCTTAATCGTTAGTTGGTTGTTCGCCTCAAGTTTCCTGATGGTCTCTATATGTTGTTTGGTTAGGTTGTGTTTGATCCTTTTCAAACTCTTTTGTTTGACATCTCTAATATCTTTGGTGACCATGATTTCAAATGCGTCAATAGCATTTCCTTTGGCATAGGTGGGATAGAAGCTGGACTTTGGTTTAAGTCCCGTGTGGATATATGGATCTTCGGCATCAGCTGAGGTGTAACTTCTGGGTATTGTTGTATCAAGAGCAGTTTTTTGGAAGTACCTTTTTAAGGTTAATTTCCTTATAAAATCCTTAGTGCTCATAAATGTTTGGAATTTATCCATGCTTCTTGCCGGAGCAAAAGAGAGGCCATACTTCAGGACTTCCTTCTCTTCTTTTTTTATTTCATATGAACTAAGATTGAAGATTCCATCTCCAGTGGCCCTCTTATCTGATCCACGAGATGATGGAAAGGAAAGATCTAACAAAATACAAAGAAAAGAAAGGATACGGGACAGAAGGAAGACTCAATATACCAATGATCACAGAGTACAGCAGTAACAGATATATTATGGAAAAAATCTTTAAAAAACACTGGCATCTGCTGAAGGACGATGAGATCATTGGGAACTCACTCCCTGATCGACCCAGTTTTGTATATAAAAAAACAAGTAACCTTAAAAACGTATTAGCTCCAAGCTTGCTCCGTAAGAAAAAAACGAAAACATACGACTTACAGGGAAAACCACTGAAAGGACATTTCCCATGCCACTCTTGTAAAGCTTGCAAGAGAGGGATTAAGACCAAACAATTCCATTCATTCCAAACTGGAGAAGAATTTGCAATTAAGGACCTTATCAGATGCAAAGACACAGGGGTCATCTATCTCATCGAGTGTTCCTGTGGCCTCCAGTATGTTGGCCAGACTTCGAGAAGCCTCAGAGATAGGCTGAGAGAGCACATATTACTGATCGAAAAACAAAATAAGGACACCATACTATATAAACATTTTGCAGATAAACATAATGGCAGAATACAGGAGATGAGGTTCATGGGCATACAAAAAATAATGAAAAACTGGAGGGGAGGGGACTTTGAAAAAATCCTTCTCAGGGCAGAATCGAAATGGATTTTTCTATTGGACTGCCTACACCCAAAAGGTCTAAACAATAGAGAGGACCTGGCCCACCTCTTCAACTAGTAACGAGAACCCACTCCTATGCCCATTTATGACTCAAATTAACTGTTAGGTCTTACTAGCTTCCTTCCCCCACACATGAAAAAATCTAATTGAAACCTATCTGAATCTTAGATAGTCAGTTAGAAATAAAGACTAATAGAAATCCTTTCTCAATTAAAAGAATTACTACACGCACTCTTAGATACAAAAGGACATATGGTATAATACCTTACGATCATATAATAGAACACCTTTTACATAAATGCTATTTACACAAATAGCCTTGTCAGGTCCAATGCATATTCAATAGGTTCATCAATCCCTGATCATATACATTCACCAGTTTCCTTATATGCAGGTGACATCTGATATCATGCTCAACTTCCAAATGCCAATCAACCAACCTCCCATTCAAGTAACAACTAAGTATAGGATAAATCCAATTTTGACCTTAAAAGTCTAGTCCACTCCTATTTTTCTAAGAAATTGCCTCTTGATTGATAATTTATCGTAACAAAAAGTCCAAAAGGGCTAAGATATACCTATAGTTAACCAAACATTAAAAATAATATATATTTGAGGAGTACACACATTAATATTGCCAACCCTGTCTGCTATCTTTCAAATTAATACGATATCACATCCAATAGATTTTGTCTTGTAGTGAAAAACATTTCCCTAATGCTACCAACTCAAGCAATCTGATCATAGGCACTACCTATCTATCGGTCTCCATACCACACAGAGACTATAGCAATACCACTGCCTGGTACTAGTTCACGATACCCCAAAAAAACGTGGATAACAAAAGGAACTGTGATTTGACCATGATAAAGATTGTTAAATATACCCTGTTTAATAAGAAATGGGTCATGATGTTATGATAATGTCATATATTATACACACTTATGAATACATATCAAGATCCCTTGAGTCTAAAACAGGGACCTCAGAACTTCGAATATATAGAGGCGGTCCAAATAGCGACCATGCTCTCTATTATATTTTATTTTTATTTTTAGTCATTTTTTGATTATCATAAGTGTTGTAAAACATATATAAGAGATACATATAACATCTCTAACTGCCAATTTTGTTTCTCATGGAAAATACCCAAAGGCAGAGGGTCTGAAATGATCGCCGCTAATTGGTTTGCATATTGCAACATCTGTTTCTACTTAGATGCACTGAATGTCAAATGAGGATATAGAGGTAAGCTAATCTGATCCGTAAACCGGAAATGAAGTCACGACTTACGTTTCCTACTTTTTGATACATCTAAATATAAACAGTAGTATTGCCATGAGCACGTTCACTGCAATTACCCCCTATATGACATCAAATATGTCCACAAATAAACTCTACATTTGACAATTAAAGTTACTTTTTTACAAATGCCAAGCGGAACCGGAAGTGGAATGTTTTGTAAGCCACATCCGGGTACTCCAGCAAACCCCTATTTAAAGATGCTTTGCTTACCACTGGATCAGTCTTGAAAAAGGTCTTTTGAGGACCGAAACGCGTAGACCCTTTGGTAAGCATCTTTTCAACCCGATTACCTATATTTTTTACTGTATTACGCTATGTTGTTATTTTGGGTTACAGGAATCTACTGGGGACGACAATATTGAGCCGTTGATTGCCTAAAGTTCATTGGGATCCCTGGAATTTACCTTGTCTCACCCAATACATATATTCTTCTACCTTCATCTTATTGTTTGACACTATATATTTTTTCAACTTTTTTCTATTTTTCCACTTTGCTTAGTTGTGGTTAGACTTTGATTTTTTTCACCACTGTGATATATCTGGATCACCTATTGGCCATATTTGGATTACAAATGGTTTAACCTTTTATACTTGTCTTTTTCTGATTTTTTCGCACCGATTTTTGCACCCACTTTGTTCTCCAGCCTCCTTTGTTGAACACCAATTTTTTGGTTTTTTATTTTTCATCGACTTTATATTTGACTTTAAGCGCTACCTCATCTGTTTCTTTAGGATACCTCACCATTCTTTTGGACTTGGATTCCTTCTGTTTTTGTGTCGGAGTCCTAGTTTCCTTTTGACATTATTTTATGTGCACTTTTTTGTTGATTTTATATCCAGTTTTATCATCTGCACCACTGTGTTGCATTCCACTTGTTATCATTTTGACTGTGTTGTAATTAACCACATTGTATTTGTCCTCTGGGAGCTTTCAAGCATCCACACCCAGGTTTACTCTGGAATAGGGATACTCTTCAATTGTTGCACGCACCACCCACAATTCACCACAGTACACACGCAAATATGGATCCATAACTGACTCAATTCTTAGACAGCCAATTGCCCCTTATTTACGCACCTCAGATTTCTACGCTAATTATAATTATATGAACATCAAGTGTTTTTTAATATTCTTTTAATGTTGCTAGCAATCCTATGGTTTTAACATTTTCTATTGCCTTTCTTAAAGACTTGCTCGGCAATCTTTGCCTTACACCATTTTGGTTTTATCCTATTTTACAATTTATGACGTGTATTGTTTTATCTGATTGTAATAAATCCTCATTTTAAACGTATCGGCAGTTTTGTATATTTGTCCCTTGGCCTTTTTGGCGCTGTACCAATCCCTGTGTTTCAGTACTACTTCCTCTACCTTCACCAAAGAGGCCCTGGTCCGACATCGCACTTGATTTTATTGTTGACCTGCCTCTTTCCTCAAAAAACACCACTATTCTTGTTGTAGTGGATTTATTCACAAAAATGTGTCATTTCATTCCTTTTAATAAACTACCTACTGCTATGGAGACTATTCGTTTACTTATTTCCAATGTTATGAAATACCATGGAGTACCCACTACAATCCTTTCCGATCGGGGCACACAATTCTCCAGCAAGTTGTGGTCTCAGTTCTGCAAAATATTCAACATCGACAGGAAACTCACCACTGCCTATCATCCGCAAACAAACGGACAGACGGAAAGATGTAATCAGTGGCTTGAGCAATTCTTGAGAGCCTTCTGTTCAACACAACAAGACCACTGGTCCGAACTTTTACCTTACGCAGAATTCTGTTACAATAATATGTTACATTCCACTACCAATCAAACCCCGTTTTTCTCAAATTATGGATTTCACCCTTCCTTCCAATTGTTACCTACTTCACAGTCCCTCTCTCCCAGTATCTCGGAATTGTCTGACTCCATCTCCTCAAACTTTAGCTCTATCGAATCCTCAATAAAACGAGCCAAAGACATACAAAAACATTATTATGACAAACACAGAAGATTTCCTCCAGTGTACCAAATAGGCGACTTAGCATGGCTCTCCACAAAAAACCTGAGAATGAATACTCCATCCAAAAAACTCTCCCCTCTTTTCGTTGGGCCATATCCAGTTGAGAAAGTAATCAATCCAAATGCTATCCACCTCAAGTTGCCCGATACATTAAAGATCCACCCAACATTTCACGTCTCCCTCCTAAAACCCTATAGGGAAGTAAGGCGCAGCTCAAATCAATGGTCTACTCCAGCGGTTACCATTGATCCGAAAGTTGAGTATGAGATAAGGACTATTCTAGACTCCCGCCTGTACCGAGGTGCTCTGCAGTACCTTATCAGCTGGAAGGGCTACTCCAAGGAGGAAGACTCTTGGGAACCTGCCTGCAATATTTCAGCACCAGGTCTAGTTTCCAGTTTCCATCAGAGAAACCCTGACCGCCCTAGACCATGAGCCCCGGGAGTTGCTCATTAGATGGGGGATTCTGTCAGGGATTCCTCTCATAATACCTGTCAGTTATTCACTGTATCTTTAATTCTCTGCTCACCTTTTCCTCTCCACCCTATTTAAGGTTGCCTCCCACTTCACAAGTTGCTTAGTATTGAAGTTATACCTCTGATACACTACAAGCCAATTTCTGCTGTGTACTCTGTTCATCAGACGGATCCAGACGACGTGATCACTCCTTCTGCCAAAGTGAACGCTGTTCACATTCCTACGCTTCTGCTTTTGGCAAAGTTACTTTCCGCTATACTTCCACAGAGCTTTCTAACACTTTGAAATCTTTACCGCTCTGTTTTCCTCTGCTCCGGATTCTACTGCCGCGGCAGTCGGCTGAGAAACAACTACGCCATCCTAGCCGGGCGGTGGTGACGTCACACGCCAAGCTCAGCAGAGTCAGACTGACACAGCGCCTTCTAACCGGACGAAGCACCGCTCAGCTCTCACAACCATTTGCTCTCCGGTAAGCCCCTAAAGTTTACTAGTTCTATGCTGTGGTTTCTTGCACCTTATTTCCACTCCTATTGGGATGTTATGCTACTCGGACAATATATAACCTACATGTTTACTTTAACATTCTATGCTCAGTAGTTTGAATTACACCTCATCAGGTTACACTTACTGCACTATCAATATGCAATTACAAACCGAAGTTTGAGCTTCTTATTTAATTTATTTAGTTTTGCCCTATATGCTTTATCTGACCTCTGGGGTGTAAACCGGTTTCCCTGCTGCAATTTCTCTCAGTGCATTGGACTGCACATGTGGCAGCTATAGGGAAATCTTATTTACACCACCATTACAACAATCACAGCTTGGTGTTACAAAGGAGATACAACCACTCGTGGTCATTGTATTCTTCAGTAACTTTCTGCTACATTAAACCTTGATATAACTCTGTCTCAGCAGTTGAGGTCCATACCATTTATAGTAAAATTATTTGTATTCCTCAGATACGCATACGGGTGTGACAGATATGATATGCCGTTTTATCTAGAAATAATAAGAGATCATCTGCATATAACAATAATTTCAGTTTTTCTGATCCCAACAAAATCCCACTCAGATTATCCCTTAAGCAGATGGCCAGTGGCTCTAATGCAATATTAAAGAGCAGGGGGGGACAAAGGGCATCCTTGCCTTGTTCCCCTTCCAAGTATAATTTTAGGAGAAAATGCGCCATTAATCAATAAATATGATACTGGATTCCTGTAAATTTTATGAACAAAATATACAAATTGCTCTTGGAACCCCGCTTGCTCTAATGCTTGAAATAAATACTGCCAAGTGATGGAATCGAAAGCCTTTTCTGCATCCACGGTGAGAAGGGCAAGATCTGAATACATTCTCTTTTTACTAGCTTTATCCCTATTTCACATGTAATCCAAGAACATAACAGCTTTACGAATATTTTTGGCGGCATTCCTTCCCTGCATAAACCCCGTTTGATCCGGGTTTATGATCTCCTCTAATCCTTTCATCAGTCTTGCTGCAACAATGGAGGTCAATATTTTATAATCTACATTGAGAACCGAAATTGGCCTATAGAATGCTGGGTCCTCTGGGTCTTTATCTTTCTTTGGTATTAAGGTTATATTTGCGGCAGTGAAAGAATTAGACATGGTGTTATTTCTGGAAAAATACTTATTATAAAGTCTTTCAAGGGTATAGTTAATTTCTTGTGATAATATTTTATAGAATTCCGCTGGTAAAAAATCAGGCCCTGCTGCTTTATTTAATTTTACTTTTTCTATTGCTTTAGTGATTTCTTCGCTTGTGATAGGAGCATTTAGTTCTAATAGGCTTTCTTTGGAAATCTGAGGGAGTGAAAACTTGTCTAAAAAACTCTCTAAATTTGTAAGGTTAATATCCGCTTGATTATATAACTTT
This sequence comes from Bombina bombina, assembly GCF_027579735.1. Lineage (NCBI taxonomy): Eukaryota > Metazoa > Chordata > Amphibia > Anura > Bombinatoridae > Bombina > Bombina bombina. The sequence continues at coordinate 111,969,022 of NC_069504.1, forward strand.
TGATAAAAGCTATGAAATACCTTCCTAATCTTATCCGGATCGGTGAATCTATCCCCACCCACCTTTATTGCTGTAATATAGTTTTTACTTGTCCTATTTTTCGTTAAGTTAGCTAGATGTTTAGCTGATATACCCTGAAATCCTTTAAACTTTAGATTCAATTTAAGTTCTTCCCTATAAGACTTCTTTTCAAGCATCACATCCCGATTATTTCTAGCATCACAATATTTTTTCCAATTATTTAGGGATTTTTCATTATAATATCTTTTAAAGGCATTTTTAACGTGATTTGCAGCTTGTATTTTGACTGTTCTATTTTTCTTATTCCAAGCGTTCACATAAGATTTACTTTCTCCTCTTAATACCGCTTTTGATATTTCCCAAAATACTTCTATCTTATTAATATAGGAAATATTAAAAGTAACAAAATCCAGGCATTAAATCTAGGATTATTTAGCAAAAAACGTGGAAATATAAAGTTTTGATTCCTATCTCTTGGATTGGCTAAAGCAGAAAAGGCAAGAGATATAATAGCATGATCTGAAATAATTATATCAGCAATCTCTGGGATAACCGGTAAAATAGAGAGAGACTCTGAAATTAGAAACATGTCAATTCTTGAAAATGTGCGATGAACCTTAGATTCGCACGAAAATATTCTAGCATCTGGATTCTCTATACGCCAACTATCTATAAGTTTAAGTTTATGACAAAGTTGTTTCAAGCATTTTGCACGTTTTTTATAATCACTAGATTTTTTCTGCGAAAATCTGTCTAATTCAGGGTTTATTGCAATATTAAAATCTCCCCCTAAAATAAGATTCTGAGCAGCAAAAGGGAATAACTTAACTTTAATTTTCTGCCAAAACATGGGAGTATGCATATTTGGCCCATAAATATTACACAACACAAAGTTAATATTGTTAATCGCTATTTGCACAATAATAAATCTGGCCTCCGGATCTAATTCAATTTTTTTGATTTTGTAATCTAAGTTTTTATTTAATAATATGGCAACTCCTGCTTTCCTATTTTTTACCGGGGTGGCCAACACCTCACCTACCCATTTTATTTTGAGTTTCATTATCTCTGATTCCTTTAAATGTGTCTCCTGTAAAAACACTATATCTGGGTGATGGTTAGCTAAAGATTTTATAATCAGTTTACGTTTCATTGGCGAGGTGATACCTCCTACATTCCATTCAGTGTCTACCAAAAAAGTACACTGACCAAAACATACCAATGAACTGGGGATGAGGGGAGGGGGAGAGAGAGAGGGCACAGAGAAAAAAGAACAAAAAAAAAACAAAAAAAAACAACCCATAAAAACACCTAACTGTTCAGGAAATGCGCAGTCCCTGCTGCCGAACTTTTCAATTAAACCGGCCGATAAAAATTTAACAGGACTAATTCTGGTAAACCAACAACACTTCTGCATAACTAAACATTTTTATAACATATTCAATTTAGAAAACTTGACCCTGCCACTACTTGCATATATCTTAATTTCTAGCTGCAAATTCCTGAGCTTCTTCTATATTATTAAGGGTAATTCTCTTGTCCTGTAAATCTATTACAATCTTTGCGGGATACATTAAGCGAGCTTTAAGCCCTTTCTTAATAAACTGTGTACAGTAGGGGGCCATTACTTTCCTTTTTGCTGAGGTCTCCGTAGAGAAATCTTGAAATAATAAGAATCTGTTATTGGCTATTGCAGAAGACTCATGTTTCTTGTATAGTCGTAGGACTTCGATTTTATCCTGAAACTTTAAAAATTTGACTATACATATCCTATTTCTAATTGAGCCATTTATGTTATTTTTGGGGGGCCAATCCTATGCGCTCTCTCTACTGTTAATGGAAGTTGTGAGGACGGTAGTCCCAGGGCCTGCGGCAATATTATAGACGTAAAATTCATTAGATCATTATATTCTGCTGTTTCTGGCAGCCCTACAATTCTGATATTATTTCATCTGGAGCGATCTTCCATGTCCTCCAGACGGTTTTGTAACATATTAATTTGAGATTCTTGCGCATGGATTTGGGTATCATGAGAGTTAGTTAAATCTTCTAGCTCTGATATTCTGTTCTCGGCTTCTGAAAGCCTATTTGAAAATTGTCTTACTTCTGTAGAGAGGGCAATAATATTAATAGCAATATCCGCCAGCTCTTTTTTAATTTCGCTAAATTGAGGCGAGAAAAGCTCCGTTAATTGAGTCATAATTGGCTGGAAGTCTATTTGGGGGTAAACCAACTCTATATTTGCATCTGAACTGACATCTAAAACTTTCGTTTTCTGATCTTTTATTTTAGGGGGCATTATAGGTGAACTGTGTTTACCTTGTGTGATAAATTTTTCCATAAAAAACCTTTTATCAAAAACCCCTTGTGTAAGTGGAGAAGAACACTTTTTACTTTTTTTTAATACCTTATAATAAGTGACAAACACACCAATCACATTATGTGTGCAAATAAATAAAATGAAACACAAACTGTAAGCCAGGAACCTATTGTTCCAGATTTTAAAACAAACTGTGTATGTGTTAATTACCCTTTTCCCTTTCTTTTCTTTTCCCCTTCTCTTTTCCTTCCTTTTTATTCTATTTTTTTTTTCCAATTCTTATTCACCTTTTGTATTCCGAAGAATTTAAAGTCTTTAATATTGCCACCATGTGTTGTAGAGAAGTGTCTATAGAGTGGGGTTTCAGTGTTTTTCTTCTCAATGCATAATATATGCTCCCTGATTCTATCCTTGAGAGCTCTTGATGTATGTACCATGTATTGTAAGCCACAAGTACAATATATCAGGTATATTACCCCCTTGTTGTGGCACCTTATAAATTCTCGGATTTTATATTGGTCTCTCTTGTGGTATGAGGAAAAATGGTTAGTTTTTAACCCACTTTTGCAGGCCTTACAGCTCAGGCAAGGAAAAAAACCTTTTATTGGTTTGCCTTGGCAATTTGTGAGATTTTGTGTCCTGTGTCTCGGGATACTTGGAGCTAACATGTTTTTCAAATTGTTAGTTTTTCTTTATATGAACCTTGGCTGAGATGTCAGTTTTTCACCAATTACGTCATCTTCTTTAAGTAGTGACCAATGTTTCTTGAATATTTTTTCTATAATATGTTTGTTAGTACAATACTCTGTTATAATTGGTACGTCAATTGTATTTTCCTCCAACCTCATTATCGGCTTGTCTTTATATTTAATAAGCTCACTTCTGTCGACTTTCCTAATCTCCTCAATCTTTTCGTCCAAGGTCTCTTTAGCATATCCTCTCTCTAGGAATCGTTGTTTTAATATGGTCGCTTGTTCTTCCGATTTTCCGGGTTTAGAACAGTTTTTTCTCACCCTTAGCAATTGCCCCTTCAAAATATTTGCTTTCCAGGTAGGGTGATGACAGCTTGAACTGTGTATGTAATTGTTACAATCGACCTCCTTAAAGAAGGTCGATGTCTCAATTTTGCTGTCTATAATTTCGATTGTCAGATCTAGGAAATTGATCTTATTATAGCTGTATTCGTATGTAAATTTCAAATTCATCAAGTTTTTGTTCATCACATCGATGGTGTAGATTAAATCCTCTAATGATCCCCTCCAGATTATCAGAATGTCATCAATGTACCTTGAGTATAGGACCAGGTCCACGCTGGCTGGGCATGAGTCCCAAAATATCTGTTCCCATTTGCCCATATAAAGATTAGCGTAGCTTGGAGCAAACCTGGTCCCCATTGCTGTCCCACATAGTTGTTGGTAAAACTTGTTGTTGTTACAGAAATAGTTGTGGGTTAAAATATAATTTATACTTTCTAGTATAAACATGCGTTGTTCGTCAGGTACTTCTAGGTCTTTTTCGAGAAAGAAGTTCACAGCCTCAATGCCTCTTTCGTGTGGAATGCTTGTGTACAGCGATGTAACATCGCATGTCGCCATTATATACTTTTTGTCCCAGATTAGTTTGTCCAATGTTGCTAGGACTTGGGTGGAGTCTCTTAAGTAAGATGGAAGCTTGGTTACATACTTCTGTAGATTCTTGTCCACATATTCAGAAATCTTACTGGATATGGACCCTATTCCCGATATGATGGGCCTTCCTGGTGGGTTGTCTAGGGATTTGTGGATTTTGGGAAGTTGATAAAAAATTGGGGTTATCGGATGTGATACCCTGATATAGTTAAACTCTTTCTCATTAATTATTCCCTGTGTTTTGGCCTTTGTTATCAAATCTTCTAGTTCCCTTTTATATCTAGCCACCTGATTGTTGCAAAGTTTTTGATAGGTTTTCTCGTTGCACAAGATTCTTCTACATTCTCCGTCATAATCGCTTCTGTTCATGATGACTATGCCGCCACATTTGTCTGCCGGCTTTATCGTCAGATCATGGTTCTTTTCAAGTTTTCTTATAGTGTCTATTTGAGACCTTGATAAATTCTGTTTCATACGTTTGAGCTTTCCTGAGCTCAAATTTCTGATGTCTTGGCTTACGTTAGACTCAAACGTTTCAATGGCACTACCTTTACTACTGACTGGGTAGAAGGTCGATCTAGGTTTTAGATCTGTGTGTGTGAATCCATCCTCCACGGGTTGTTTTGGCTGTGTTAGATTTAGTTCGATAGGCGATTTAGAGAAGTGTCTTTTCAATGTCAGTCTTCTGACAAACACTTTAATACTGATGAAGGTCTGGAATTCATCCATTCCTTTCGTAGGGGCAAAGCTCAGGCCATACACTAGTACTGATTCTTCCTTCTCAGACAGGATGGTAGAACTAAGATTGTATATCCCTTTCGTTTTTTTCGGGCTGATCAACTGGTTACTATTTATTTCTTGGGAAGCTGAGATCTGCTGGATATTTTGTCGTTCATTATTATGTTTATTTAGTTTGAAATCCTCTCTTTTGCCTCTATGGGTCTTCTTTTCATGGTGAGGCTTCCCGGTTCTTCTGAATCTGTGTTTTTCCTTTTCAGTGTAGTCCGTTCTTTCTCTTTTTCTTTGGGGAATAGTGGATTTTCCCCTAAAAAAACATGGTCAGATGTGGAGGCTAGATCTGAGACCCGAATCCTGGCAGGATTAATTTTATTCTTATGAGTCTGGGGTATCGGGCTATGGTGACATTGTTCTATCTCATGGTTCCGTTGTTGGTCAACCCCTTATTGTATATATTTGGATCTGTTAGAGTTATACGGAAGTGGTTCTCTCCAATTGGATCTCTGGTATGAGTTCTTATGATGGTTGTGTGTGTAGTGATCATATTTGTTATATCGGTTTCTATAACTAGGATTTCTTCTCTCATAGCTATGTGGCTCTGGTCTGTGATCAGAGAAATATATCCTTCTTTCATGAGCGTTTCTCAATGGGGATGATCTTAACTCTCCTTGATAATTTTGGGTGTGGTGAAAGTTTCTCTGATAGGGTCTATTGTGATAATAAGTTTTGTATGGCCTATCGTTATAATTGGGGTAATGTGGCCTTACTTCATGAGAGTAGTTATTATATTCATTATCATTGTCTAGTTTCTGCTCATATTGTCTATGAGCATTCCCCCTGTGGTCTCCTTGTCCTCCCTCATATGTGTCATCCCAATCTCTTTTGTAATGTTGAATGTTCCTTCTAAATGGGCCTTCTTGATTCTCCGACTCTCCTTTTTCGACCCGAGGTGACGAGACGGACAAATTTACATAGATATACTTTCGGACTATTTTTGAATAATTTTGGATTATTCTTATTAATGGATAAATCCATCAATTTATCTTATTCAAGTTTTTAAACCCCTATCAAGTCCTGATCCACATTTATCACTATATTGTATACATCTATAGTATAAGTCTCCCCTCTTTATATTAAGTTTCAATATCCTTTCGAAGATATTGATCAATTCCAGAATTAAGAAACACTAGTATAGAGCCATCATAAGGCTTCATACATTAGACTAGAACACTTGTAAAATATCTACTATTCTGAAAGTATAATCATACAGATGACCGACATCTACGCATATACTGTTTGACCTCTACCTATATTGATTGTCCCACTTGCTGCAATTTAACAATAATTTACCAATGGTCTCCACTAGCATTATAGTCTGATATCTTATTTGGAATCTAACATTTAAGACCACAGTCCTTCACACACTTATTGCAAATTTTGATAACTTTTGATAATTTTGGACCCTACAGGCCGTCTGGTTTTAAAACGATATATGTCTCTGATAATGTTTTTAACACTTTGGGACCCCATTGTTTGCAACTTTTAAGTACTTTTAATCATTTGTTTGCATATTCTATTTACCTATATGTTCTTTCATATTTTCGTTAACTTGGCTGATTTTACTCAATTGTATGTCACACCTATTGCACTACCATCTGGTGTTTCATACACTATTATCAAATTCATCTTTTTCTTTTCCATTATGAACATTATATGTGGACATAGAAGTTATATATATCCTTTATAAAAATACTCTTTTAGTCATTCCCCCTCCGACATTTAACACTCTACACACATCAGGTTATAACTTAAACTGATAGTGGATGAATCATCAAAGTACATATACACCATGCATTCAGATGTATTATAGAACTCTGGCGAGTTATCTAAAGATATCACGATCCTATACATAGTTGCAAGCCCGGTCTAGGTAAACATCCGGTCATACCGAAACCGGAAGTTATGTCACAAGTTCGAAACCGGAAATGACGTTGTGCTAAATACGGACAAAAAATAAATAACGGATTTATAAGCATATTGGTGTTCCACATAAAATTTACATTACATATAGGAAAATTTACATTACATATGGGATCATTAACCTCACAAATAGCCTTTATTACTATATACTTACTTACTTCATAAGTAAACAATCGTCTTTTAAGAAAATACCCAGAAGACATCAGCACAAACAGGAAGGGGGCATTCCTAATGGTTACCATTCACCATGTTATTGCATTTGCTCCTGTGCCTGCAACTACATGCAGCCACCAATCCGCAAGTGCTACCCAGGGTTCTGAACCATAAATGGGGAGGCTCTGAAGCTTACATTCCTGCTTTTTCAAATAAAGATATTGAGAGAACAAAGAAAATTTGATAATAGAAGTAATTAGAAAGTTGCTTAACATTGCATGCTCTATCTGAATCATGAAAGAAAAACATTGGGTTTAGGATCCCTTTAATCCCTCCAAGCTCTCTAAGTATGCTAGTTTTAAGTGTAACCAAGCAATGAGAAGTAGGAAAGAACAAAGAAAGAAAAATTAGGTGCACCAGTAACAATTGTTTTGTGAAAAATGGCAGAGCTCGTGGACTCTTACCACCATGAAAGAAATGAATTTATCAGCTAAGCATACATTGTGTTTTCTTTCATAAGGTGGTAAGAGTCCAGGGGCCGTTACTCCTGGGAACAAATACCCAAGCAAGCTTGACCAATGAGACTGAACTGGAACGTTTAACCCCTTAAGGACCAGACCATTTTTCAATTTTCTTACCCTTAAGGACCAGGGCTATTTTTACATTTCTGCTGTTTTTGTGCTAAGCTGTAATTTTACTCTTAATAATTTACTATACCCACACATATTATATACCGTTTTTCTCGCCATTACATGGACTTTCTAAAGATACCATTATTTTCATCATATCTTATAATTTACTTTAATTTTTTTTTATAAAATATGATTAAAAAAAGAAAAAGAAAATACTTTTTCTAACTTTGACTCCCAAAATCGGTTACACATCTACAACCACCAAAAAACAACCATGCTAAATAGTTTCTAAATTTTGTTCTGAGTTTAGAAATACCCAATGTTTACATGTTCTTTGCTTTTTTTCGCAAGTTATAGGGCAATAAATACAAGAAGCACTTTGCTATTTCCAAACCATTTTTTTTTTTCAAAATTAGCAATAGTTACATTGAAACACTGATATCTGTCAGGAATCCCTGAATATCCCTTGACATGTATATATTTTTTTTTTGTAGACAACCCAAAGTATTGATCTAAGCCCATGTTGGTATATTTCATAGCACCATTTCACCACCAAATGCGATCAAATAAATAAAATTGTTTACTCATTTACAAACTTTTTTACAAACTTTAGGTTTCTCACTGAAATTATTTACAAACAGATTGTGCAATTATGGCACAAATGATTGTAAATGCTTCTCTGGGATCCCCTTTGTTCAGAAATAGCAGACATATATGGCTTTGGCGTTGCTTTTTTGTAATTAAAAGGCCGCTAAATGCCGCTGCGCACCACATGTGTATTATGCCGAAGTAGAAAAGTGGTTAATTAGGGAACTTGTAGGGTTAATTTTAGCTTTAGTGTAGTGTCGTAGATAACCCAAAGTATTGATCTAGGCCCATTTAAGTATATATTATGCAACCATTTCACCACCAAATGCGATCAAATAAAAAATGTTTTTCACTTTTTCACAAACTTTAGGTTTCTCACTGAAATTATTTACAAAAAGCTTGTGCAATTATGGCACAAATGGTTGTAAATGCTTCTCTGGGATCCCCTTTGTTCATAAATAGCAGACATATATGGCTTTGGCATTGCTTTTTGGTAATGAGGCCGCTAAATGCCGCTGCGCACCACACTGGTATTATGCCCAGCAGTGAAGGGGTTAATTAGGTAGCTTGTAGGGTTAATTTTAGCTTTCGTGTAGAGATCAGCCTCCCACCTGACACATCCCACCCCTGATCCATCTCAAACAGCTCTCTTCCCTCCCCACCCCACAACTGTCCCTGCCATCTTAAGTACTGGCAGAAAGTATGCCAGTACTAAAATAAAAGGCTTTTTTTTTTAAATAAAAAAAAAAAGATATTCGGCTGTGTAGGATCCCCCTTAGCCCCCAACCTCCCTGATCCCCCCCCCAAACAGCTCTCTAACCCTCCCCCTCTACCTTATTGTCTGCCAGTACCCAGTTTGCATACAATTAGCCCTTTTTTTTATATTTTATTTTTCTGTAGTGTAGCTTCCCCCCTCAATAACCAACCCCCCACCCCTCCCAGATCTCTTAGATAAAATTGTCCCCCCTCCTCTCTCCCTCCTTCCCTTTACACTTTGTTCCATAGTGTAGGGCTCCCCGCGCGCGATCCCTCCCCCTTCTTACGTATTTACACCAGCGATGGGCGCTCACCCTCCTCCCTGCAATGGCTCCCACCCACCAAAGATCGCACTGCATCGGTGTGATAAAAAAGGTATTGCAGTGATGCCTCGATAAGCCCCTTGTCACTTTGAGCGTAACAGTTAGTGCACCACTTGTAATCTGGCCCTATGTGTAGAAAGAATTCTCAAAATGTAATCAGATTTTCTAAACATAAATTATAAAAAGGAAGCAGACTGTTTTTACATCGATAAACAGTATTCACTCAACTAACAATTGTGTATTAATAGCAAAATCAGATTGACTTCTTAATGTTACTAAATCGCAGTTTCAAAGAAAACTAGAAAATGTTTAAATAAACAATACGATAAAAACAGAACATCCAATACAAGTTGATAAATAACCATTATTAGAAAACAGGAACACATTTTACATATTAACAAAATGAAAAGGTAAGAGATCTCTCCACTCTGACATATAGGAAAATGTTACCATAAAACGGACTCTGCATGTAGATTGGACTAGTCCATATTTCCATGGTTTAGCATCTCAGGTGGAAGAAGCAGGTAGGAGTTTTAGATGAGAGTGCAGGTTCTTTTGTTTCTTTCTCCTGTTTTGATTGCTACTCCTTGGACTAAAGCAGATTTATTTGTGCAGACAGTGAATCTGGAGACTCCAAAAGGGAAAGGAAAGATGAAGGCCTGCAGAAAAAGAGTTCTGATCTCTCAGAGATCTATAAATCTGAGTCTTGCAATCGAGAGGAACAATGAGGCTGAAAGGATAACCCCAACGATATTTGATATTTTCTTGCAATACTTATTAAATCTAGCTGCTTTTCTCTTCTGAATTGTCAAAGGACTTCCTATGAAACTAGTTAAGTCTTAAAATCTAGCACTGGCCTGTAAATTACCTTCTTCTTGGGAACAATGAAGAAGTTGGAATAAAACCCCTGGCCTTGTTCTGGAACTGAAACTGGGACTATTACCCCAAATATTCCAGATTTTAACACTGATCTAAGAAAAAGGCTCTTGCCTTTATAGAATTCTTCGGAACATGAGACAGAAGAAATCTTCCCCGGGGAGGCCTTGATTTTAAATGTATTATGTATCTCTGGGAAACTATATTTAAAACCCAGGAATTCTGAGCAGATTGAGAAAGAACCTCCTAAAAAAAAAAAAGGTTGCATTTTGCCCCCTTACCAGAAGATCTGGATCGGGGTCATACCTTCATGCTGACTTTGTAGAGCAAGCAGGTTTCTTAGACTGTCTAATCTAGTTTCAATTTTAAAATCTGGAAGAGCCCTGCTTCTGGGCAAAACAGGAGGGGCTCGATCCGATAAAAATTTTCGCCCGCAAAAGCTGGCGACGCCAATATTTGCGCTGGTTTGGTATCACATATACGGCGTAACCTAGAAGTTACGCGCGTATATTTCTGCCGTCGCCCGTAGTTTTTTGGGCCATAGGCAGGTATACCAAACCAGCGCAGTTTGGTATCCAATATACAGCGTAAGGACTTACGTGGCGAAAATGGAGAAATCTTACTCCATTTTCACCTCGCCACAAAAAGCAGCCGTAAGAAGCCTTACGCTGACTATTGGAGCCCCGTAACTCCCTAAACTAGCTGCTAAATAAACCTAACACCTAACGCATGCGCAATGTCTATCTCCCTGTCAACCGCGATCCCCCTCCGCAATCCCTAATAAAGTATTTAACCCCTAAACCGCCGCCATCTACATAAACTAACCCCCTACTGTGAGCCCCTAAAACTGCCACCATCTAACTGATCTATCCCCTAATATGAACCCCTAAAACCGCCGCCATCTACCTTATCTATCCCCTAATCTGACCCCTTACACCGCCGCCAGCTATATAAAAATGATTAACCCCATAATCTAATCCCCCTATACCGCCGCCAGCTATATTAATATTATTAAACCCTAATCTAATCCCCCTAAAATAATTATCTCTATTACCAGCCCTTAAAAGGGCCTTTTGCGGGGCTTTGCCCCAAAGTAAACAGCTCTTTTGCCCTATAACCTGCCCTCCCTACACCGCTGCCACCTATATTAATAGTATTAACCCCTAATGTAAGCCCCTTACACCGCCGCCATCTATATTAAAATTATTAACTCCTAATTTAATGTACCTACCCCGCCACCAGCTATATTATCTATATTAACCCTAAGTATATTATAGTTAATATAGTTATTACATTATATATATTAACTATATTAACCGTAATTATAATAGGGTTAATAAAGTTAATATAGTTACTATAGTATTTATATTAACTATATTAACTCTATCTAACCCTAACACCCCTAACTAAATTCTTATTAAATAAATCTAATTCATATTATAAACTAAAATATTCCTATTTAAATCTAAATACTTACCTATAAAATAAACCCTAAGATAGCTACAATATAATTAATAATTACATTGTAGCTATGTTAGGGTTTATATTTATTTTACAGGTAAATTGTTAATTATTTTAACTAGGTATAATAGCTATTAAATAGTTATTAACTATTTAATAGCTACCTAGTTAAAATAATTACCCAATTACCTGTAAAATAAATCCTAACCTAAGTTACAAATACGCCTACACTATCAATAAATTAAATAAACTACAAATATCTATCTAAAAATACAATTAAATAAACTAAACTAAACTACAAAAAATAAAAAAATAAGATTTTTAAGCTAATTACACCTATTCTAAGCCCCCTAATAAAATAATAAAGCCCCCCAAAATAAAAAAATTTCCCTACCCTATTCTAAATTAAAAAAAGTTCAAAGCTCTTTTACCTTACCAGCCCTTAAAATGGCTTTTTGCGGGGCATGCCCCAAAGAAAACTGCTCTTTTGCCTGAAAAAAACACACAATACCACCCTCAACATTACAACCCACCACCCACAAACCCCTAATCTAACCCAAACCCCCCTTAAATAAACCTAACACTACCCCCCTGAAGATCTCCCTACCTTATCTTCGCCACGCCGGGCCGAACTCCTCATCCGATCCGGGTGATGTCTATCCAAGCGGTAAAGAAGAAATCTTCATCCCGGCGATGTTTTTATCCAAGCGGCAGCAAAGTCTTCTTCTATCCGGCAGCATCTTCCATCAAGCGGCATCTTCAATCTTCTCTCCACCGACGCGGAGCATCCATCCCGGCCGACGACTGAACGACAAATGAGGTACCTTTAAATGACGTCATCCAAGATGGCGTCCGTCGAATTCCGATTGGCTGATAGGATTCTATCAGCCAATCGGAATTAAGGTAGAAAAATCTGATTGGCTGATTGAATCAGCCAATCAGATTCAAGTTCAATCCGATTGGCTGAACCAATCAGCCAATCAGATTGAGATCGCATTCTATTGGCTGTTCCGATCCAAAAAAAACCCTGAAGATTTCTTCTTTACCGCTTGGATAGACATCACCCGGATCGGATGAGGAGTTCGGCCCGGCGTGGTGAAGATAAGGTAGGGAGATCTTCAGGGGGGTAGTGTTGGGTTTATTTAAGGGGGGTTTGGGTTAGATTAGGGGTATGTGGGTTGTAATGTTGGGGGGTGGTATTGTGTTTTTTTTTCAGGCAAAAGAGCAGTTTTCTTTGGGGCATGCCCCGCAAAAAGCCCTTTTAAGGGCTGGTAAGGTAAAAGAGGTTTGAACTTTTTTAAATTTAGAATAGGGTAGGGAATTTTTTTTATTTTGGGGGGCTTTATTATTTTATTAGGGGGCTTAGAATAGGTGTAATTAGCTTAAAAATCTTGTAATCTTTTTTTTATTTTTTGTAATTTAGTGTTTGTTTTTTTTTGTAATTTAGTTTAGTTTATTTAATTGTATTTTTAGATAGATATTTGTAGTTTATTTAATTTATTGATAGTGTAGGTGTATTTGTAACTTAGGTTAGGATTTATTTTACAGGTAATTGGGTAATTATTTTAACTAGGTAGCTATTAAATAGTTAATAACTATTTAATAGCTATTATACCTAGTTAAAATAATTAACAATTTACCTGTAAAATAAATATAAACCCTAACATAGCTACAATGTAATTATTAATTATATTGTAGCTATCTTAGGGTTTATTTTATAGGTAAGTATTTAGATTTAAATAGGAATATTTTAATTAATAATATTAATATTAGATTTATCTTAATAAGAGTTTAGTTAGGGATGTTAGAGTTAGATAGGGTTATTATACTTAATATATATATAATATAATAACGATATTAACTATATTAACCTTAATATAATTAGGGTTAATATAGTTAATATATATAATATAATAACTATATTAACCCTAATATAATTAGGGTTAATATAGTTAATATAGCTGGCGGCAGTGTAGGGGGATTAGATTAGGTGCTAATACATTTATTATAGGTGGCCGTGGTGTAGGGGGATGTAGATTGTAGGCAAAAGAGCAGTTTACTTTGTGACAAAGCCCCGCCAAAAGCCCTTTTAAGGGCTGGTAAAAGAGCTGAATTCTTTGGGGCATGCCCCGCAAAAAGCCCTTTTAAGGGCTGGCAAAAGAGCTGTTACTTTGGGGCAATGCCACGCAAAAAGCCCTTTTCAGGGCTATTTGTAGGGTTAGACTTAGGTTTAGTGGTAGGGATAGTTTAGTATTTTAGGGGTTAAATAATTTAATATAGATTGCGGCAGGGTAGGGGGATTAGATTAGGGGTTAATTTTAAAATAGATGGCGGCGGGGTAGGGGCTCACTTTAGGGGGTAGGTAAGGTAGATGGCGGCGGTGTTAGGGGCTCACTTTAGGGGGTTATAGATTTAATATAGCTGGTGGCGGTTTAGGGGTTAATAACTTTATTAGGTTGCGGCGGGGTTTGGGAGCGGCGGTTTAGGGGTTAATACATTTTTTATTGTTAGGATAGTGAGGGGGGATAGCGGATAGAGGGTTAGACGTGTCGGGCTATGTTAGGGAGGCGTGTTAGACAGTGCGGGTGATTTCATACTTTAGTCAGGTTTTGTAGGCGCTGGCAGTTTCTAACGTGGCGTAAGTCACTGGCGACGCCAGAAATTTGTACTTGCGCAGATTTCTGGACATCGCTGGTTTATCCGACTTACGGCACGTTAGCATCTGACGGCGCCGTATATTGGATAGCTCGAGATGTGAGCTGAAACTGCGGGCGACGCGGGTTCCCTCTCTTTCGCCGCAAACTACGCTGTATATCGGATCGAGCCCGAGGACTTTTGGTTCCTAGATTGACAAAAGGAAAGAAAAACCTGAAAAAATAGCATCCAGACCAGGCCTGAAATTAAATATTTCCATGAAAAAGAATAGACATAAGCCTTGAGTCGAAATCATGGACGGATGACATGGTTTCTACCACAAGGCCCTCCTGGTCAAAACTGCCAACGCTATATTCTTGGCATTTTAATAATATCAACAATAGCATCAGAAATTCAAAAAATAAGCTGATCTTAAAAGTTTCAAATAATTCTTAAACCCATCACTAACCCGAAGGTGTAAAGTCAAATCTGCGGTAAGAAACTTTATGGATATAGATTTAAAAATGATAACGTGATTCAAAGTGAAAAACAATGCGTTTGACAAGGATATATATATATATATTATTTATCTAGAAAAACACACACACATAAATACCCCTCTCTTTGGGATTTTGACCAGGGAACAGCTTTGACACAGCAGAACTCCATACACACTGGATTTACATGTAAAAGCCCTGGTCTGTTTATTCAAAGACAATTTGTCATTGTGCAAAAGATTTATTTTGTTTATGTTAAAACTGTATTTTTGCAATCCTTGTCCGTTGGCATCTAGTCCCAACTACATTACACAGAACATACGGCACCCATTCTCCGGTATGTTAGCGACGCTGTAACCACATAGGCACAGCACAGCATGTTTGGTGGTCTTGCCCAGCTATTCAGCCATTGTGGAAAAAAAGTGTATAGCCTTCTCCACAACTTAGGAATCACCATACAGTACACTCCAGAGACGGCACTGCTTCACTTCCAGATGTCAAACCTTAATCCCCCGAAGGAAGCCCTTGCAATTTATGTCCTCATGGCCACGAAATTAATGATAGCCAGATCTTGGAAGAGGGTGAACCCTCCATCTTTCACCCAGACCCTAGCTGTTATTCAGCATATCGGGCAAACGGAACAATACTCATACAAAGTGCTAGATAAAGTTGATATCTTTTTTGAGATTTGGTCTCTGTGGCTTGTGAGGTTCCCTAATTGGGACACATCCCAACCTACGACCCCTCATAACCGTGCTACCTCCCCTGCCCCATTAACTTAACTTCTTGATAAGTGCCTACCCTTATATTGTGTGTGTGTCCCCCTTGGGTTTTATTTTTTTTCCTCTTCCTCCCCCCCCCCCCCTTCCATTTTTTTCCCCTCTTCCTTCCCCCCCCCCGGATCGCATACTATCTCACTGTTATAACTCTGCACGGTATACTCGCTCTACACCTTTCCATATATGGCCACACATACATATTCGCAATAACTACTCATTTTTGCTCTATAATATGCAAATACCCTTCCCTTTATAAAAAAATAAAAAATCTTTGAGACTATTTTGAGATATCATGCAGGTCATTATTCCCATACCAGATTCCTAAAAGTTATAAATCGTGATGATAATTATTCCTGTCTAAGATATGTAAAACAATAATGACCTTGCCAAAACCTTATTAATACCACTCCTGTTTGCTCAATGATATTTTCCTGTAAATGTTATTTTATTATTCTTGTCTCAATAAAATAAAAGTGTAAAAAACAAACAAAAAAAAAACTATTTTTGCACTTACTAAACAGAATAGAACATTCCTGACTGTCTTTCACACACAGGTTCTAACTAGCAGACTCAGCACACAAGATTTAACAGGTGTTAATTGACCTTAATTGACTGCAGGTGGGAAACCCTTAGCTTTCTTCCTCACCTGCAATCTTCTGCTACATCCAAATTGTGGAGTGGATTACTGGCCCAAAATAAACAATCGCTACAGCCCTTCTGGGAAAATGTCTTTTGGGCAAACTAAAGACACAAGTAGAGCTTTTTGGCAAATTACAACTACAGAAAAAGAAAAGAACACCATTCCTATTGGGAAGCATAAAGGAGTCTCAATGCTTAGAATCTGTCAAGACATTCTAGAGCACAACATACTGCCCAGTGTCAAAAAGCTGTGTCTCAGTCTAAGGTCCTGGGGTCTCCAGCAGGATAATGACCCAAAACATTCCTTAAAAAGCACCCACGAATGAATGAGAAGAAAACATTGAACAGTTCCAAAGGGGGCTTCTAATCCTATTGAACATCTGTAGGATGAGCTGAAACTTGCAATTGGGAAAAAGGCACCCATCAAACCTGAGATAACAGGGAGTAGTTTACTCAAGAAGAATGGGTGAAAATCCCAGTCAAACAGTGTAGAAATCTTATTCAGAGCTGCAGAAAGCGTTTGATTGCAGTTATCTCCAAAGGCTGTACTACAAAATATTAGGTTACGGTCAATATTTTTGTCCGTGACATTCTCATTTGTCTTGCTGTTTAAAGTAATATGTGAAGTCATAAATCAAAAGTGAAGTTTCTGTTCTATCACATTTGAAATAAAGAATAGCGGATACCAAATACGTTGTCAATTTTTAATTAGGTCGGAGAAAATTGTGTAGTTTTCCTAAAAAAAAAAAAAATTAGAAGGGTACTAATACTCTTTGCGCCGTGGATGTTTGAGATATAGACATATACACACACACACACACACACATACGGGTCAAGTCCTACAAAAACATAATTTATGCTTACCTGATAAATTCCTTTCTCCTGTAGTATAGTCAGTCCACGGGTCATCCATTACTTATGGGATTATATCTCCTCCCTAACAGGAAGTGCAAGAGGATCACTCAAGCAGAGCTGCTATATAGCTCCTCCCCTCTACGTCATACCCAGTCATTCGACCGAAACCAAACGAGAAAGGAGAAACTATAGGGTGCAGTAAATTTAAAATTTAGACCTGCCGTAAAAACAGGGCGGGCCGTGGACTGACTACACTACAGGAGAAAGGAATTTATCAGGTAAGCATAAATTATGTTTTCTCCTGTTAAGTGTAGTCAGTCCACGGGTCATCCATTGCTTATGGGATACCAATACCAAAGCTAAAAGTACACGGATGACGGGAGGGACAGGCAGGATCTTTACACGGAAGGAACCACTGCCTGAAGAACCTTTCTCCCAAAAACAGCCTCCGAAGAAGCAAAAGTGTCAAATTTGTAAAATTTCGAAAAGGTGTGAAGTGAAGACCAAGTTGCAGCCTTGCAAATCTGTTCAACAGAGGCCTCATTTTTAAAGGCCCAAGTGGAAGCCACAGCTCTAGTAGAATGAGCTGTAATTCTTTCAGGAGGCTGCTGTCCAGCAGTCTCATAGGCTAAACGTATTATGCTACGAAGCCAGAAAGAGAGAGAGGTAGCCGAAGCTTTTTGACCTCTCCTCTGTCCAGAATAAACGACAAACAGGGAAGAAGTTTGGCGAAAATCTTTAGTTGCCTGCAAATAAAATTTCAGGGCACGGACGACGTCCAGATTGTGCAGAAGTCGTTCCCTCTTTGAAGAAGGGTTAGGGCACAATGATGGAACAACAATCTCTTGATTGATATTCCTGTTAGTGACTACCTTAGGTAAGAACCCAGGTTTAGTACGCAGAACTACCTTGTCTGAATGAAAAATCAGATAAGGAGAATAACAATGTAAGGCCGATAACTCAGAGACTCTTCGAGCCGAGGAAATAGCCATTAAAAACAGAACTTTCCAAGATAACAGCTTGATATCAATGGAATGAAGGGGTTCAAACGGAACACCCTGCAAAATGTTAAGAACTAAGTTTAAGCTCCACGGCGGAGCAACAGTTTTAAACACAGGCTTAATCCTGGCCAAAGCCTGACAAAAAGCCTGAACGTCTGGAACTTCTGACAGACGTTTGTGTAAAAGGATAGACAGAGCTGAGATCTGTCCCTTTAACGAACTAGCAGATAAACCCTTTTCTAAACCTTCTTGTAGAAAAGAAAATATCCTAGGAATCCTAACCTTACTCCATGAGTAACTCTTGGATTCGCACCAATGCAAGTATTTACGCCATATTTTATGGTAAATTTTCCTGGTAACAGGTTTCCTAGCCTGTATTAAGGTATCAATCACTGACTCCGAGAATCCACGCTTTGATAGAATCAAGCGTTCAATCTCCATGCAGTCAGCCTCAGAGAAATTAGATTTGGATGTTTGAAAGGACCCTGAATCAGAAGGTCCTGTCTCAGAGGCAGAGACCATGGTGGACAGGACGACATGTCCACTAGATCTGCATACCAGGTCCTGCGTGGCCACGCAGGCGCTATTAGAATCACCGATGCTCTCTCCTGTTTGATCCTGGCAATCAATCGAGGAAGCATCGGGAAGGGTGGAAACACATAAGCCATGTTGAAGACCCAAGGTGCTGTCAGAGCATCTCAGTACCGCTCCCGGGTCCCTGGACCTGTAACAAGGAAGCTTGGCGCTCTGGCGAGACGCCATGAGATCCAGATCTGGTTTGCCCCAACGCCGAAGCAGTTGGGCAAACACCTCCGGATGAAGTTCCCACTCCCCTGGATGAAAAGTCTGGCGACTTAGGAAATCCGCCTCCCAGTTCTCCACGCCTGGGATGTGGATCGCTGACAGGTGGCAAGAGTGAGACTCTGCCCAGCGAATTATCTCTGAGACTTCCATCATCGCTAGGGAACTCCTTGTCCCTCCCTGATGGTTGATGTAAGCCACAGTCGTGATGTTGTCCGACTGAAACCTGATGAACCTCAGAGTTGCTAACTGAGGCCAAGCCAGAAGGGCATTGAAAACTGCTCTTAATTCCAGAATGTTTATTGGAAGGAGTCTCTCCTCCTGAGTCCATGATCCCTGAGCCTTCAGGGAATTCCAGACAGCGCCCCAACCTAGCAGGCTGGCGTCTGTTGTTACAATCGTCCAATCTGGCCTGCTGAAGGGCATCCCCCTGGACAGATGTGGCCGAGAAAGCCACCATAGAAGAGAATCTCTGGTCTCTTGATCCAGATTCAGCATAGGGGACAAATCTGAGTAATCCCCATTCCACTGATTTAGCATGCACAATTGCAGTGGTCTGAGATGCAGGCGTGCAAAAGGTACTATGTCCATTGCCGCTACCATTAAGCCGATTACCTCCATGCATTGAGCCACTGACGGGTGTTGAATGGAATGAAGGACACGGCAAGCATTTAGAAGTTTTGTTAACCTGTCCTCTGTCAGGTAAATTTTCATTTCTACAGAATCTATAAGAGTCCCCAAGAAGGGAACTCTTGTGAGTGGCAATAGAGAACTCTTTTCTACGTTCACCTTCCACCCATGCGACCTTAGAAATGCCAGAACTAACTCTGTATGAGACTTGGCAGTTTGGAAACTTGACGCTTGTATCAGAATGTCGTCTAGGTACGGAGCTACCGATATTCCTCGCGGTCTTAGTACCGCCAGAAGAGAGCCCAGAACCTTTGTAAAGATTCTTGGAGCCGTAGCTAACCCGAAGGGAAGAGCTACAAACTGGTAATGCCTGTTTAGGAAGGCGAACCTTAGGTACCGATAATGATCCTTGTGAATCGGAATGTGAAGGTAGGCATCCTTTAAATCCACTGTGGTCATGTACTGACCCTTTTGGATCATAGGTAAGATTGTCCGAATAGTTTCCATTTTGAACGATGGAACTCTTAGGAATTTGTTTAGGATCTTTAAGTCCAAGATTGGTCTGAAGGTTCCCTCTTTTTTGGGAACCACAAACAGATTTGAGTAAAACCCTTGTCCGTGTTCTGACCGCGGAACCGGGTGGATCACTCCCATTAGTAAAAGGTCTTGTACACAGCGTAGAAACGCCTCTTTCTTTATCTGGTTTGCTGACAACCTTGAAAGATGAAATCTCCCTTTTGGAGGAGAAGCTTTGAAGTCCAGAAGATATCCCTGAGATATGATCTCTAACGCCCAGGGATCCTGGACATCTCTTGCCCAAGCCTGGGCGAAGAGAGAAAGTCTGCCCCCCACTAGATCTGTTTCCGGATCGGGGGCCCTCACTTCATGCTGTCTTAGGGGCAGCAGCAGGCTTACTGGCCTGCTTGCCCTTGTTCCAGGACTGGTTAGGTTTCCAGCCCTGTCTGTAGCGAGCAACAGTTCCTTCCTGTTTTGGAGCGGAGGAAGTTGATGCTGCTCCTGCCTTGAAGTTACGAAAGGCACTAAAATTAGACTGTTTAGCCCTTGGTTTGGCTCTGTCTTGAGGCAGGGCATGGCCCTTACCTCCAGTAATGTCAGCGATAATTTCTTTCAAACCGGGCCCGAATAATGTCTGCCCTTTGAAAGGTATGTTAAGCAATTTAGATTTAGAAGTCACATCGGCTGACCAGGATTTAAGCCACAGCGCTCTGCGCGCTTGAATGGCGAATCCAGAGTTCTTAGCCGTAAGCTTAGTTAAGTGTACTACGGCATCAGAAATAAATGAATTAGCTAGCTTAAGGACTCTAAGCTTGTCTATAATCTCATCCAATGGAGCTGAGCTAATGGTCTCTTCCAGAGACTCAAACCAGAATGCCGCCGCAGCCGTGACAGGCGCAATGCATGCAAGGGGTTGTAATATAAAACCTTGTTGAACAAACATTTTCTTAAGGTAACCCTCTAACTTTTTATCCATTGGATCTGAAAAAGCACAGCTATCCTCCACCGGGATAGTGGTGCGCTTAGCCAGAGTAGAAACTGCTCCCTCCACCTTAGGGACCGTCTGCCATAAGTCCCGTGTGGTGGCGTCTATTGGAAACATTTTTCTAAATATAGGAGGGGGTGAAAAAGGCACACCGGGTCTATCCCACTCCTTGTTAACAATTTCTGTAAGCCTTTTAGGTATAGGAAAAACGTCAGTACACGTCGGTACCGCAAAATATTTATCCAGCCTACATATTTTCTCTGGAATTGCAACCGTGTTACAATCATTCAGAGCCGCTAATACCTCCCCTAGTAATACACGGAGGTTCTTAAGCTTAAATTTAAAATTTGAAATGTCTGAGTCCAGTTTATTTGGATCAGATCCGTCACCCACAGAATGAAGCTCTCCGTCCTCATGTTCTGCAAATTGTGACGCAGTATCAGACATGGCTCTATTATTATCAGCGCACTCTGTTCTCACCCCAGAGTGATCGCGTTTACCCCTAAATTCTGGCAATTTAGATAATACTTCAGTCATAACATTAGCCATGTCTTGCAAAGTGATTTGTATGGGCCGCCCTGATGTACTTGGCGCCACAATATCACACACCTCCTGAGCGGGAGGCGAAGGTACTGACACGTGAGGAGAGTTAGTCGGCATAACTTCCCCCTCGTTGTCTGGTGAAATTTTCTTTACATGTACAGATTGGCTTTTATTTAAAGTAGCATCAATGCAATTAGTACACAAATTTCTATTGGGCTCCACATTGGCCTTTAAACATATTGCACAAAGAGATTCATCTGTGTCAGACATGTTTAAACAAACTAGCAATGAGACTAGCAAGCTTGGAAAATATTTTTCAAATAAATTTACAAGCAATATAAAAAACGTTACTGTGCCTTTAAGAAGCACAAAAAACTGTCACACTTGAAATAACAATGAACCAAATTAGTTATAGCAACCAAATTTTCACAGTAAATGCATTAAGTTAGCAAAGGATTGCACCCACCAGCAAATGGATGATTAACCCCTTAGTACCCAAAAACGGATAACAATTTAATATAAACGTTTTTATCACAGTCAAAACACAGTCTCACAGGTCTGCTGTGAGTGATTACCTCCCTCAAAACTAGTTTTGGAGACCCCTGGGCTCTGTAGAGACATCCTGGATCATGGAGGAAGAAATAGGAAGACTGTGACTGAATTTTTACTGCGCAATAAAGCGCCAACATAGGCCCCTCCCACTCATAATACAACAGTGGGGAAGCTCAGTAAACTGATTTTATTCATAAACAAACGACAGCCATGTGGTAAAAATAATGCCCATAAAGTTTTATCACCAAGTACCTCAGAGAAAAACGATTAACATGCCAGTAAACGTTTAAAAATAAAATTATGAATGTTATTAATAAGCCTGCTGCTAGTCGCTTTCACTGCAGTGGAGGCTCAAATATAAGTTAAATGTATACAGTATTTTCTTAGTGAAGTTCCATTCCCTAGAAATACCTCAGTGTAAACATACATACAAATCAGCCTGAT
This sequence comes from Bombina bombina, assembly GCF_027579735.1. Taxonomy (NCBI): domain Eukaryota; kingdom Metazoa; phylum Chordata; class Amphibia; order Anura; family Bombinatoridae; genus Bombina; species Bombina bombina. The sequence goes on from NC_069504.1 coordinate 111,991,374, forward strand.
ACCAGTCGCTACTACTGCATTTAAGGCTGCACTTACATTACATCGGTATTAGCAGTATTTTCTCAGTCAATTCCATTCCTTAGAAAATAATATACTGCAACATACCTCCTTGCAGGTGAACCCTGCCCGCTGTCCCCTGTTCTGAAGTTACCTCACTCCTCAGAATGGCCGAGAACAGCAAATGGATCTTAGTTACGACCGCTAAGATCATACACAAACTCAGGTAGATTCTTCTTCTAATGCTGCCTGAGAAAAAACAACACACTCCGGTGCTGTTTAAAATAACAAACTTTTGATTGAAGAAATAAAAACTAAGTTTAACAACCACAGTCCTCTCACACGTCCTATCTATTAGTTAGGTGCAAGAGAATGACTGGGTATGACGTAGAGGGGAGGAGCTATATAGCAGCTCTGCTTGGGTGATCCTCTTGCACTTCCTGTTAGGGAGGAGATATAATCCCATAAGTAATGGATGACCCGTGGACTGACTACACTTAACAGGAGAAAATAGAGTGTGGGAACCAAGACTTCCACCACCTCACAATTAATATTGCGATTATATATATATATATATATATATATATATATATATATATATAGTTAGTATCTAAATAAAATGGGAATGGGGAAAAGACAAACAATGATACATACAAGGGATAGCTCTAATGGCGCAACCTATATTATAGTATAAAGCTAAAATAAGCTTTACACTATACTTTATTTCAATCGATTATGTGCTTACAATAAAAGACCTCAATACGATATGAGGTAATTAAGAGCATATAAAAACATATACAGTGCCTTGTACAGCTACTGAAGTTATAAAAACTTCCTTTTTGTAAAGAGAGCACAGGACACTATCTCTCCATTTGCAGAAGTGCTCTCTTTACAAAAAGGACGTTTTTATAACTTCAGTAGCTGTACAAGGCACTGTATATGTTTTTATATGCTCTTAATTACCTCATATCGTATTGAGGTCTTTTATTGTAAGCACATAATCAATTGAAATAAAGTATAGTGTAACTATCACAAACAGGATTGCACTATTATTCTCTCTCTCTTTTTGTGTTTCTATACGACACACGCTTGGAGAACGCCTTTTTGGAGGAGTAGCAGCGAGTTCTAAAGACACCGATAGACGATACTGTATCCCCAAGGGTTTTCCCTCTCACTACGCGGCACTTACCTCATAGGATTGAGGTGGAGGAGTGCGAGTAAACTCCCTAAGGGAGCCGTGATTGTCTGTTTACGTTTTTTTATCTAAGAATTAAGAAGAGTGTGACAAGGCTTTTAT